>NC_067488.1:68332025-68645150 GCF_947179515.1 Apodemus sylvaticus
TCTTGGGTTTTTCTTAGCTAGAGTGCATGGGAGTCATGGCTTCCAAGATGACTGAGATAGAAGAAAAGGACACCCAAGCTCCTAACTGCTTTGTCACCCCAGATGTGGCTCTTTTCAGTGTCATTGACTTCTCCATGACCAACACTCATCCACGATTCCAAACACCAGTAGAACCTCAAAGGAGGCTGGGAGATAAAGAGGAGAGTGGGTTCAGGAAATTTCCCCCTGTGCCCATGTGTTTGAGGCTTTTCCCTACTTTCTCCTCTATAAGTTTCAGTGTATATGGTTTTATGTGAAGGTCCTTGATCCACTTGGACTTGAGCTTTGTACTAGGAGATAAGAATGGGTTGATTTGCAATTTTCTGCATGCTGACCTCCAGCACCATTTGTTAAAAAATGCTGTCTTTTTTCCACTGGATATTTTTTAGCTCCTTTGTCAAATATCAAGTGACCATAGGTGTGTGGGTTCAGTTATGGGTCTTTAGTTCTATTTCATTGTTCTTCCTGCCTGTCTCTGTACCAATACCATACAGTTTTTAGCTTATGCTCTAAGAGCAAGAATCAACAAATGGGACCTCATAAAATTGCGAAGCTTCTGTAAGGCAAAGGATACTGTCAATGGGGACAAAACGGCAACCAACAGATTGGGTAAAGATCTTTACCAATTCTACATCCGATAGAGGGCTAATATCCAATGTATACAAAGAACTCAAGAAGTTGGACTCCAGAGAATCAAAAAACCCTATTGAATAAAGAATATATCCAATTTAAAAACAAAACACAAAAAAGAGGAGAGTCAGGCTACCCGTCACTATCTGATAACCTCTGGAACAAGCTGCCTTAGTCTGAGAGTTCCTTTGGCCAAAGCTGAAAGACACTGGGCACATTCTCCAGAATCCATGCAAGCACCCTTCTCTTTTGGTTTTGACAACAACCCTGGACACATTACTGTAAGCTACATGAGGCTGCATGTTATATTTAAGTCCTTTTTTTTTTTTTTAAAAAAAATAACTGTTAAGAGGTATTTTCTACAACTTGGAGAATAATTGGAAAAACAGTAGCCATGTTTTTTATTTGAATGTGTAAATTCATAGAGTATATTAAGCAAAAGAATAAATATCAAGTAGCTGATAGGGAGATACAGCAGGTATATAGCAAGCTTCCTGAAATCAGGCAGAGTTGGGCTAGCCCAACATTGAGAGAACAAAGAACAACACCCTCAAACCAGAAAGTCAACCCGGAAAGCCCTACTGAGACCACCGGCTGGGGTTCCCAGTGGAGAGCCCCAGGGTGAATAGAGATCTGGTGAGGCTTTTAAGAATACTTCAGTGCAAGGGTGGAGATGTGGAACAATTAAGCTGAAGTGGTCAGCTGGAGTTTCTGATAAATCTGTATGAGCACTGCCTGGCTGAGCTCCTGGCTCCCAGTCCCTCTCCAGAGATTTTTATATCACAAGCGAACAATAGCAATCTCGGTTGGGAAGGGCTGACCTTCTAGCTATTCTCAAGGATACAGTGATTTAAATCACTGTTTAGCTCATCCTTTCTCTCCTTGTCACTCAGTGAGGGCCTGCCCATCTCTGGACAAGGTGGAGGACAGTTTCAACCAAACACGCTTGGGTCTGAAGTGAGGAGGAGGGGACTCTTTCCAGACCCAGCTAACAGGAGGCTCAAATAGCCCGTGATAACTTACCAATACGATATACTTTACAAGGAGGTGGAGCCAAGCCTTCTGGGTTTGGAGAATTTAAGTCTATTAAATGATAAGGTGGTGAAACCTTATACAGTGTCTCTCAAAGGCTATGTCTTGGAACCCTGGTTTCCATAAGATAGATAGATAGCCAAAGAGAACACTTTGGTTAAAAAGGCTCTGTATACCTTTCTTTTGTGAGTAAGAGGAGTATTTTATGTCTGATATAAAGGTCAACTTTCTCTCTTTTTATTCTCTGGTTTTATTGAAAAGTACTTCACTTATGAAAAGATTTTCTGCTCATATTTGAAAGGCCAGAAATAGTAAAAAGTTGAAAATGCCAACCATTCTTAACCCTACATTGGCACTGTATGCGGAAATCAAGGCTTAGAGTACCATTTGGCCTGAGGAAAGCAAATATCTTTGCTGCTGTTAACACAATTGACTCCACCCATCCATTTATTTACTTATTCTAGGTTTTTTTGTTTGTTTGTTTTAAAACAGAGTCTCTCTATGTAACCCTCTCTATGTAGCCCTGGCTATCCTGGACCTCACTATGTAGGCCAGGCTGGTTTGAACTCACAGAGATCCACCTGTCTGCCTCCCAAGTGCTGGGATTGAAGGTGTCCCCCTCCCCCATCAATCCCAGCATGGGCTTGATTTTTTTTTTTTAAAGGAAAACTTTAAGATTCTCAGAGTGGTAGGTACAGTGCTTCCTCCCATGTCCTCTGCCTCACAGAGGCACTGCCTCCCCCACCATCAACATCTTCCCCTCCCCAAGAGGTGCGCTCGCTCAGTGTAGTTGATGAACTTATATCACAGGGACTACAAGCAGCGACTAGAGCCCATGGCTCGATAACCCTGATGGGCAGTCCTTCCATGTTTGTTTTTAAGTGTATGTGGAGTCCCAAGGTTGGTGTCGATGTTTTTCTTGGCCACACTCTACTGTATATACAGATGAAGGGTCTCTTAGATCACTCCGGAACCCACTGATGGGGCTAGTCTAGCAAGCAGCTTGCTCTAGGAATCCCCTGTCTCTGACTACCATGCATTTAGATTATAAGTGGTACACTACATACCGGAATATCCGGTATTTGTGTGGTTGCTAGAGATCCAAATTCTGGTCTGTTTATGCATCTCACACACTATATCCACTGAGCCTTCCTCTCAGCTCTGGTGTAGGACATTGTATGGGCTTGGATAACTGTATAGCAACATCATACTGTCTTGAAAACACTCTACCACTAAGTGTGTAAATAGACTAACAAATCTCCCACACGAGATCTGCCTTTTTCTTAAAACCTAAAGGAAAAACAAAACAAAACAAAACCTAAAACCAAAAACCAAAAACCAACATAAACCCAACCTACCACTTTTTCACATGAAACCTTATTAATTTCTCAAGAATGGGTGTGTTCCAGGGCAAAGGAGATCCAGTTTAACCAGTACATTTGCAAGTCCCATCCCAGAGTGGTCTCATCTGTCTTTGGTTGTAGGGCTCTGGCTTTGAAGGGAGACATTCCTGTCTTGGTCTACCCACTTTTAGGGGCAATCCAATCCCAAAATGAATGGTACAGAAGTCACCTCCAGACCCCGAGGTGACACAGCAACCTGCTATCAGAGGCAGGTGCCAGGTAAACCCCTCTCCTGGGCCTCGGCTGTCTTTGATCTGCCCACGCCCCCACATGTCAGATGCCTCAGAAACCACATGTGTCTCTCCACCATCTGTAATCAAGGCAGTGCAGGGATGAGGAGCTCCTGATTCATCCAGCAATGGAGCCCTCAGGGGAAGGTAAGAAAAAAATCATTTTTACCTGTTCTCTACCTGGGGAAGAGGAGACCTGGCCCAAGAGGGACAGAGATATCCCTGTGCCTTAGTTTTCAGGAAAAGGTAACAGCAATGGTTACTTTTGTAAGCCAATGCTCCATAAGGATTATCCGCTATAAACAGATTTCTTACTTTTCTGTTCTTAATGGCTGGCATCAATAAACTCTCATTCTTGTGAGGGAAGCAGGTTAAAAACTGAATAGGTGGGACTGAAATAATAAATTGTTAAAAGCACAACCTGGAGTTTCTTAAGGGCCTGTTGACCCCACTGCTACCTCCAGCAGCACACTGGAGAGCCCACTTCTTCCCCATGGGGACACCTCAGGCTCCTCTATCTGTCCATCTTCACCTGGCGCCGCCATCTTTACCACTCCCAATACCCACATCACACTGTCCAATGTGGACAAACAGCTTAGCTGTTATTATGCCTCTGACAGGCTCACTGGAAGTCATATCAGCTGCCCCCAGGGACTGCCCCAAGGGGAAACTAAGCTCTGACATAACGAAGAGTCCTGTCTGAGGCACTTGTGTCTTTCAAAGTCATCCCCAATGCACCAAGACTTGCTCTGAATCCCGGCAACAGGGGAGAGAAGAGTAAATCCCGGCTGGGCTGTCAATCACATGGGGAATTTCTGAAGTAGGGCCAACCTAGACGGCTGCTCTGCTTGGTGCCCTCTCCCCGAGTCCTCCACGAGCCAGACCCACTGGAATTTTCTACTGAAGATCTTGGTAGTGATGACCTACATAATTGGAGGGAAGCCTATGGAGATAAGGTTATGAAATTATTATAATGCAGGAGACGAGTACGGGAAATTCAGGGTTCTGGGCCATTTTACAGGGGGTTCGTGGACAGGTGAAGTGGAAGAGACAGAAATCTTTGCAAGCGAACGGTAATTTCCTAAATGAAGGACCCAAGAGATCGTCCCCCACTCCACCCCAATAACCCAAAAGGGGTTTCCAACATACAAATTAGCTGACTCCATCCTACCGCCCAAGTAGGACTATTTAAGGGGCGAGCTGGGCCAGGAGTGCAGCTGAATCCGTGCCCCAGGCCTGCCTGCTGCCGCCCTCCAATCCTTGCCCGCTGCCAACCATGAGCCGCCAGTTGACCCTCTATCCCGGTGCTGAGCGCCTGGGCTTCAGTGGCTGCTCCGCTGTCATCTCAGGCCGGCTCAGCAGCAGCCATGCCTCGGTCAGGGCCGGAGTCAAGGGAGCAGCATTCGGCAGCAGAAGCCTGTTCTGTGTAGGGGGCGGCCGGCGGCTGGCGTTGAGCTCTGCGGGGAGGAGCGGCGGCTTCACACTGGGCCACGGAGGGGCGAGCAGTGGGCGGCCCGGGGGCTTCGTGGGCACTGTCTTCGGCAGCGCGGGGCTGGGTCCCACGTGCCCATCTGTGTGCCCACCCGGCGGCATCCCCCAGGTCGTCGTCAACAAGAGCCTTCTGGCTCCACTCAATGTGGAGCTAGACCCGGAGATCCAGAAGGTGCGCGCACAGGAGAGGGAGCAGATCAAGGCTCTGAACAACAAGTTTGCCTCCTTCATCGACAAGGTGGGTTCTTCTGCAGCTGCTAAGCCTGGGTTGGTTACATCACATGGTACAGAGCTCCTACTCTGTGGCTGAAGAGAGGGAAATGGTGTGAGCTTCCTTTCTGCACCTGTCAATCAAAGGGGCTCAATAATGTATCCTACCCCAGTGGCGAGACACTGGGACCAACTGTCCCGTGTGCTTAGGACATTAATTAACCCAATGAAGGGGAACCTTATCCTTCCTTTCATGTGGGAAGAGGCTCTGGGAAGGACGGAAGACTTGTAGCACGAGTCCTACAGGGGCATCCGGTGTTAGACAAGAAGTTAAAGACCCACGTCCAGAACAGGGGCACGAGAGGGACAATGGCCAGGGAATGTCACAAGGCATGGAAGTCAAAGCAAAAGGACAGGAGGCAGATTTCCAGAAGAGGGGAGAACAAAGAGCCAGAAATTTCCAGTCAACCTTAGGGGCATCTGCAGGGAAGGGCACACCAAGGTGCTCGGCCATGCATGGGGTAGCTGGAAAGGTGACTTTGGAGAGTCAGTGGCCGGGACCCCAGAGAATGGGAAAGATGCGAGGAATCCATTTCCCTTGCCCGGACACTCACGGTATAAGAGATCTTGACCGTGAGGGTGTTGGGGACATAATAGTGATGGCCAGCATTGATGAAGACATTACTGCATTTCTGGGGTGCCTGGTGACTCTTATCAACTCAAGGCCTCTGATTCTGTTTTCCTGGCTTTTATGCAAAGGAATTAGGCCTGGAATGATGAGGCACAAGCCCATGTTGAGAGAAGAGTTGATGTAGTTTCTCCTCCTAACTTTCCTCTACCCGAGTACGTTTCCTTCTGTCCCTATGCTGAGAGACGGTAGGACAGGGAGGCTGGTGAGCAGAGAGGAGCAGACATGGGAGGAACCCTGAAGTATGTGAGAACGACTTTGAACAAATAGCATCAACCAATAACATCTGAGCTCTGAGAGAAGGAGCATTGGCTCATCAGAATGTCCGGTTTTTCTCCTCTACTCCCCAATTCCTAGCATCTTTAGCAAGAGAAACTGACCCAGTCCATGGCAACTCACCGGGGACGTGATGCCATTAGTTAAACCTCATGGGAAACGGTGGGCCATGGCTGCCTTTGGGTTCCAGGTGCGCTTCCTGGAGCAGCAGAACCAGGTGCTGGAGACCAAGTGGGAGCTGCTGCAGCAGCTGGACCTGAACAACTCTAAGAGGAGCCTGGAGCCCGTCCATGAGAGTTACATCAGCAACCTGCAGAAGCAGCTGGAGAGCCTGTCTGGGGACAGGGTGAGGCTGGACTCGGAGCTGAGGAACATGAGGGAAGTGGTGGAGGACTGTAAGAAGAGGTGAGTGGGTAAGCAGAGATGGCGTCACTGGACGGTGGTATTCCTTTCATGTCCCATAGAAGAGATTCCTAGATAGAATGGGGTTGGAAAGATGGTAGCTCTACCCAGAATGCTCCTCCTAATGTCTAGGAAATCTGTTCAATGTCTTGCCCTGGAGACAGGAGACTGGGGCAAAGAGCACTGGCTAAAAGTCATCTGTGTAGCCTTGTGGTTTCCCCTAAGTAAGGTTTCGATGGCAGTTCCCCAAAAGAGAGATACCTCACCAACCCTGGAACAAAATTTAAAACTAAGCAAAATAAGATTCTAAACGTGGTTTGTCTCGAAATGTACATACTCTGTGGAAGTATCTCATCTCTCAGGAGAGAACAAATTTGAAGCCAGATTGAGAGTAGGCCAGGAGGGAGTACAGGAATGCGAACCAGGTATTTAGAAAGTTTGTTTCTAGGTGTCAAGTTTATAGGCACAGGTGCTAGCTGCCATGACTCCGAGGGGTGGAGATGGTCAGAGCTGGCATAGCTCTAACCACCCCTATTCTACAGACCCCCTCAGCCAGAAGCCTGGCCTGAGCTCCTCATAGAGAGCCTAACGGAGCTGGTCATTGCCCTGACCACAGAGAGACTATGGGAATGGGCTTTAAAAAACACTTTCAAACGGTTGCAATGAGTACAGTATAACTGAGATCAAGAGAACTCAGATGGGACCAGGTGAGGAAGCTCTGCTGAAGAGGGGCAGAGGGGCAGGGTAGAGGCTGTGCTGTCTCTGGGCCTCCCTTGGGGTAAAGATCTGGAGTTCCTGAACTGCTATTCACTGCGTGGCTTTAGGTGAGCCCCTCAGGCCTCTGGAACTGCAGCATTAGTACAGTACGTGTAACATCAAACACAGATGACTGGTCTCAATGCTTGAATGAGCTGCTAAGAGGAAAATGACAAACAGCAGTGTACTGGCAGCTCTTAAAAGCTCCAAGTTCAGCACAGGGCACTTGGGCCTGCCTGATGACCAGAGTCCCCGATGTTAATTTCAGCTTCACTATTAGCTAACTTTGTGACCCTGGCCAAGTACACTTCTCCTGCCCCATAAAACATCAGGACAACAGAATAGACCTCATAGAAAAATAGAAAAGATTTTATTGGAGTTGTTGTGGAGCTGGACATGATGGCACACACCTTTGATTCCAGCACTGGGAAGGCTTTCACTTTATATAGTGAGTTCAAAGACAGCTAGGAGTGCATAGAGAGACCCTATTTTAAAAAAAAGAAAGAGAAAAAGAAAAGAAAGGAGAGCTGATACAGGAAACAAACTAGACGACAAAACATTTATCCTGTTGTTTTGCATGCAGCAATGAAAAAATATTACTTGGATTTATTATGATTGTTTAAAGTTACCAGCTGAAGAACCATTTGTAACTCTGGCGGTTGCTTCTGACAGTCTTCTTGATCAAACACCTCCTATGTATCTTATAAACTAGATAGAAAGTACTAAATCTATAAAGTCCTAAAATCTAATCAGTCCGGCAAATAAGATATGCCTTAATTTTTGTCGTGAGGCATCAGATATTACATGTCTGCAAGACAGGCAACAAGTTGAGTAAGAGTAATATTTTATCATAAAATGCCATCTGAAAGCTTTCAGTGACTTGCCAAGCTACACACAAAATCTGGGATATATCATATGAACTGTTTGAATTCATCCAACATTAAAAAACCAGGGCAGCCTTAGCAAACCTCCCAGGCGTAGTTACTTGATTGCTTTGTTTAGTTATATTAGGGATTGAACCTAATGCTCCTTACATACTAGACAAGTGCTCTGCACCGGGCTACGGCATCGGCCCCCAGTTACCTCTTGAAGAACTTGCTTTTCTATCTAACTCTGATTTTGTTCCATTCATACTTTCTGAATGGAGGGGCTGCCAGTGATGTACTTAGGGATACATGAGGGTCTGCAAAGTGTTGCTTATATTTAAGCATGTAGAAGGAACTATTTTCTAACATTAGATCCCCTGTTTATTATAGTAAGATATGTATAACAAAATGTTTCCATTTTGAGCTCTTTAAATTAAAAAAGTTAACAATATTTTTTCTTATATACAATGTATCCACATGAAAAACATTCCAGTGCCGTTCAAACACTAAGACCTTGTTTTACCTGAAGTGGAAGTCTGAGACTGGCATAAAATAGTTTGAGTTACCTCTGCTTGGTGCCCTGGGCTGCGTCACATCAGTGCGGTCGGGAGCAGGTGAACCTTTCTGCCACAGCATGGAAGGGAAGTGCAGTGGATCCTGCATGTTCCTACCACGGAGATGTCTTAGGCAAATCATGTCAGGGCAGACTGTATACGGAGTGAAGAGCTAGAGGAAAATACTCCTAGAACTGGTGCTCCTTCTTGGGGCAGCTATGTGCTCTGGGGTAAACACTCTGCAGCTGTGATGCAGAAGAAATGGCTTCCGCACACAGAACTCAACTGACCCAATGGCACGGCTCTTGTCTCCCACAGGTATGAGGTGGAGATTAACAGACGCACAGCCGCTGAGAATGAATTTGTGGTGCTGAAGAAGGTAAGGGTGGGTGCAGTTGGGGCAGGGAGAAGGTTGGAGTGTTTCCAACCATCAGCGACAGTGATATGTGTAGGGGAGGGAGGGACTCCAGGGCTACTTGGTTCCTTGGAATTCTAACATCTCAGCTCCTTCTGCCGAGTCCCTCCCCTGGAGTGCACGATGCCTCTAGAACCTGCACACTTAGCATTCAGCTTAGTCCCAGGTATCCTGCTGCATCTCTGGTGTGGCCGCTCGCTGAACTGAGTTAGTTTCTTCCTAGGGACTGGGCCATTCTTGAAGGATGAGGTGAGGGGAATGAAGAGTTAACTACTCTCCACTCCGAGTGGCAGGGAGGGCAGGGTGGGCAAGTCAGGGAGGGCAGCCTGACCCTCACATGTGCCCCAGGATGTGGACGCTGCTTACATGAACAAGGTGGAGCTCCAAGCCAAGGTGGACTCCTTGACAGATGACATCAAATTCTTCAAGGTCCTCTTTGAAGGGGTAAGCTCTCTACTGGCCTCTCTCAGGCAGCTGCTCCTAAGGGCTGGGAGGAAAAAGCCTTTTGTTCTGGTGCAGCTAATGGTCGATGAGGTCATACTAAGGGCTGGGCACAGGGCCAGACTTTGAGAAGACCACCATGGTGTTTGTGCTCCAGGCTTGGCATGGGAAACTGCATGGGAAGGTGCTTTAGGGGAGCAGAGGAAGGCATGTGAACCCCACCTGGGCCTTCAGGGACTGTCTCTGAAGAGAGGATGTCTGGGAAGGGAAAGGAAGCAGGAGACTCCCTCCAGCCATTTGAGTAGAGCCTGGAGTCTTGATGTGATTAGCATTGCTAGCTCTGGAGATGGGTGGGAGGGACCTGTACTGTAGAGAGCAAACAAAGTATCATTGCTTGGGTCAGAAGTTCAAGGAAGCCAGTCTCACCTCTGCTGAGAAGCGTCAGGGGAAGTAGTGTGCTCATGGCGCCCCTAACAGACTCCCCTCCCCCACTGGCCACCAGGAAATTGCTCAGATGCAGTCCCACATCAGCGACACGTCCGTCATTCTGTCCATGGACAATAACCGACAGCTGGATCTGGACAGCATCCTCGCTGAGGTTCGAGCCCAGTATGAGGAGATTGCTGTGAAGAGCAAGGCGGAGACAGAGAACATGTACCAGTGTAAGGTGAGCCTGGTGCACAGTGGGCAGAGAGCTGTGGGTGTGGCTCTGGTGTACGCACACGTGTGTATGTGTGTGTGCCTGTGTATGTGCACATGTGGGCCTGAATGTGTGGATGGACTTAGTTGAGACTCTTTTTTGTTTTGGAGTTGAACCTCCTAGAAGTGCTTCCCCCTGGTCAAGGGAGCTCAGTCAGTCTTAGCTAACGCTATGGACAAATACAGGTTTAGCCTTTCCCTCACCGTGTGGCTCTGAGTGACAGATAAGGCCATGCCCACTACAACCCTCAAGAGCCTGTGAGTAACCCACACACCTCAGCTTTTTTCCTTTGGTGAAACAAGGACAGAAAATGGACTCTGACAGGCCATCATATTTAAGAACCCAAGGGCCCCGCTGAGCTAGAGCACGACCTTGCTCTTAGAGGGAATTGCTGCTTTTCCAGTTCCTTCCATTCCCTCCTTCACGCTCCTCCCTCCTTGACTGGGGTTTAAACTTCCCTAACATGGAGACCACAGACATGGAGCACTGCCTCCATACTGAGCACCCTTCCCCCATGCTGAGTGCTCCCATGAGGTCCGCCCTTAACCACCTTGCACCCTTCTCTTCTGATCTGACCACAGATCCAGGAGCTGCAGGCCACTGCAGGCCAGCATGGGGATGACCTCAAACTCACCAAGTCTGAGATCACAGAGATCAACAGGCTGATCCAGAGGATCCACTCAGAGATTGGAAACATGAAGAAGCAGGTGGGTTCTATGCAGCAAGGCAGCGAGTGGGTTCACTTGGCGCCAGCCAGGGTGGGACTGTCCTCATCAGGTGGGTTGGACCGGCTGCGATCCACTCATCCAAACTTCTGTGCCTGTTGACAGACCTGGGGGCCGCTTATCAGACGAGGAGAGCACAGTTGAGGAAAAAAGCTAGAAATCTTTTTTTGGTGTCAAAATCAGTTGTTGCTTCTTCACTGTGGAGCAAACTTCCATAGGAAGGGGACATCCCTTCCCAAGAGAAGGTGGAATTTAGATCCCACCATCACTAAAGCCTTAGCTGAATGACCAAAACATACTCAAACTAAAAGATTGAAGAAGCTTCCAGAGTCCTTCCATGTGCAAACACACAATCCTAATGACCGATAGATTTCAAGATTCCCGACTGAAGGTGTTTGCCACCTGCAAAGCCTGCAAGCCACACAAATGCATCTTTAAGGCCTGTTCTTGCCCTGAGTATGATTCTCTGCCGATGGGTGGGCGAACTGAAGGCATAGTGGACTTATTAGACAGATATTTTACTAAGAGGAACTTATTAGCTGCCATATCCCTCTCAGATTCATGGGCACCCCGAGACACCCTGTGAGGTGTAAATCTCTAGCCTCAAGGAGACTTTTACCCCCGGTTGCCTTTAGAATCTGATAGACAATGGTTTCTAATTGAATGGGGCAGGGCCAGGGCCACATACCCAGGCATCCCATCTTCTCTATGCCCTCCTTCTCTTTCCTCTCAGGTAAAGATGTCTACTTTTAGAGGTTGAGGCATGAGTTGGGGTGGGGGCGATGGAGAAGGGAATGAGGCAGGTGGTGCCTAGAGTCAGAGGAAGAATAGACTCACCTCCAGTTCTGTCCATGCTGGACCAGCCAACAGGATCCTGAAGCAGCATCAGGGGAGGAGGGCTGAGCAAGATTTCAGACCCAACGTGACGAGTCTGTTTGCTCCCAGTGCTCCAACCTGGAGACGGCCATTGCTGATGCTGAACAGAGAGGCGACTGCGCTCTCAAGGATGCCCGGGCCAAGCTGGACCAGCTGGAGGGAGCCCTGCAGCAGTCCAAGGAGGAGCTGGCCCGGATGCTGCGTGAACACCAGGAGCTGATGAACGTCAAGCTGGCCCTGGACATGGAGATCGCCACCTACCGCAAGCTGCTGGAGAGCGAGGAGAGCCGGTGAGGAGCAACGCCTTTGTCTGGGGCAGTTTTTGCTTTAACAGTTTGGCTCTGTTTGGGCTCTCCTGAAGTGAAATCATACGACAGGGGTGCTTACCTTGTGGTAGGGATGACATAAACTGGACAGCAAAACGGACCCACTTATAGAATCCCTAAAAGGCCACAGGAAAACAAGTATTGATGCCACCCATATTAGAGACCGTTCCCTGGCTCTCTTCATGGTTCTTGGATGGGAGAGAGGGAAGAAAGCCTCTCAGACACCCAAGTTCAAAGTCACTGTGGTGAAGTCCGAGCTCGGTGAGGACCTTGGATCATTTTCACTATCACTAGAGAATGACCGGATTGTACTTCTGTGAAGCGGATGGCCCAGGAGCCTCTGGTGTAGAGGGGCTTCCTAGAGCAGGGTTCTCACTGACGGTTGCTCAGGAACTGGAAGAAAGGAGGTTGGGAAGGGGGTGGGGCTTCTCTGACTGGAAAGACTCCGGTCTCCCTGAGTAGGTGGCTGATTGAGGTGGACTTACTTGTTTGTTCTCTCTCTAGGATGGCTGGTGAATACCCAAGTTCTGTGAGCATTTGTAAGTACCTGCATGCTCTGGTCTGTCCGTGGTTATCTTATCAGGAACCTATGTAGCTCTAGTTTCATGGTACAAAGGAGTCATTGGAATCTCAAGGAAACTGGGAGGGAGGAAGGGGTTAAGGATGGAAAGAGGGGTCTGGCCTCAATGGCGCAGGGAAGCAACAGCTGGAGAATAATAATACATTGAAATATGAAAGAAAACAATCAACAGATTTCCGGCAGTGAGCTGCAAACGATGCTAGACCACAGCAGTCTTCCTATTCCTGCCAGAGCAGCATGGCCACTCCCTTAGCCTATTTCTCTGTAAGGAGTTCAAAGTCTTATATGGATGTATAGACCCAGCAACTTGCAAAAAAAACCTTGAATGTTTGGGGTTACGTACGGGTAAAATGAAGTCACAGTTATGAATGCTGTCCACAAAGATATCTCAGTAAACACACACACACACAACTCATAACACATACACACAGGAATATACACACAGACACACACACTAACTCAGGTTCTTAAATACACGCATATACATGCATGCATGCACCCATGAAAACACACACACATAGAGACAGAGACAGAGGGAGGCAGAGAGAGAGGGAGGGAGAGAGGGAGAAAGAGAGAGGAGACTGACTGAGGCTGGGATCTTCTGTCTACCCTTCCAGCTGTCATTAGCAGTACCAATGCAGGACCAGGAGGTGCTGGCTTCAGTGTGGGCTTTGGTGCCTCAAGCAGTTATAACTACAGACCTCTGGCCTTGGAGGTGAAGACCAAGGGTAGCTGTGGCAGCGAGCTCAAGGATCCTCCGGCCAAAACCTCAGGCAGCGGCTGTGCAGCCAAAAAGACCTCCAGATGACAGACAGGGGCAGTGCTATGAGCAGAAGGCTGTGGACCCCACTCTCCTCTTCCCTCTGGTCCCTTTTCAAGCCAGGAAGCATTTTCTCCATCACTGAAATCCCAACTGTTCTCCCAGCACGGTTTCCTCGGTGCAGGGAACCTGCACTGTTGGGTAGGGGAAGGCCAGCCAGTCACTTGCTCTCCCAGTGACCTCTCCCACTCACTTCCTACTGGATAGCTGCCCCCACACAAAGATGAAGCGTGGACCCAAGATATTTCCCTGAAGCCAACTGCTAGCCTCTCTGTGTCTTCCTCCAGCCTTCCCTGTCAAGACGGCCTTCTCTGTTGTCCTCTGGTGGGGATTCTGTGTAGCTCTCTGCTTTTCTTGCAATAAATGATTGATGGATGTCATCATAATCTTTTTCATGTTGCTGTAATAGAATACTTGAGATGGGGTGTTCTGGTTTGAATTGGAAATGTCACTCCACAAGCTCATGTTGTGAACAGTTGGCTCCCAGCTTGTGGTATTCTTTGGAGGTCTGTGGAGCCTTTAGACGATGGGTCCTGGTGGGTAGCAGGAGGCCACTAGGCCTTGAAGGTTATACCCAGCCTGGGCTCCAGCCTACTTTACTTCTCCTTCAGACACTGTCTAAGGAGTCTGTGCCCACGCTCCTCTGTTGTGAGCAAGTCTGATGGACCACAACCCTCTCAGATCACAAGCCCAGACAATATCTCCCTCCCCACAGGTGTTTGGAGTATTTCAGCTGGTAATCTATAAAGAGCATGGTTTATTTTGACTCATGGTTCTGAAGGTCTAAGAGCAGGGCACCAGCATTTCTCCATCTCCTGGAGATGGCCTGGCGCTCAGTCACAGCACGGTGAAGATGCAGACAGGGGAAGTGAGCATGTGTGTCTGGACCTGTGTCCAAGGGTAAGCCTGTGTTCACAGGTGGGCAAGAGAAGATCTCAGGCTCAGTTCATTACCTTACTGTAGAGAAAGTCGTTAATCCAGTCATGGGGCATTGTCTCCATGGTTCAGTCGAAGCCCAAAGA
Source organism: Apodemus sylvaticus (assembly GCF_947179515.1). Taxonomy (NCBI): domain Eukaryota; kingdom Metazoa; phylum Chordata; class Mammalia; order Rodentia; family Muridae; genus Apodemus; species Apodemus sylvaticus. Next base: position 68,346,508 of record NC_067488.1, read on the forward strand.
GCTTACTGGGAATCAAACTTCAGCATGAGTTAGATGGGGACAACTGCATGCAAACATATTTGTTTGGTTTTCAGTGTTTATGTGTTACCCACATGTCACCCTTTGCATTGGTCTAACATTTTTTTGGGGGGGGGTCCTGACTCTTGCTCCACTCTGGACCACCAACCACACACACACATCCTCTTTATTGTCTGGCTTCACCCTGGTAGACAGCAGGTGACAGTTGATCCAGAGATGGGCTCCATGCTTCCCATGCTGTTACATATGGGACGGGTGATGTCACCCTCACTGTGGAGACATACTCAGCCTGGAGCCACCCCAACAGTGGCCCTTTCTCCCCCCATGTGGCTCCATTTCCTCATCTTCTAGCACAAGCAGGAAGTCTGTGCACAGGGATCTTCTGACTGTATCTGTTCCAATTGTTTGTACAAACCTGCTGGCTTATGGGACAAGTATGGAGTGAGCCATTGTCTGGGGACTGGGGATACTGAAACAAACAGTGTAGGCAGAGACCTGGGAGGTTCACATTCTACTGAGGATAGGAGAACCCAGCAACAAACAACGAAGTGTCGGTAAGTAGGGTTAACTGCTAGGAAGAATTATCAGCACAGTAAGATGAGCGATTTGGGTGATCTTTGTAGGCATGTGTGTCTTTGCATGGGTAGGCCTGTACCTCAAGAACAAGCCTCATTGAAAGGCGGTGTTCTGGGTGCCTCTTGGCCCACCATCTCATCCCTTAGCACACCAGGCTCTTCACACCCAGGGATCACTGATCTATTTCCCATTTATTGGGAAAAATGATTTCCTCATCTTTTGTAGCCGGGATGGACTACCATTCCCTCTCATGTGCCTGCAGTGCCCAGTTCCTCCTGTAAACTCCATCAAGACATCTAGCATGAAAAGAGAAGCAACAGTCTTGCTGTCAGCCCAACCATTCCACAGGCCCCACTCCTCAGGAGTGCAAGCTGTCACCCAGAGGAATGAGATCTGCTTACAGTACTGGGTGGGGGGAGGGCCTTGGTAGGTAACTGTGTAACTGTGACACTTATGCTGGTATGTCCCTCCTCCATCCCTCGACACCCCCTTATCCCAGGGGCCTCAAGTGTGGCTCAACTCAGGATATATTTTCTGCAAGAATGTGCTACTGAGTGGAGTCCTGTCTTCTGGGGGAACTAAGAGCCCTACATAATACAAATGCCTTAATGCCTTGCCATGCAAGTGGGAAAACACTAATAGATTTGTGTGTCTTACATAGCCACACACATACAGTTTACATAATTTATTATTCAAATGGGGGCCCTTTGATATCATCAAATGCTAAACTGATCCTCAGGAAAGAGGCAAAGCAAAGACTTCCAGGCTAATGGTCCCTGTGGACCTGGCATTCTGGCTTTGGATTTTGGTTCTTTTAACTGCCAGTTGTGGCCCAGGACAAAATCATTCCCTTGTAAAAAAAAATGGGCTCAACTGTGAAGAGATGTGTGAGATATTAAGTCATACCCAGCTGCTGCTGGGGCAGCACTATGGATAAGCAGATGTCACACACTCGAAGACAACGATTCAATGCATCATGTAGCAATGCAGGCACCAGTGACAGCCATCTGTTTTCTTGTTAAGTATTGCGAGTGCCCATAAGTGTGTAAGCTACCGCAGTTTATGCACGTAAGTGTGTGCTCTCCAGACTTACCATGAACACCCGAGTCCTACCCAGTGTTTTGATAACTGGAGCATCATCAAATGACAAAGTTTTCAGCTTTGTTATCCACTGTGGGACCTGTTATATACACTGCTGTTTGCTGACCTGAACCTGCAATGTGTCACTGCAGGATCTGGGTGGCTGATAACTTCATTTGGGAAGAGTTTTGCTGAGTAGCCCTGGATAGCTTGGAGCACCCTATGAATCCCAGGCTGGCCCTTGACTTGCAATGGTTCTCCTGTCTCTCTCTCCAGAATGCTGAGATTCATGCATCATGTTCTGTCCATGGGTCTTGAGTCTGTGGTTCTCTCTCTCTGGGGTTGTAGGATGTGTATTGATTGATTCAGGGCACAGGAGTCGGGCAGCAGCAGAGGTTGGTGGAGTTGGACTGTGGAATAGTGGATCTTTTTTGTTGTTGTTGTTTGATCTATTTTTTTAAACTTTTTTTAATTCGATATATTTTTTATTTACATTTCAAATGATTTCCCCTTTTCCAGCCCCCCACTCCCCGAAAGTCCCATAAGCCCCCTTCTCTCCCCCTGTCCTCCCACCCATCCCTTCCCACTTCCCTGTTCTGGTTTTGCCCTATACTGCTTCACTGAGTCTTTCCAGAACAAGGGGCCACTCCTCCTTTCTTCTTGTACCTCATTTGATGTGTGGATTATGTTTTGGGTATTCCAGTTTTCTAGGTTAGTATCCACTTATTAGTGAGTGCATACCATGATTCACCTTTTGAGTCTGGGTTACCTCACTTAGTATGATGTTCTCCAGCTCCATCCATCTTATATCACCTTAAGTGCAAACACTTCTAATCTGTGCATTCACTGCCCTCTGCCAGCAGCTCCTGGTATTACACCTACCATGGCTCTGAGAAAAAGATTACAAGAAGCTGGGGGATAATCCCGGGTCAGCCCAGTGCCTCTGGAGGAGGAGCTGCCTGGCTCCTTGGCATGCTCCCAAACACCGAGTTACCAGGACTCTGTCTCCTGTCTCCCCTCCCCCTCTTCTCCTCTCACGGAAGGAGGAAGGAGGCAGCCCCCTCTTTCTGAACCTCCTCACCTTCATGTTCTGTCACGTGGCTTTTCCTTGGGTGCCCAAGGACCTCGATGTTGTGTCAGAGATCCTGGGAGTGTGGGAGGTCTGTCACTCAGCAACAATCCCTTCCTCCAAGCCCCACTGGCATCTCAAGCAAGCCCCAGCCCTGGCTACAAGCAACCTTTGAATAACTGTCTCTCGAAGCAGATAAACCAGCACCGCAGAACTGCACATAGACAATCTTGGAAGGCTTCCTGGAGGAGGATTGGAAGGCTACTCTGTAGGTCCCCAGGATTCCACTGCCTCAAATGCCTTCCGGGAGACGGTGACGGACGGTTATTTTGTACTGCCCTTCTGTCTCTGTGTTCTTCTTCGGCAGCTCCTTTCAGCGCCAGCAGAGGGCTGCCGGGTGGGAGCGTCTTCCCTATCTCCTCCAGCCTCAGGGTAGCATCCACTCCACATTCCATGTTGCTGTGGGTCTCCCTTAAGATGCCCAGGATTCTAACCTCATACTTCCCACTATCTGTCCCCACAAGGCGTGGGGTTTTAGAACTAGATCTCCGATGTTCCAGATTCCTCCAGCTGTAACTATAGACGAAGGATCAGAGATGAAAGCCATTTCAGGGCTGGCCTGTGGTGTCCCGCGCTGGAAGGACACACCACAGCCAACCAGCGGTGCATTTCATTTCTGGCTTTGTTTCTTTTGCTATGCATGACCGAGGGGGTGGGGGGCGACTCCTGCTTTTGTTGTTTTTTTTTTATTTTAACAGTGGGAAAAAGGAGAAAGGATTTGTGTGAGGGTGAATGAGTTAAAATGGCGCTGATTCCGGTAACTGGAGCCTGTAAGCCGTGGATAAGTGGTTGCTCCGCACCTCACTGAGATGAACCTCCCAGGCTAGCCACGTCCCAAGCCTGCTTCACACAGCTCCTTGGACCCAGGAAGGCTCTTTCCCGTGGCTGCTGGCTCCTGCCAGCGCTGTCCCTGGTTGTTCCACACTACCCTCTCTTCTTCCTCATTACCTGGAAAACTAGTGCGCCCCAGTCCTGAGCTCACTGCTGCCAGTCCCCTGGCTCCCCGGTGGCTGCTTTTCTCTCCTCTCTTGGCTTGTGGCTCATTTTACAAAGCCTCTTTCTGATCTGGCAGTGGGCATCGTGTCTTGTAGCCAGCCATCAAATCCTGCTCTCCATTTTGGGACCCCTGGTCACCAGGGAAATGAGGATATGGTTCCCTGGCACCTGCCCTCCCTGTCACTGGGAGGGAAAGGTGGGTAGAACTTTTTAGCTACAGTGGGAGAAGATGATATTGTGGCTCTGAGCTCCAGTTGCTGACATCTACCGGCTCCTAAGCCCTGCTTGTTCTAGTCTCTAGTTCTATGACCAGTCTGCTTCTCTGGGGATAGGACTCGGGCAGGACATTTCCTGAAGTCAGCAGGTGACCTGTCCCTCAGTCTCTGGCTGGGCAGCATGCAGACGCCTGTGTTGACAACTCCAAGGGCTTGGTTCACAGTCTGTCAGCAGCTATGGTGTGCAGACCCTTTGTTTAATCTTGGCTCCTAACTGAGCAGCTTTTGCAGACTCTGTCTTCCTCGAAACCCTCCATTTTCCCGATAAATCCTACTTCTGCGTCTCTTTCTCCCAATCCCGCCTTCTCTTGTGTTACCTGGTGCCCACTACCTTGGACCTACCCAGTAGTGTCTCTCCAGCTCCCACCCTCTTCCTAATTCTATCAAAGGGGTCCAGCAGGCTCAGTTGTAATGTTGACCTAGAGAGGGGGCTGGCCATTCCCTCTATACTGAGGCACGTGCCGTGCCGTGCCACCACCGGCCTGGCCCACCACTCTAGCATCTCCCTAGGGTGAGATGGGGCAGGGCTCCTCCTTCCTGTTTGGACAGGGATGGTGGGAGCGGGAAAGCATGTCATTAGTGATGACTTGGCTTAATTACAGCCCTCAGCAGAGTCAGGCTTGTTTACTCTGCAAATGTGCAAAGGAAGAGGTGGATCAGGCATCAGACTTCCCAGTCATGATCAAAGATTAAGGTGCTCTCCCTCCCCCTACCCTTTTGTTCTTTTTGGAAAAGAATCACACCACACAGAAGGACAGAGTCAGAAAATATCTTACACACATCTCCCAGAAGTGGCTGAGGCTGGAGGACAAAGAGATAGATGAACCAGTACCTGAGTAGCACCCCCCTCACCACCCTCTGCCCTCCGCCCCTGTGGTATTTTGGAACAAGCGAGGGAAGAAGCCTCCTCTTTCTTAGAGCAAGACTGCACTTGCCTGGACATACCTGAGAGCATGTGGGCTGGGAGGTAGGGCCTGCGGTGACTGGGAGGGGGGAGGCAGAGCTGCACAGGCTTCAGAGAACTTTTCTTTTAAAGAAGACGGGAGAAAGAGCCAAGAGTGCGTGGTCCCTAGTAAAGACTAAGTGTCAGGCAAGTGGCTACAATCACGAGTTGGAAGGGAAGAGATATCCAGACTGGGAACATAAAGATGAGTCCATAGAAGCTGAGTGGGGGCAGAGCTCCCTGGTCAGGGGCCCAGTGAGCTATGATGGACACAGGCTGAGTGACATCCAAGTCAGGTGGTCGCCACGGCCAAGTGTTTCTCATGGCCGAGTGAGTGCAAGGCACACTCCCTGCACTTCTACTCACATAAATGTGCAGCCAGGAGGCAGGACCCAGTGTCCATTCCTCTCACTGCTCTCTGTCTCACAGAATCTTCCCCATGGAAAGACCTCTCTACACATTTCCTTCAAGAGCCAAGGACCTTCCTCTGCAAGAGAGTGGGGATGTTCAGGTGACAGACACTGGGGACTTCCCAGGAGTTAGCCCCGAAAATCCAATGTCAACATTGCCGGTTTAATCCTACAAAACAGCATTGAGTCAGTCCTGGCTGTCTTGATCTTCTGTGCCTGACCCTCCACCCACTGCTTAGTAACAGAGCCGTTTACGGTTTGCCTCAACCTCCCCCTTGTTCCCTCCCACTCCAACTCAGCTCCTGCCTCCAGACAGGGCCTTTCTGGTGTGGGACTGAATCCTACAGTCAAAGGAGCTCATCATGTCAGGCTTGGAGAAGGAGCAGGGAGACAGTGGGAGAAAAGATGTCTCTTGTCGAGGAAGCTGCCTGACTTTGGGCCAAGAGGGGAGAAATCAGGCCCTTCGTGCTGAGGAGAGGCAGCGAGGCTGGGTTTCGGCACCGAGCTCATCTGGTAAGGGTCAGTGGGACTCAGGGCCACACCTACTTCAGCATGTTCATCAGCTTATGGCTCCAGGCAGCTCAGAAGCCTTCAAGGGCCTTCCTCTCTCCACCAATGGCTTTGGTCTACAGACTCTGTCTCTGGTCCAGGGGCAGTCAGTAGATGAAGGGGTTAGAGAAACCTGACCTTCATTACCCTCTGCAAAGCAGGCAGGCATGATGTCAGTCTTACCCACTTGGCACTGTCATGGTGTCCCACTGGGGCTCCTTTCTATTTTTCTTTGGCGTGATGTGCTTTGCAGGGTTGTATTTCTTTCCCTTCTCAGAATATTGTGTATCAACATGGTGCCAGATCAGAACACAATGGGCTCAATTTCCTTGGGACTTTCAAGGGTCCCTACAACTCCTGAAGTCTCAGAGGATATAGAGCCCACTTGTGACACAGTGTTTATGAGGTTGCCCGCTGGAGAGACTTCCCTGATTCTATGCTGCCTACAGGGAGAAGGGTATTGTTTACAACCTGCTCACTGTACCTGCCCAGGCTGCCTGGCCATCCAGATCCCAATCCACATCATAAAGCTCAGCCTCTGTTTTGGTCAAGGTTTTTATTGTTGCAACAAAAACACCAGGACCCAAAAGCTAGTTGGGGAGGAAAGGCTTTATTTGGCTTATACTTCCAGATTATAGTTCACCATTATAGGAAATCAAGACAGGAACTCAAGCAGGGGTAGAACCTGGAGGCAGGAGCTGATGCAGAGGCCATGGAGGGACGTTACTTACTGGCTTGCTCCCCATGGCTTGCTCAGCCTTTCTTATAGAACCCAGGACCACCAGCCCAGCGATGGCACCACCCACGAAAGGTTGAGCACTTCCCCATTGATCACTAATTGAGACAATGCCCTACAGCTGGATCTTATGGAGGCATCTTCTCAAGGGAGGCGCCTTCTTCTCTGCTGACTCTAGCTTGTGTCAAGTTGACACACAAAACCATCCAGTACAGCATACTTGAAAGTAATTATTTAAAGAGTTCAAATTTCAACAATAGCTGTAGAGTGTTTAATTTCCTCCCGGTTGGACAGACCTTTGCCACCCTGAAGCAGAGTGACTGTAATATCCCCCAGGATCCCTCAGGCAAGCAGGGCTATCAACATTTTCTCAGAGGGAGAGGGACGGTCACAAAACCTATGACCCAAGACCCTTGAGATACATTCATGTGATCATTACCTGGTTCCTGGGGCCTTTCAGTAGCACAAGTGTCCATAAATTACCTGTATTCCCATAAGTAACTCCCAAACACCTACTTATTAGCCAAACTGAATTTGACAGAATCTCATTTTGTGCCATTAGCTCCTTCTCTGTCTGGGACAAAATGGATCTTCATTATCTTTGTCACTGTCATTGTTGATGTGTGTGTATTTGTGTGTGTGTGTGTGTGTGTGTGTGGTTTTAGGGAACACACAGCTATTGTGTGACTCATGACACAGGCAGATGGAGATAAAACCGTGACAACCCTCACAGAACACATCCCACTTACATCTCTTCCGTTGTATCTAGCTTGGTTAGCTTGCCTCTAGAGTCTAATGTATAGAGCGCACACAGTAGGTTCTCAGTTCCACATAGAGCGCACACAGTAGGTTCTCAGTTCCACATAGAGCATACACAGTAGGTTCTCAGTTCCATATAGAGTGCACACAGTAGGTTCTCAGTTCCATATAGAGTGCACACAGTAGGTTCTCAGTTCCACATAGAGCACACACAGTAGGTTCTCAGTTCCACATAGAGCATACACAGTAGGTTCTCAGTTCCATATAGAGTGCACACAGTAGGTTCTCAGTTCCACATAGTGCGCACACAGTAGGTTCTCAGTTCCACATAGAGTATACACAGTAGGTTCTCAGTTCCACATAGAGTACACACAGTAGGTTCTCAGTTCAACATAGAGTACACACAGTAGGTTCTCAGTTCAACATGTGCTGCCTGAATCAGGCTCTCCAGGCTTTAGATACTCACTACTTCAATGAACTTACTGAGGGGTGTGCATGGCCGTGAGTAACTAAAGGACAGCCAACATGGTGTGGTGGTAGTGGTGGTGGTGGTGGCGGCTAGAGGAGATCCTCAGGCAATTCCTGCTTGTACCTACTTGGAACCTCTGTCTCCACTCACAAACTGTGACTTTTCTGGACACACACACACACACACAGCAATAATAATGACAACCAAGATCTATTTATCCCAGACAGGGAAGGAGCTAAAGTGCAGTTATACCCCTGCTGTCCCTTCTGCCTCCTGCTTCACTGTCACAGTCACCACAGCGGTCACCATGACACCCTTGCTGACCACCCCAGGCAGGGTCTGTGCATAGGGACCCTCAGGACTTCTTTGAGAATAAAAAGTGTCCCAGGGCCCCTTCCTAGTTCCCTACACTTTGCTGTTTCGAAGTGTGTGTGTATGTGTGTGTGTGTGTGTGTGTTTTCTTTACCTTTCTTCTTAAAAAATAATTATTTGAGAATTTTATACAATGTGTTTTAATAACATTCACCCCTAACTCCTCCCTGACAAACCCTCACATCCCTACCCGGAAACTTAAAACAACTCATGTTGTTTTTATAACAATCAACTCCATTTTTGTAACAATTGACTGCCTATGTGCTCTTGGGGTGGGGCCATTCACTGGAGCATAGATGACCTATCAGGACCCACACCCTTGAAGAAACCTGAATATCTCTGGACAGGCCCCAGAAACTCAACTACCCACAGCCGTTGTTTGAGGGTTTGTGCTTACGATCCCCTTCCCACCCCAAGCTAGAATGTTGACAGACTTGATCTTGTGCAGGAAGCCCAGCTGCCCAGAGTTTCCATCTTACCCAGAAGGCACTGCTTTTCTCTGGTTCTCTCTGACCTGTCACTGTTAAAATCTTTCTACCCCGGTCTTCCATGATGATCTGAGGGCCTCTGGGAGAAGGTATATGTGGATTTGTGGCTAATTTGGTGACATGTACCCCTTCTGAGGCATGTTCACTGACACCTGAAGATCTGCTGCTGTGTACCGCCGTCTTCTCCAACACACACTGCTTTGCTGCGGTTCCATTTGGAAGGCCCCAGTAAGAGGTCTAGCTCTCCTACCAGACTGGGCTCCTGCGCTGCGGGGTGGTGCACATACTTGTTTGGATTCATTCTAGGGAATCACAGTTGGAGCCAGGTTTCTTTTCCTTTTGGAGTTGGAGATGAGAGGCAAGCATGGGGGCTCTAAAAAATCCCCAAATAGCCTCTTGTACGAAGAGCCCACTTGTGATACAGTGTTTATGAGGTTATGGCCCCTTCTGTCTGCTCATCACTACTTTGATCACCGTTTGCTCTGAGTGCTAGAATGATGTCTCATGTTGGGTTACCCGGACAGGAGCCCTGGATCCATTGCAAATCCCTTTTCCTTCATACTGTGAGAGTCTCTGCAGTGCCTGCTACACATGTCAGAAATCTCTGTCTTGGCCGACAACTGTCATGTCAGTCACATGAGGTAGCAGGCAGGGAAAACAGACACACTTGAATTTGAGGACTGTGTCTGACTTATTAGCTGAGTGAGCCTGTGAAGTGTCTCTAAACCTCTGTTTTCACAACTGTAAGCAGTAATGCATGGATTCCCATGTCAGGGAAAACACAGGCATGCAATCCTAGCACTTGGTGAGGTGTGGTAGGAAGATCTCAAGTTTCTGCTCTATTTTCAGCCACACAGAAAGAGAGCATGTCTTTAAATAATTAAAGTGTAATGCTTCATACATATGGAGGGACACACACACACACACACACACACACATACATTGAGTCTTCATACTGCCACCATGACAGCAACAGGTCTTACTGTTACCGTCATTGCTTCTGTTACCATAAGCCATCACTCAGCCCTTGCTGGTCTAGGCCAGCTCCTATAGTGAGTATTGTTGCTCATAAGTCCAGTCTTCCGGACATCCCCGAAACTCCGTCAAAATCAGCTCCTCCTCCTCAGTGCATCTTGGCTTACTGTTCACAGAGCTCTCTAGTTACTCCAGGATCTCAGCCTGGGCCTCAGTTCTTGGAGTAGACTCTGTTTTCTAGTCCAGGGACATATAATGGTCGTTCCTGGTAGAGGACCTTACATAGCTTATTGACGTTTCCACACCAGAAAGGAAGCAAAGTTAGACTCTGCCATCTTTGCAATCTGGCCTAGGAAACCACAGGCAAAAGCCACCACTTCTGTTGCTTCCCCTGTGTCTTGGGGCCAGGCTCTGAGAGGCACAGTAAGATGCAGAGCCTCTGAGAGGGAGGACTCACTGATTTAGGGCTGATGTGAAAACCATTCATGGAGTGGTCCTCTGATGTTGCTCTGTCTCTCTGCTCCTCTTTCCCAGGCTTACACTTTCCTTCCCATAGCCTCACCCCAGGGGATGGATTCTCCCCACCTTTGCCAAATCAGAACCCATCAAACCTTCCCAAAGCTTATGGGAAGTGGACAGTATCCTGGGCTGGGATGACTGCCCAGATACTTTGTTTTGAGATACTTTGAAAAGATCCCATCCCACCAGGTCCCCTGACTTCTCACAGACTGATGCTTTCTATACTAAAATGGAGCAGTTTTTGGAAGACATGAGGGAATTGGCAGAATGGTGCCCAGGAGCCCAGGAATGGGACCTAGGAATTCTTACCTTTGACTAACTTTAGCCAGGATGTGTTCTAACCAAGCTAGAGGTCAGTTACTCTCCAGTCCTGCCTGAGCTTTTAGGACAGACAGACAACCTCAGTTAGGAGAGAAAATTCCAGAGGGCTAAATGGCAGCTGCCTGAGAAGCTTCTCACTGTTGGGAGAGCATCTTTGAAGCTACCATAAGCTAGATACTCCCTGACAAACACAGGAAACCCACACAGCGCTCACGCAGGAGTTAAATTAACACTGGCTCTCATTTCTACTGCCTTATCTTGGGGCCTGTTTGTTGCTGGCCAGTTGTGGTCCTTAGCATAATCCAAGTGGTGAATCTATGGGTCTTCTTTCTTAGCTAGATCCGTGAAGACAGAGCCATCTTCTTTCTTAGTATCCCATTCCTCAAGAAGATTAGGTGACAGGAAATGGCTTCCTTAGAGGGTGCACTGGCTGGTTCTGTGTGTCAACTTGACACAAACTCCAGTTATATCACAGGGAAAGGAGCTTCAGCTGGGGAAGTGCCTCCATGAGATCCAGCTGTAAGGCCTTTTCTCAATTAGTGATCAAGGGTGGGAGGGCCCTTGTGGGTGGTGCCATCCCTGGGCTGGTAGTCTTGGGTTCTATAAGAAAGCAAGCTGAGCAAGCCAGGGGAAGCAAGCCAGTAAGAAACATCCCTCCATGGCCTCTGCATCAGCTCCTGCTTCCTGACCTGCTTGAGTTCCAGTCCTGACTTCCTTTGTTGATGAACAGCAATGTGGAAGTGTAAGCTGAATAAACCCTTTCCTCCCCAACTTGCTTCTTGGTCATGATGTTTGTGCAGGAATAGAAACCCTGACTGAGGCAGAGGGGAGACAGTGTTTGGAGGACCCCTCCATGGATGAGTTAGGCATTTACCCCGTGCCTTGTGGGTAGATCAACAGGAAGGAAGGAAGCACTACTGGAAAAGTAAAGCTGAGAGATCGCCGAAGGGGATAACTCTGCAGGTCCCTAATTAGGAGCCAGATAAACTCCAAATTAGACCACTGTAGCGTGCAAGGGCAGCATATTCCACTTTCTATCAAAAGGTCTCATTGCTCAAAGGCTTAGAGATCTATGATCCGCAAATTGCTCCAGCCCTTATGAAGGGGAAGGAGATAGTGGAGAGACGCCCTTTTCTGGTGCCCTGGGCTCGGTGGGGATAAAAGGAGGCAGCCCTCTTGTGCCCCAGTGTTGTCTTTCTCCAGCTCCAGCACACTCTCTGCTCTACCGTGAGTTGGCAACTGAACTTCAGGTCATGCAGTGACAAGGGCAACGTCAGTGTGCTTTCTGCAGTGGTGCCAAGCAAACCTGTGGGCAGCGTGGCTTCTTGCCATGCAGCTGGTCACAGGACTGGGGCTGGTCTCAGCAGCAGGAGCCCGACAGCCTTGGAGGGAATCGGCATGTTTCCTTCAGTGTGGCAGGTGGCAGTTCGCAGACCACAGGGCACAGCTTTGGGGATGGGTGTGGAGGGGGTTGAACCAGTGGCTTTGCCAACAGCATGTTTGGCAGTATGGCCCTGGGGCCCACTTGTCCATCTGTGTGTCTGCCTGGAGGCATCCACCAGGTCACAGACAACAAGAGCCTCCTGGCTCCTTTGAACATGGAGCTGGACCCTGAGATCCAGGTGTGCGCACAGGAGCCGGAGCAGATCAAGGCTCTGAAGGACAAGTTTGCCTCCTTCATCAACAAGGTGAGTCTTACAGGAAGACATGATGTCATAGCAGGAGCAGTCCTCTTGTTTCCTGTGCAATATGGATGAATGAATGAATGAATGGATGGATGAATGGATGGATGGATGGATGGGTGGGACAGGGCCTGGGTGGGGTCCCTCTTCTTAAGGGGAAGAGAATAGACTTACACTGCCCAGAAAGGGTGGGGGCAAATGAAGGTCAACTCTTTAGGGAATATTAGAGAGAAGCCGGGAAACTGGATAGAGGTAGCTTTTTATTTTTATTTTTTATTTTTTTGAGGGAAGTGGTGAGTTCTTGGAGGGCCAACAGTGGAGAGCGTCTTTAGGTTTTTTAACGAACATGAATAGCTGAACAGATTGAGCACAATCCAGAGGGCAGGATTCACAGTACAGAAGGTACAGTTAGACTCAAGGGAGAATGTCTCCTGGGTCCACGGTCAGGCCACAGAAGAAATAAGGATGCTGCTTCCCAGGTAAGTGTGCATCAACTGGGAATTCAGACGACCAAGAAAGAGCAATTACTAATGATCCCTGGAGAAATAACACTTGTTAATGATATCTGAGGGTGGATGGTCAGGACTCAACTCATAGGATTTTCCCTTTTCTTGGGAAGTCAATGGTCTATGTCTATGGGGCACCATATCTGTGTGGTTCCAGGTGGCTGTGGGTTTGGGTTCCAGGTTCACTTCCAGGGAGCAGCAGAACCAGGTGGGAGCTGCTGCAGCAACTGGACCTGAGCAACTGCAGGAGGAGCCTGGAGCCTGTTTACCAGGCCCACATCAGCAGCCTTTGCAAACAGCTAGAGACGCTGTCTGGGGACAGGGTGCAGCTGGACTCAGACCCGAGGAACATGAAGGAAGTGGTGGAGGACTACAAGAAAAGGTGAGCAGGCCACCAAAGGTTCTTGAGTCATGTACCAAAGCTCCAGGATCAGGAGGTCAGCTCTTGTGGTCTCTGGCTATGGGGGAGGTACCCACCCTGTGATAGGTAGGAATTCCTGGGCTCACCGGCCCTCTGGATGCTTAGTTGCTGGTTAGGGATTCTATATAGGCATTTGGGTATTTTCCTGGGTTATAATGAGGGAATCCAAGGATTCTTACTTACACAAAGGTAAAGACACTTGCTTCTGGCATATCAGTTACTGGTTACTGTTTACCAATGCCTGACAGGAAACAATGTAAGGAAGAGAGGTTTACCTTGGCTCATGGTTTGAGGGGATCCGGTCCTTCTTGGCAGGGAAGGCACAGCAGCTGGTAGCCCCATGGTGATGGAAACCTTGTGGCAGTGGCTTGTTTCATGTTACCAACCAAAGGTCAGAGAGCTGAGCCACAGCTATACCCCTCCAGCTCTATGGCAGACAGTCACACATCAGCCTTATATAATTAGAAGCTTCCAAAACCTTCAAACAGTACCACGTGCTAGGGACTAAGTGCTCAAACGTGTGAGTCTGTGGGGTTCGTGTAACACTCAAATCATGATACCCAGAGATCCCAGCAGCCACAGGGCTTGCCCCATTCTAGACAAAGGAAGTTACCTGACAGAAGCTCTGACATCTCTCTGTTCTCCCACAGATACGAGGTTGAGATTACACAACGTACAGCAGTGGAGAACGAGTGTGTGCTGCTTAAGAAGGTGAGACCCGAAGCACCCACGGGCTCTGGTCTCTCCTGTGCCTGTATCCTAAGCAACTCTGCTCAGGACTTCTTCCTGGAGAGGGTCTAGGGGCTGAATCTTGTTGGGATCAGAGTTACATCTTCCAGCAAGTTAGAGAGGAAGGGCACATAGCCAGGAACTGGATAGGAAGGGACAGGAGAGAATCCCAGTGGGGACATTGGAAGGAATGTGGCTCAGCTCAGTCTTCCTGTGTGGCTTGAGGAAAGGCAAGCACCTCTGAAGTGAAACAAAGGAAGACCTGTCCCTGTTCCCTTCCTCTGTTCCCAAAGGTTCAGTCAGAGAAAAACTGATATTGAGTGACTGCGCTGCAAGTCAGATGCCTTCACGACAGGGCAGCAGCAGAGGCAGGGTGATTGGTGGGCTCAGGGATGATGTATTGGTGATGTCATGGGGCCTCTTGGCAGGATGCAGATGCAGCCTGCACAGTCAAGGTGGAACTTCAAGCCAAAGTGGACTCTCTGGACAAAGACATCAAATTTCTCAAGTGTCTGTATGATGCAGTGAGGACTTGTCTCTCCCCGACTTTTCTGCCTCTTTCCAGCTAATAGCTTCCCAAAGGGACATGAGTGTGTGGGACTTAAGACCATATCAGATAAAGGTGATTGCACAGACCAGTGTGACCAACTCTGTCCGAGACCACAGAAGCCTGGTGGAGAAGAAGAGAGGATCTGGGGGTGCTGATCCTGTTTCCATCCACAATCCAGGAGTTTGCCCAGTTCCAGACTCATGCCAGTGAGACCTCTGTCATCCTGTCCGTGGACAACAATCAGGATCCGGACCTTGACAGAATCATCGCTGAAGAACTAGGCCGAAGTGGAGGTGTTGTATCAGACCAAGATGGGGGCTCATGGGGGAGGGGGAACCTCTTTCCTTCTTGGGAAAGAGGGCAGAGATGCTGAGTGAGAGCTGGTTACAGCTGCAAGGACCAGGGGCAATCTATCCAAAAGGTGTTCTCAGCAGTGCTATCAAATTAGCATGGATGGGCAAATCCAGTGGAGAGGGACAGTAAGTCCTTCAGGAGGACTCACTCCCTTCTAACACAGATGCCTTTACAGGGATGGGGGTATATGATACAGGGATGGGGACCAAAAGCTGGAGCCGGGGTATGGGGGAGGGGACATCCGGAGCTCCCTTCTGCCATGCACGGGAGTGTAGGAAGCCCCGCCCCCCAGCAAGTTGGAATTCTAAAAGCATTCCGAGTGACAGGTTAGGTGGTGAGGTAAGACGCTCCGGGGGCTCCTCCTCTAAGCCCCATCTTCACAGTCATGAAAGCCCAGATGTGTCAACTTCCTGTTTCTGAAACAAAATGGTGAGGAGGATCAACTGATGCGCAGGGGAGGTTTAAACCAATGGATGTGCCATGAGGTTGGTTTGGTCCTTGGATGCAGAGGTTTCCATCTGCAGACGCTTGGTCTTGGAGAAGAGCAGTACATCATGGCGAGAGTTCATGTAAGAGGGGGCAGCTCTCTTCCCAGCATCCGGGGGACAGAGAAGGAAGGAGAAAGTGGTCAGGTGTCTCAGGTCCCAAGTTCTCCTTCAAGGGCTTGTCCCCAGTGACCAGGACTTATCTCCCAATGGTGGCAGGCTGAAGCCCAAGCTAGTAACACATGGGCCTTTGGGGGACAGTCTCAATTTAGACCACAGCACCACCCAGAAAGGATGGTAGGTGTAGTTCAATGTCACTACCCCCTCCTGTCCCTTGTTCCTTGTCCACGAGCGTGACACTTCCTCCATCCTGAGGTACATCCTGAAGTGCTGGACATAGTACACTACCCTAGTCCCACCTGCAAACTCTTCAATAGACACACCTGTCCCCGGGCTTCCTTCCCCTTTGACCTGTGCTGGGGAAGTGTTAGGGGAAAGCATGAGCCTCAGAAGAGCTGGGCTGCCCCACTCACCTCTGCATCCGGTGCCAGTGCCAAGTGGGGCCTCTAGAAGACGAATCTCTGAATACAGCATTTGAAGGAGGAGGGGGTCGGACTTCTCACATTCAGAGAGTGCTTATGAGTGGGAACTACATCCTGTCTACCCCGGGAAAGACTCAGGATGGGGAATAAGTCAGGGAGGGAGGGCCACACGCAGGTTCTGCCTGTGATGAGGTCAGAGCTGGAAGGGCACCTGGGTTCCAGCTTCACCATCTCCGCTTAAGGCTCACCTCAAGCTCCTTGGGATAGGTGTGCTCCCGAGTCACTCTGCATCTTGTCTCAGCACCATCTTCCTGCCTCTAGGACACTAGATCCAGGAGCTGTAGCTGGTGGCTGGCTTCCATGGAGACAGCCTTAAACACATCAGGAATGAGATGTTGGAGCTGAACCGGCTCATCCAGAGGATCCGCCGTGGCATAGCTAACGTGAAGAAGCAGGTAGGCAGCAAACCAGAAACCAAGCAACAAAGTTCCACATGTGCGGTGGAAACTTGGGGCTGCCCTGGAGGGGGAAGCAGGGCCCCTTCTGGTGCATGGGAGTCCCAGGAACAGCCACAGGCCTCTTTCTCACCCTGTATCAGAACGGAGAAGCCGCCATCTATCTCTGGTGTACCCAGGGTGCCCGATAGGTAGCTGAGCAGAGACTTGCCCTTCCTCCAGCTCTTCATTACCAGGGCAGAATTAGAATGTGGGTCTTCCAGGTACCCTTGTGCTCAGTTACTTCTGTGTCCAACACACCTGTTCTGTGCCCTTTGGTGTGCCCCTCTGAGGCCAGGCCTTCTCCCAGGTGTCTGGGTGCATGGGACAAGACAGGGACATCTGTGGCCACCCTGCATACCTTTCCTCATGCTGGAGCAGGGCCCTGGAGGAAGGGTGCAGCAGCAGATGAAGTCCTAGATTCTCCCCCCTGGGCCACAGGACTCTTATTTGTATTTGTATTAGTCTCACCTGAAGACAGCAATTCTTAAATGTTGTGTGTGTGTGTGTGTGTGTGTGTGTGTGTTCCTCTCAGGGACTCTCTGAGGAACCATGTTAACACAGTTAACAATGGATTGTTATAGACATGTCTCCCTGCATCCCCAGAACCTCATGTGACATGGAGGAATGGGGCACAGGGACACCTGTAAGACTCTATGGTTGGCTAGCTTACAGACTCCATCAGAATCACCCTCCTGTTAGCCCTGGAAACTAGAGCAGCCTTGGGGCCTTCCTCAGAGTCCATCGTCCAGAGCTGCAAGTTAGGCTATTTTAAGAGATGCTGGTTGCCTTGCTTTTGGAGGTAATGTGGGAGCAGGCAGGGAGCCTAGAAAAAGCTCCCTGCAGAGTGCAGGAGGGCTCCAGCCATACTGTCTTGGTACAACAGACACAAAGGTTTTCTGTAGCAGAAACCTGAATGTGATGGTGCCTAGACTTGTCTGATCCCTGGGGGGCGGTGAGGCTGGCATCTCAAGAGTGATTCTCCTGGATCTGGTGGGCAGGATCCTGCTACACGGAATGGCCTTGAGTTTAGGCTTCAGACTAAGTTGACGTCACTAAAGCTTCTTCCTGATCTCTGGACTTGCAACCACTCCCAAAGGTCCCACCATAAAATATGTATGCATGTATATGTGTGAGTGTGGTCTATGTGTGGTGTATATACACACGTGTACAGGTGTCCACACCTGTATGTGTACAGAGGCAGGAGGAGGACACTGGGAGTCTGATCTGTCAGTCTCTGTGTTATCTCACTGAACTTGTAGCTAAGCTGGCTTCCTGCAAGCCCCAAGGATCCTCTTCTTCCACTTTCCACCACGGTGCTAGGGTTGCATGTGGGTACGTGACCAAATCTGTTTTTTTTTTTTTAAATGTGTGTTCTAGGGACTTGGATGCAGGTCCTTAAGCAGCGTGGCCTATATATACATTCTAAGCTGTCCTCAGCTCACAACTTTAAACATTCTCCTACAATGGAAATGCAGATCCAGGTTCTGGCCTGGCTCTGTAGCTCCTTCCTGCACCTTGGGTCCCGTCTGTATAACGAGTCTGCTGAGTTACTCTACCACTGTCTTAATCAAATACCTGATAGAAGTAACTCAAGGGAGAAAGGGCTTTGGCTTGCTATGAGAGTCCATCATGGCAGGATGCCTAGTTGCATCTATAGTTAGGAAGCAGAGGATGATGAATCTTGAGCTCTGTTAGCTTTCTTCTTTCAGAGGTGATCTGGGACCTAAGCCTAGGGAATGGTACCGCCCACGTTTAGGATGGCTCTTCCTACTTGAACCAACCTAGTCAAGATAATTCCTCATAGGCACAACCAGAACCTTGACTCCTAGGCAACTCTATTAATATCAACAATCATGACTGGTATGATCTAGATCCTATCTTAGGTCTTGAAAGTCTCTGTTCTTTATTCCCCAGTGTTCCAATCTGGAGACGGCCATCGCTGATGCTGAACAGAGAGGGGACAGTGCCCTCAAGGATGCCAGGGTCAAGCTGGATGATCTCGAGGGTGCCCTGTAGCAGGCCAAGGAGGAGCTGGCTCCGTTGATGTGCCAGTACCAGGAGTGTGATGGGCCTGAAGCTGTCACTGGACATTGAGATCGCCACCTACCACAAGCTGCTGGAGGGCCAGGAATGCAGGTGGAGCCTGGAGGGCAATGGCAGTGCCGAGTGAGAAACAGCTATGGTTTCTCAGGCTGAGGGAGCATTCAGAAGCAGGAGGATGGGCACAACAGTGTGGCAACACTGTGAGAGAGGGTGGCTGTGGGTATCCATGTGCATAGTCATATGCACAAGTGATTGTGTGGTGGTGCAAATGGAGTATCCTAGAGATGGGCTGGACTGAAGAAGCCAGGGGCCCTTGGGATACAGTGATGCAGGAAGCCAGGGGCCCTGGGATACAGTGATGCAGGAAGCCACAGGCCCTGGGATACAGTGATGCAGGAAGCCAGGGGCCCTGAGATACAGTGATGCAGGAAGCCAGGGGCCCTGGGATACAGTGATGCAGGAAGCCACAGGCCCTGGGATACAGTGATGCAGGAAGCCAGGGGCCCTGAGATACAGTGATGCAGGAAGCCAGGGGCCCTTGGGATACAGTGATGCAGGAAGCCAGGGGCCCTGGGATACAGTGATGCAGGAAGCCACAGGCCCTGGGATACAGTGATGCAGGAAGCCAGGGGCCCTGGGATACAGTGATGCAGGAAGCCAGGGGCCCTGGGATAGAGAGATTCACTGCCAGTCATAATCTTACTTCACCTAGAAGTTTCTGCAGTCCGGTGCAGGTTCTCAGCACCAGAACAACATTTCCCACCTTCGTCCCCAGGAAAAAGTGATTAGAATTCACATCTCTTTTGCTGTCCACCCCCTGGGGTAGTGCTGTCTAAAGAACGGCTTGGGAATGGTCACTTTCCCAGGCTATCCCAGATGGCAGGCAGCATGTCTATTCTGTATGGTCCCCATACAGTTCAGCACATAACAAGGTCTCATTCACTGCATTGGCTATGTATATTGAGTTCTGAGGATGGTCGAGGGATTAGGCAGGACTTCCTCAGAGATGGCAGTTGCCATGGCTGTCACTTGCTGACAGACACCTGCTTTGGCCTCTTCGCCCACAGCTGTCATCAGCAGCAGCTATGGCTCCTATAGTTATCATCCAAGTTCCATGATCTCTGACCCTGAGGCTGGCAATGCAGTTGGCAGTCCCAGCACCCCTCAGAACAGCCAGACCGAGATCAGAGGATCAAGAGTATACCTCAGGGACACCCAGGTGGTGCTGCTGGAACGCTGGCCAGGAAGAGCACTCAATAAGTCCACCACTCCACTCACCTCAGTGCTGGAGAAGGAATGCCTTTGAACTGCTCAGAGATGCCCGTGACACTTGAAACCTCCATCCCCGAGTTTTGGGATTGTTTCTAGTACACTCGACTACCCACTCTCTAAGTTCTGATTGTCATGATCAGTCTTCCAATGTAGGTGGGTCCCATGCAGGCTTCTGACTTTTTGGACCTTCAGCCGGAAGGAGGCTTTAGAAGCTCAGGCCACCATTGGCTTCTTTAGGCTTTAGAAGCTCAGGCCACCATTGGCTTCTTGAGCTAAGGAGGCTATGATAATCCAGATAGGGAAGAGGAAGGTGGTAGAGAGAAAAGGGGGACATTGAAGTCATGTTCTCAATAGTCTAGATTTTCTGGCCTTCTTAGAAGGTGTGGGATTTTCAGCAGCTTTTCTCTGTCCCATTAGCGAGGCCATTGTAGACCGTTGAGGAGACAGTGTATGTGTTTGCAGGTCCCCCGATGAGCTCCTATTTATAGAGCTGTGTGGAAGAGAACAGGGCTCTTTACCACCTGTACCACCATCTTTATTAGTAATGATAGCTACTTCCACCTGCCGAGCACTATTACAAGGCAGGTTGTCAGGAACCCTATATGTGTTGCCTCAGATTCTCACCTAATCCTGCAGGGAACACACAAGCCACATCTTTGGGACACAGAGGGAAGCTGTTTCTTAGCATGGGTGAACTGGCCCTTGCTACACACCTATGAGCCAGCTCAGGCCTGGCAGACAGCAGATTTCATGTTTCGCTGGTATGTGACGATTATTGCCATGGGAAGGAACATCTTCATCCCATGGGAAGAAGACATGCTCCTCGATGGGGCAGCAGGTGACAGTGGCTTTTGTGAGGACTGTGGCTGTGTTCCTGCTCCTCCCTCTGACTCTTGTGTAACTACTGAGAGCTGAATCCAGCAGGTGCACTTGGCCTTGTCTCTGTGTGGACCCTGTAAGTCATGGCTTACTGTGTGAATAGTCTTAAGAATGGCACCAGCTTGTCCCCCCTTTGTGTGACCTAAGGAGTCTAAATTTCTGCTGTATGTGCAATAAACCGTCTTGACGAGGGTCAGAAGTGCACATCTGTCAGTCTGTCAATCTCTCTGAATGTTCCACTGAGGATAATGTGACTCACCTGCACAGCCCTCCTGGGTAGCTGGAGGCCAAGCCACAGGAGCTCCAAGTCTCTCCAGGTTGCCAGGAGAGGTAGAAACACAAAGCAATGTGCTTGTGTCTCTCATATCGTCCACAAAAGCGAACCAAATGTGCACAACATGCAAATACAACAGCTAAAGCCGTAAAGCTCCTGGAAGAAAAAAAAAAGTAAAAATTTGTGTAACTCTGGGACCAGGAGCAGATGAGACAAAGTAGATAAACTCTTGGGATTCGTGGAAGTTTAAACAGAATCAAAAGAGGTCCCTTTGCTTTATTTTATATTGTTTGAGGCAAGGCCTCTCCAGCCCAGGCTGGCCTTAACCCAAGCTGGTCTTTTCCTCTTCCTTCCTCAACCTCTGAGGTTACAGGCATGAACCACTATGGCCAGAATTGTCTAAGGCTTTAAGCCATGTCAAGGGACTTTTCCTGGGGAGACAGGGACAGACATCTCACTGCAGATAGGGCCCTAATGACAGGCTAAAGAAGTGATTCCATTCAGGTATAACTTAGTGAACCAGGGGTGGGGGGAGGCGGGTGCTGCTTACAGGGGCTACAGACAGGAGTTCAGAAGAGGAGGTACGACAGGAGCAGCTAACTCAAAGGCCGCTGCATCACCAAAAGCTCATGCCCACACAGGTGACAAACCAGGAAAGCCGTGTTTCTGGAGCTTGTCTAGCTTGTTGTCAGCCCCAGAGGACAGTCTTCTCAGTGATGGCTTACAACTGTTATAACTTCGGGTAGCCTTGTGACTGCTGGAATTTTCTGTGCTTTCTGGGTCTGGTAAATTTTAAGAGTTGCCCTGACTCTTAGGAATGTCCCTCTTCCCTTCAGGAGGGAGCACCTCAGTGAGTATCCCTCCTCCCTTCAGGAGGGAGCCTGTCAGTGCACATTAAACTGCTACACAATTCACATTATCAAGAAAATGTGGAGAACCATAAGTGGGTGTGTGTGCTGTGACCTCTGAATTTCAGGGGCTGAGGCAAAAGGATTGTGAGTTCAAAGCCACCTTGGGGTACGCACTCAGACCCTCAAGGAATAAAAACTGTGAGGGCAATGAGAGATTAAGGGAAAATTCAGCCTACAGAAGGAGAAAAATATTTATAAATCATTTCTCTAGTAAGGGTCTAGTATTCAGACTATGAAAGGAGCTCCCGCAACTCCACAGGATAAGGACAGCCTAGTTAAGAAAGCTGCAAAGGGGCCAGAGAGATGGTTCCGCAGTTGAGAGCCCTGCCTGCTCTTCCGGAGGACCCACATTCAATTTCCAGCATGCACATCAGGTGGTTCATAACCACCTGTAATTCCAGCTGCAGAGGAGACCTGACATCTCTGGCTTCTTCATGCCTCCTCATTCACATGCACAACCCTCCCCACAATTAAAAATAATATTTTTTTAAAAACAGAAGTGTGCAAAGGACTTCAGTTGATTTTCACGTAAAGAAAGTGGACATATGGACAACGAGCACATGAAAGTATGTTCAGCATAATTGGACTTTATGAAAAGGGGGACCAAATCCACGATTTACATCATATAGGACAATTTTAATATTAAAAATATTAATATATAGGGTAATAACAGATACTGGTGAGGATGAAGAGACACTGAAACTTTTTGTGCTTTTGGTTTTGTTTTGAGATAGAGTCTTATTGTGCAGCCCTGTCTGGCCTGAAACACTGTAAACCAGGTGGTCTGAAGATCTTAGAGTTCCACCTGCTTCTGCCTCCTCAGCACTGGGCTTAAGGGTATGTGCCACTAAACCTGGTGTAGAGGTTAGAATTTTTATATGGTCCTGTAGGGAATGGAGAGTTGGCTCAGTGCATAAGAGCACTTGAGACTCTTGCAGAAGACCCAGGTTTGGTTTCCAGTCTCCACAAGGTGTGGTTCACAATCATCTCTCATTCTAGGGGATCCCATGCCTTCTTCTGACCTCAGTAGGCCCCTGTGACACACACACACACACACACACACACACTCATACATACAAAATAATATAATAAATACAAGGATTGTCATGTGCCAGTAATTCCACTCCTAGAGATACAGGCAAAGGAACTGAAAACAGATATTTCAACAGTACATATAACATAGAAGCTCAGAGATATACAAAACAGCCCAAGCATCTGTCAGTGAGTGAATAGAGAACTGGGGTACAGTATACACTTACAATGACAACTTTTTTATCCATGAAAAGAAATGCTGTGGCACTATCTGTTACAGTGTGAGTGACTCCTGGGGGAAAACATGCTAAATAAAAGGAGAGAGAGAAAGAGAGAGACAGAGAGAGACACAGAGAGACACAGAGAGACAGAGAGAGACAGACACAGGGAGATACAGAGAGACATACACACAGAGACAGAGAGAGATAGAGAGAGAGATGCAGAGACAGAGAGAGACAGAGACAGAAGAACAGAGAGAGACACAAAGATGCAGAGAGGCAGAGACAGAGACAAACAGAGAAATAGAGACACACTGAGACAGAGAAACACACAGAGAGACGAGACAGAGAGGGGGACAGGGACAGAGACAGATGAGACAGACAGAGACACAGAGAGACACAGAGATAGAGAGAGACACAGAAAGACACATACAGAGAGAAAGAAAGAGGCAGAAAGAGAAAGTGAAGAGAGAGAGAGGGAGGGAGAGAGGGGGGGAGGGAGAGAGAGAGAGAGAGAGAGAGAGAGAGAGAGAGAGAGAGAGGGAGGGAGAGAGAGAAATGGTTTTCCTCATTGCACGATCCATTCATAGGAAGTGCCCAGGTTAGGACATCCAAATATTCAGAAAGGGAAACTAGCAGGTTGGTGGCAATGGACGCAGGGCTTTCTTTGAGGTGATGAAATGTTTTGGAGCTAGGCAGAGCTGGTTGTTTATACCACTGGGAACCTAGAAATGTCACTTAACTGTTCACCAAAGTGGTTAGTTTAATGGTCTATAAATTTCATTTCAATAAAACTAAAATTGAATGTGGGAGTGCTAGACTAAAGAGGCCAGAGAAACTGTGTTCCTAGGCTTAAGTTCCCAGTCCTTCCCAACTCACCAAATGGCATGGCCAGGGAAACTGTCCAGGGCTAATGGGACACAGGGACAACACGCCTTCTATTCAGCGGGCTTCCAGCAGGGCAAGCTTGTCTTTGGTGGCCAAGAGATGAATAACTGGGACACTGGCTTCTGCCAGACGAGGCAGCTGTGGGTTCGCTACCTTGTCACCTGCTATGTAACTGGTTATGTGTGTCTCAAGCTTGGCTTGGAGGACAGCTGGGAGCCCAGTGCCTGTGTTCGCCTTGAGGAATGGCCAGCTGGAGCAATGGAAGCTGACAAACTACAACATTTCTCTCTCAGCCAGAACTGTGGCCCCTGCCCTGGAGCTTAGATCTCTCTCTCTCTCTCTCTCTCTCTCTCTCTCTCTCTCTCTCTCTCTCTCTCTCTCTCTGTGTGTGTGTGTGTGTGTGTGTGTGTTTACATGTTCACATGTGTGTCTATGTATATAGTTAGGCTATAGTTCAACTTTAGATATGTTTGTCTAGTGCTCTCCACTCTATCTATCTATCTATCTATCTATCTATCTATCTATCTATCTATCTATCATCTATCTATTTATCTATCATCTATCTATCTATCCATCTATCTACCTATCATCTATCTATCATCTATCTATCTATGTATCTATTATTTATCTATCATCTATCTATCTATCTATCTATCTATCTATCTATCTAATCTGTCATCTACCTATCTATAGCGTCTCTCCATGAACTTGGAGTTCAGTTGGATTCAGCCACTCTGATTGGCCAGCAAGCCCCTGAGACCCTCCTCCCTCTGCCTCCCGGTGCTAGGGTGGCAGGCGTATCTCACCAGGCCTGGTTCCTATGCATGTACACAGCGTCTGAACTCAGCTGCTCACATTTCTATGATAAGCACTTTGTCCACTGAGTTGCCTTCCAAGCCTTTTAGATCAGGAATTTAAGATACAACCTTGCTGAAATTCTCAATCCCATGGCACCCAGCTCATGTAAGCCCTAAATCCAACCACTGCTAGAAGCTTCTCTCCATTCAGGACTCAGCAGAAGACACCAAGCTTTACTGGGCTGAGAAGTCCTCTCAGGCAGGCTGGCTTCCTTTATCTCTGTATGGCAGATGCCTGGCATGGAGAGGCAGCTTGATAAATGCTGACTGAGTCATTTGGGAAGGGACATCCTCTCAGTCCTCCCCTGTTTTTGTGGTCTCAGGGTTGGATGGAAGCATGGATGATTACCTCACTGTCAGCAGCTGGAGTCACTGCCTCCATTTTTGGGTCATTATTGAGCAAGTATACTTTGAATATACATGATATGAGACTGTTGGAGTTAGAGACAGGAGCACTCTGGGACAGAGGGACTGGATCCAAACAGCTTGGTATTTACCATCATGGGTCTAGAGTTAGATAGACAAGAAGAGGCAGAAACCAGAGGCTCTGGGAGGTGAGAGTTGGGTGCGTGACCCTGAGGGGCAAGCACCCACTCCAGGCATTCATGTTACAGAAAGCCAGGCTGTGGAGAAGCCGGGGTCATAGGCTGTGGCCGCCGCTCTACCAGCAGCCAAGCTATGGCACAGCTCCTCACCTGCTGTGCCACCTCAAGGAAGTTGCCTAACTTCCTTTGGCATTAATGCCACCTTTAAGAAGTGGGGGTAATAATAGTGCCAGCCTTCAGGACTGTTGTAAGGATTAGATGAATTAATATATGTGAGGTGCTCAGGCCCATGGCTGGCAGGACGAACCCTGACTAAGTGTTAGCTAGCACGGTCACGGTCATCTTCCTTATTATTATTTACGAGGTATCTTCCATCCACCTTGGGGAGTAGGTGGGACAGATGTTGGTGTCCCCTCATTAGGGATGTAGAGAAGGAAGAAGCCCTGCCCACTGTTACACAGGTCATGAGTGGTCCAGGAGAGACTGTGACATGGGTCCTCAAGAGCCCACTCCATCAGAGGTGTGGAGTCAGCAGGTGAGGAAGGTGCTCAACCTTGCTCAAAGGAAGTGTCTTGGGCAGAGAGCTAATAGAGGTGGCAGGGGACAGGGCTGGCCCGGAATGGCAGCTCACAATGCGAGAGCACACTGTGGCTGGGTGGAAGCGGAGCTGTATTCAGGACATGCCCCTGTCCTTTATGCCAGGCTCCTAGGGGTGGGCTCACCTTTGACCTTTTTAAGTACCAAACCTGCTGAGCACCTCTCCTGCCCTTAAGTGGTCTGATTGTGGCCAAGTCCCCTAGGGACTGCAGTCAGCCTGGCTGACTCAGACTGAGGGCACTGCCCTGCTGAGGCCATGCACGGCTACAAGGAGACCCCATTTGGGAGAATCACAGACTGCACAGTCATGACCTGCTCCGTCAGCCGAGGACGCCTGCGAGGACCCGAGCTGATGTCATCTAAACAGCCCAGCTCATTTTCTCTAATTTTGGAGATAATTACTTTGCTCAGAAAATGACCTGGCCCTCTCCTGGTGCCTCTCACCTCTCCCATTCCCAATTTACCTCCCAAGGAATAAATTCCGCCTCAGGTGTGCAGCTCCTTCGGACCCAACAGCCTTCATTGGCTCCCTGTCTCACATACAGCTTGGGATCTGGAACTTCTCTACCCAAGGTCACCCTCTGCTCATGATCACTTCAGCCTACTCAGCGGTTTCTTTTCCTCACAATGACCTGTGTCCCACCATCCTGGGCTGCTTCCCCGACTTCTTAGAACAATCATTTCAATGCTTCTTCCCTTAGAGGGTTGGAATGGAAGCCTCTCTCCTACTGCAGGCTGCCCTGGTGCCTAGAATCCAAGCCTCTCCTGCAGGCTGCCCTGGTGCCTAGAATCCAAGCCTCTCCTGCAGGCTGCCCGTGTGCTTAGTTTTCCAAGGTCGTCTCCTTGCTCATCCCTTTTTCAATGCTGAAACTGCGGCCTCATGGGCTCAAGTGTCTCTCAGAGACTTTTCTCTCAAGAGGCTTATTGGCCCGAGACCTCTGGAAAGGAACAGCAGACACACCAAAGCCACAGGACACAAGCAAATGTGTCAACAGATTGTCATCACACACGGAAGCACGGATGCAGAGAAAACTGCAATTTACTCATACAAACAAAATAAAAGAACTGAGTACACAGCCAAGAGCCACACCACAGAGGGTCCTTGGGACCCTCATCACGCTCAGAGAACACCATTTCTCTCATGTAGACGGCATGGACAGAAGACCAGAGGGCAGAGGAGACAGGCCAGGCCAGAAGCCAGGGCTTCAGCAGTTTCAGAGAAGGGATGTGGGCCAAGTCAATCAGATAAGCTACCTGCCTTTCCCTTGAATGTCCAAGCCAGATCTTCCTGGTATCTTCAGGGTTTTATTGTATATCTCTGTCACCTCCCCATTTCACAGGAGAGCAAGACTGTGCCCCTAAGACATGTGTGGATAGGTAAGCATCACTGAAAGTCCGTTCTCTCCTAGAGAGCCACCTGTGGGGGGCAGGTGGGTAAGGTCTCCACCGTCGGGCCATGGGATTCCCAAAGCACGGGGTCAGTCTGCCTTCTTCCTGCCCACAATTCTCTCCAGATCTCAACTAAGAGACAGGCAAAGGCAGAGCCCTTTGTAAACTGGGGCTCCATTTTGGCCATTTTTTTACTCCCTACCTTTACCCTCTAGCAAAATGTAAGCATCCCGGGTGCCTGATCTGGGCCCACCCTTCCTGTGGGTGGTCCAGAAATCTGTTGTTTCCTCCTCAATTATCACCCTCAACAACACTGGGCGTTGTGCTCCTAATGGCCAGGATCTGATTAGTTCACGCCACTGTGTAAATGACTTGGTAATAACCTAGTGAGGTGTTTCTCTCAGGGAGCTGAGAATAAGTTCCTCAGAGGCAGACCGCTTCCCTCAGAAGTTGGTTGTGTGTCTGACAAATACGTGACAAGTGGGCCGACATCAATAGATGTGACATGATGTCTATAAAGAGCTTCCTACTGGGTTTTAACCCTGGCAGCCACTTGATTGACTGTAGCTATTACTGCTATTAGTATTTGTAATGGTCAATTTTCCGGGATTGGCAGCGGTCTGGGAGAGCCTGGGGCTTGTAGGGTCACCGCCTCTTCCCTGTCCTCAGCACCTCATGCCACTCTGTAGGAATGTGCTGATGAAGGTGCCCCACTGGAGAGGAAGGAGGGCAGACAGCCTGAGCCTCTGGCTCTGTAGTCACTGACACCGGTTATTGGACATTAAGAATGGGTCAGGCCTTAGGGAGGCTTCCTGTGGAACAACACCAACAGTCCTTGCCCCTCCCGCGTTAATGTCTGTTGTTACATTCTCCACGGGAAAAGCTGAGACCAGAAAGGCCAAGCAGTGCTGGAGAAGAGGTTGATTCCCTGGGGTCCAGGTTACCATCTGGCGCCACTCCAGGCGGACAAAGGTCCAGCATCCATCTCTGATCTTTACTGTGTCTCCAACAGGGGCTGCCTCCTGGGAGGGGGCTGGTCCAGGCCTGCAAGGGGCCCACGGAGGGAGGTATCACTGGTTCCTGGACCTTCATCATGCTCAGAAATCGCCATTTCTCTTATGTAGAGGCCATGAACAGTAGACCAGAGTGCAGAGCAGACAGGCGTGGCCAGAAGCCACGGTTTCGGCAGAATTTCAGAGGAGAAGAGGGATGTGGGTAGAGGTGGTGACAGAAGTGGTCAGAGATGGCTTGGGTAAATGTTAGGGAACACTGAAGACGAGACCAGAGGATGAGGTGTCCATGGGTGGACAGGGATCAGCAAGCGACAGTGCGTGGGTGGGAGCAGGACACGGCTGCCTGGGCAGGGGTGCTGCTGTGCATGTCAGGACCGTGCAGCTGGCTAAGCCCTTGATGGGGATTCCGCACAAGGGCTGTGCTCTGCGAGCACCGAAAAGCCCTGTGAGCATTACACAGACATACCGTGGGAGCTGAGTGGAGGCTAACAGGGGAGGAGGCTAACAGCGGGGAGGAGGAGGGAGAGGACCATGCTAGGTGTCTCCAGTCTGGAGAAGCTCTGCTATCCTCACAAAGGAAGCTAAGATGGTGCACAGTGCGGAGCGGCAGTGAGGAAGTTGTTACCAGGTATCCAAGAGTACACCCAGGACAGAGAGAGGGGAGCAGAGCTCAGACCAAGCTATGGTGGACCAGGAGGATCTGTGAGGAGGGCTGGGTAGAGTGCGAGAGAATAAAAGATGGGGGAGGTAGATGGAGGGTGGATGCAGGGGTGTTGAAAAGAGAGCAGAGGGAGTGAGCTATGATGTTTTGATGTCAGACAAGATGGCGAAGGGAATGGAGAGGAGCACAGGGGAGGAGAGAGTAGGCTCTCTCCAAGTGCCTGTTGAATCCAGATCGAGCCCTAGCCCAGCCCGTGTCCAGAGTTTCCTCCCTTTAGAATCCTACTCAGCTGAGAGCCCCACCTCACCGTGGGGACCTTGTCAGAGACCTTTGAGAAGGGCCATTCTCCAGGGGCGTGGCAGCCATGGGGTGGACAGAATGATCAGTGGGGGGACTAGAGCCCATCACGGGAGCCGCTGACCCAGGATAGAGGGGACTGCAACAGGGAGCACATAACCAACAAACAACAACAGGAAACAGCAAAACAACAACAACAACAACAACACCTGGTGTGGTGTATGGTTGTATGCCCATTGAGGGCTTTCTGAGCTTAGCTGTGTGATGTCTGGATGCCTAGGAAAGGCCCCAGCCAGGCTGGACTCTTCAATTCCCAGGCCTGGGCAGTAGTGGCTGGAGGGAAGGCCCGTGGAGGACAACTGATTCTTGCCCTTACTGTGAACATGCAGATGAACGTGGCAGGCGAGAGGCATGAGGTCACGGAGGTCGTATGGGGCACCTTTGAACTCCTGAGACAGTGGTCCTCTGGGCTCTCTGCCGGTGGAGTCCCCCCAAACTCCACTCTTTTGCTTTTTTGTTTTCCCTAAGGGCCAGAGGCTTGTCCCTTCCCTCAGCCCCTTACTGACTTTACTATGTGGGTTGAAAGGTGTACTGGGACCATCTAGCTCTCCAGAGCATGTGATAAACACACGGTTGTCTTGAGCCCACAGCTGCTGTGACCTGGGCTGCTTAGGTCCCATGCTAAAGATAGGGTCCTGTACCCTGGTACCCCAACAGAGAGACCCTCTTCTCTCCATGGCTTATATCTGCAGGAGGCCTGGGGAGAAAGTCTCCTGGAGAATTGTCTCCCTTAAAGGTCCCTGCCAAGGCCCCACATTGAGATAGTGTTCTCAGCTGAGTAGAATTCTAAAGGGAGAAAAATCTGGACACAGGCTAGGCTACGGCTCTATCTGGATACAACTAGTCTCAACTAGGCTTCCCCTTTCTAGGACAGAGGATACAGCTGTGATAGTCTTTGGGCATTGTATTTAGTGGCCTGCTCTGTCCAAAATGTCTACACCATCTCTGCCTTCTGAATCCCTGCAAGAAAGCCAACCACAGAGATGAATCTGAGAGATGGTAGAGTCCTGGTGACATTCCCCTGGGGAGGCTGTGGCCTGGGGCAAATTACCTTATAACAGCGGGTTAATTAGATAAGACCCAAATTACCAGAGCGAAGTTTGCAAGCCCAGCAATTTAACAGTTTCGTGTTGTTTCAGAGGTGGGGAGGGCCGATCTCTGGCTCAGCACAGAGAAAATGACTTCTTGCTCCCAGGCAAGCCAAACCCACGAATTAAGCTCTCCACTGCCCATCTGCTAGCCCAATGCCAAGCGTATATAAAGGTACCTGCTGGTCTTCACTGCAGCGAGCACAACCTTCCTGGGATCTACCTTCCTCCAGTGCCTCTTCTCCATCTCTACCAACAACATGAGTCGCCAATTCACCTGCAAGTCTGGAGCGGGCAACAGGGGCTTCAGTGGTTGCTCTGCAGTGCTCTCTGGGGGAAGCTCATCCTCCTACCGGGCAGGGGGCAAAGGGCTCAGCGGGGGCTTTGGCAGTCGGAGTCTCTACAGCCTGGGAGGCGCCAGGAGCATCACTCTTAACATGGCTAGTGGCAGCGGGAAGAACGGAGGTTTTGGATTTGGCCGGAACCGAGCCAGTGGCTTTGCCGGAAGTATCTTTGGCAGTGTGGCCCTGGGGCCCGTGTGCCCCACTGTGTGCCCGCCTGGCGGTATCCACCAGGTCACAGTCAATGAGAGCCTTCTGGCCCCACTCAATGTGGAGCTGGACCCGGAGATCCAGAAGGTGCGCGCACAGGAGCGGGAGCAGATCAAGGCTCTGAACAACAAGTTTGCCTCCTTCATTGACAAGGTGAGTCTGTTAGGACAGGGAGACCTGGAAACAGCTCTTCTCTGATCTGCTTGGAGTAGGTTGTCTTCAATCCCTCAAGAGGCATTGAAGTTGGTACAGTTACTGTACATCAGGCAGGTATATTCTGTAACCTTAATATCTTGTAAAAGATTCTCTGCTGTCCAGAGAGAGAACTTTTGCAGGGGTAGTTTCTGCAGGTAGAGGCTTTTAGGGATGCTCTCAGGGACCGCTGGGAAAGAGATATGGGCCTTATGTGGAGACCTGGATTGGTACCACTGTTAAGCCTTGTGGTCGGTCACACTGGCTATGCACAGTGAATGCTGGCAGGAAAATCAGCCTCAGGGTCCTTGGAGCCTGTCTTCCTCTCAGGCTGATTCTGATCCCTAGTCACCTGACTGGTGGGTGATGGACGGGTGTGTGGTCACCCAGGCCCTTTAGGCTAAAGGATGTCTCCACCGAGCATGTTTGTTTAATGGTCACGGCTCTCTTGCAAGATAGGGATAGAGGTACTCTGGAGTCAGACTTGACAGGCTTTGGGGGGAAATTACTTGTTTCATCCGGGTCCTATGTCCTTCGCTGTAGTGTGGAAGTCATGACCTTCCTCTGGGTCTTCTGTCAGTTTGGAAATCTCATGTGAAGATCTTGGCGCAATGCCTGGCTTGGGCTAAGTCCTCCTTAAACAGTGGCTGCTGTTTTAGGGAAAGGGTTCTGGGAAGCAAAGGGACCTCAGATCTATAAAAGGGATTCTCTCTCGGTCAGGGTGTCTGCTGTGGCATATGAAAGACAGCGTCCCTCAGCTTCTGGGTCATCAAAACCACCATAGAGGTGTACATACCTACAGCCATTTGCAGGACAGGCATGGTGGGAGTTCACCCTCAGTCTCCTATCTCCAGGTCCAGGGGCAGAGATGAGAGGGATAAGGTGGCTCTACGACAGTCAACTCTCCTGGGCCTTGTGGCCACAAGAGCAGACCCTGCCCCAGCACTAGTCTTCCTATGTGGAGGCCCCACCCCTCTGCTCAGTCTCAGGGGCCAAGGCTGGAGCTGCTGCTTCTTGTCCTATGGGCTAGTCACATCTAGACAATCAAGGTCCTCTGAGGATTTGAGTGGGAGGGTCCTGCCTTTTGGGGAGGGGGAAGGGGATCCAGAGCCTGGTCAGCTCTCGAGGAGCTTTGTTTTCAGGATTGCTGTGATCACTTAACCTCAGACAGAGAAAAGATGTCCACTCCTATTGGTGACCTACCCATGTCTAGTGGCATACTGGGTACTGTGTTGTCCTGGGTGAGGCTCAGCTCAGGAAGAAGTGTGGATCGGTTTAACCAAGCTAAGTGCTGGATGATCTGTTGTTAGAGGCCAGCAGTTCAATGCAGTCTCCCTTCAGCATAGAATTCCAGGTAGTGTTCCCATGCCCCGTGAACATAGCCTTGCATAAATGTGCCTGTGTTCACAAATGCTAAAAAAGAAGTCAAATTTTTTTTTAAAAAAATTGTAACCAGTATATGCTAATGATCTCTGGTGAGTTCACTGGCCTGCTGAGGGTCAAGCTCTGTCTGTCCATCTGGTTCCATGTCTTGTGCTTGCCCCAGAGAGAGTAGTTCTGAGAGCAGCTTAGGGGACAGCATCAGTGGACAGAGAGGAGGGACCTGGTGTGGAAGTCTGAAATACCCAGAAGCTCTTGGCTCTAAGCTCACTGTGCTCTGACATGTCACAGACAGGGGCCTGACCCCATCTTCAGAGTGGGTGGCCTTTCCAGACAGATGTATTCAGCCTGGCCCCATTCTGCCATTGTTAGGGATGCTTATACCTTGCTCTGGCTTGGCCACAGTGGGCTCTGGTTGATTGGATGCCTTCAGTGAGGGGATGTG
Organism: Apodemus sylvaticus; assembly: GCF_947179515.1. NCBI lineage: Eukaryota > Metazoa > Chordata > Mammalia > Rodentia > Muridae > Apodemus > Apodemus sylvaticus. Next base: position 68,379,481 of record NC_067488.1, read on the forward strand.
TGTCTAGATTTGGTTCTGAACTCTGCCCTTGAATACACTTCTAGACCCTGGAAAGAAGCAAAAATTCTTGTGCCCAGTTTCTTCTGCACTGATCATGTCTAACAATGTGCCTGCCCCTTACAGCTGTAGAGGGGTAAAGGAAAAGATGCATCCAAAGCATTGGGCATAATGGCTTTGCATGTCAAGTATGATGAATTCTGCGGGGCTCAACATCTGCTGGACTTGGGTTCCAGGTGCGCTTCCTGGAGCAGCAGAACCAGGTGCTGGAGACCAAGTGGGAGCTGCTGCAGCAGCTGGACCTGAACAACTGCAAGAACAACCTGGAACCCATCCTCGAGGGCTACATCAGCAACATGCGAAAGCAGCTGGAGACGCTGTCCGGGGACAGGGTGAGGCTGGACTCCGAGCTGAGGAACGTGCGTGACGTGGTGGAGGACTACAAGAAGAAGTGAGTGAGGAGGGAACCTGATGCAGGACAGCGGGCCCTGTCCCTCTGAAGGACTTAAACATTTGGTTTCAAAGTTTCGGAGGTAGAGAGTTCATATGTTCCAGGATATACCAAATAGAGTCACCACATCAGAAACCCAGGATTTCTATTGTGGCGAAACGCCATGACCAAAAAGTGTGTTAGGGAGGAAAGGGTTTATTTGTCTTATACTTCCACAGAACTGTTCACCAATGAAGGAAGCCAGGGCAGGAACTCAAGCAGGGCTGGAACCTGGAGGCTGGAGCTGATGCAGAGGCCATGGAGGGGTGCTGCTTACTGGCCTGATTCTCCTGGCTTGCTCAGCCTGATTCTTATAGAACCCAGGACCACCAGCCCCGGGATGGCACCACCCACCATGGGCTGAGCCTTTCACCACTGAACACTAATTGAGAAAATGCCATACAGCTGGATCTCATGGAGGCATTTCCTCAACCGAGGGCCCTTCCTCTCTGATGGCTCTAGCTTGTGTCAGCCAGCCAGTACAAATGGGCTCCCTGATCCATAGCCTCTAGACTGACACTGGGGACAAACTTCCAAGTAGCTGGGCAGTGTCAGAACTCTGGCTTGAGGCCAACCATGAGTAAACCTTTCACATTCTCAGAGCTTCTTCTCTGTTGAGAGAAGTGGCATGGGAACACTTGGTCACCTGGGGCACTGCTCACATTTGCTGTGAGGCAGCTTGCTTCCTGCATCCTCCTAGCTTTCCCAAAGGCCGTTCGATCCTGTGCTTCCTCCTCATTGCCCAAGATGGATCCTCTCCCAAACTTGGCCATCATCCTTTCCTCCAGGAAGCCTTCTTTGCTTGGCTAGCCCTTCAGTTCTCTGTGCCCATGGTCTGGCATTTTTCCATGTATTCAGGGTCTCCCCGGGGTGAAGGATGTAAGCTATGATCCCTGGCCTTCCCACAGGTATGAGGAGGAGATCAACCGGCGGACAGCTGCGGAGAATGAGTTTGTGCTGCTGAAGAAGGTGAGTGGAAGGCATCTGGCCAGAGAGGCTACAATGTGCTTTGCTATCGGTCCCCAAGTGAGATAGGATGGGACCACAGTGTCCAGGAGAAGGAATGATGGGTGGGACGACCAGGAAGAACCAGCACGAGGGGCTCCCTGGACCCATGGAACTTGGCTCAGATGTTGCAGAGGTAACTTTCACAGTGACACCCTTTCTGAGAGGCAACCATATTCCTAATCATGGAAGAGGTTCTCATAGTGGGAGATTGGGGCTGTACCTTCAGCTGCCCCCACTGCCTTCCTCATGAGCCACCTAGGAGAAGATAATGTCTCCAGCCAGCCAGCTGGGCTAAGCTGGGTGTCACCTACTGGATGGCAACTGAGGTGACCATGGATTGCTGGGTCTTCTTTTAGGATGTGGATGCAGCTTATGCCAACAAGGTGGAACTGCAGGCCAAGGTGGACACCATGGACCAGGACATCAAATTCTTCAAGTGTCTGTTCGAAGCTGTAAGTCTCTTGGCGCCCATTCTCAGGATGTTAGCAGCCCATTCTTCAGAGTGTCCTATGGCTAAAACTCTAGTTTAGGGTGTGTGAGAGTCACAGAGGCTCCAGCTATCAAGGAAGCCTCTCAGTCGGCCAAGCACCTTGCACATCACTCCCGAGAGTGCCCTCTCTATCCTGAGGCCTCATTCCAAGGCAGCAGAACCTACCTAGGGCTTAGCAAAGTATTTGTCTTTCACAGTCCTGTGTTTCAGGCTCTATGTGGCATCTCTAGAATTTGATTTGACGGTGGTCAAGCTAATATACTTCCCTGCTCATGGTCCCTGTAGGAGATGGCTCAAATCCAGTCCCACATCAGCGACATGTCCGTCATCCTGTCCATGGACAACAATAGGAACCTGGACCTGGACAGCATTATTGATGAGGTTCGCGCCCAGTATGAGGAGATTGCCCTGAAGAGCAAGGCCGAAGCTGAGGCCCTCTACCAGACCAAGGTGAGAGGCTGAGACTGGGCTGGGGGCTTCAGGAGGGGGCACCTGGAGGGAGGCATCAGGAGGAGAGGCGCCAGGTGTGTGGGGTGTCATCTAGGGGGTGTTAGGTGGGGTGACTCCATTTTGTGAAGGATAAACCTGGTATGTTCAGATAAGAATCAATGCTAAGGTCAGAGTCCCCTGTGCCCTGCTGCTGTGACCCTTCATTCAGGGACACAGGGACTTCACAGAAACCACACTATCCCACTTATCCATCTCTGCGCTTTGGGCTTTCCAGTTCCAGGAGCTGCAGCTGGCAGCTGGCCGCCACGGAGATGACCTCAAAAACACCAAAAATGAGATCACCGAGCTGACCCGGTTCATCCAGAGACTCCGCTCAGAGATTGAGAATGCAAAGAAGCAGGTGAGGAACTCTGGCCCGTGGCCAGGGGCAGTGGGCCTGGTGGAGTACGTGTGAGTTCCTTGAGGCCCTTAGCTTCCCAGAGGTCTCCAGCAATGAGAGAAGAGACCGGTGAGGTCACTGCTTCAGTGTTTGCATGTCTCTGGGCCACTTCCCTCACTACTCAGTCTAGGCGCCTCTCCTTGGATAGTTTCTTCTCTCTCAGGAAGCCTTCCCTGGCTTATGGGCTGGCCTGGACCTCCTCCCTCAGCTTGTGCTCCTCCAGGTTGTGCTCCTCCAGGCTGTCCTCCCCCAGGCTCTGTTCCCTGATCTGTCCACAGCCTTTGTCAGTTCTTCCTGATAGTTGCTTATCCCCCGCACTCTTTGACTGAAAGGAGTCAGGGCACTGCCTGCCTCGTGCCCCTCAGCTTCTTGAGCTGTGCCTACACATAGCACTAGATTAATAAATAAATATCATTGATGTGGCTGAGAAAGGGAAGTGGGCTGGGGGAGTCCCTAGTGAAGTATAGCCTCAGGTTGGCAGTGGGGACAGAAGATGCAGATAGAATGAGAGAACAGCAGAGTTCACCATCCTACCACATCTAACACAGATCCTGCGGAGCAACCTTCTCTCTGTACCAGATGATGGGGTGCATGGTGAGGGTGCGGGATACATAGCTGTTAGACCCCTATCTCTATTCTTCCTATGGACTTTAGCACAGCAGCTCTGGGGTCATGCGTGCAAGTTACCCCTCCTTACTTCACAGGAGGTCAAAAGGAGCCAATGAGTGAGGCGTGGGAGGCATGCACTGAGCACGGTGCTGGGCGCACACAGAGCACCTGGCAAATAATTGTCATTCTGCAGATTCTCCTGGTGACCCACACCCATAGGCCATGTTTCTGGGCTGGAGCTGCCATTGTATCAAACTGCTATATTCTAGCACATTGTCTTATAATATCGCTCTCTGGGGCCCTAAGCAACTCAAAACCAGACAGCCACCCATGAGCAATTGCCAGGCTTGGTTATCGGTGTATGGCACTGAGGTGGTTGTGGTCTCCAGAAGACAGGCAGCATGCTTTCCCCTCACCACAGACATCTTGGAATAGGTGCATAACTGAGGTCCAGGAGGGCTTGCCAGCCCCTTCCAGCCAGGGCAGAAGCCTGGCATGCATCCCATGAAGTGGGCATTTGCTACTGGATCTTAGTGAATGTGAGGGGTCTGGCTGCAGATAAAGCCCATGTTTGCTTCTGTTTTCTAACTTCCTTGCTTTTAGGCTTCTAACCTGGAGACGGCCATTGCTGACGCTGAGCAGCGAGGAGACAGTGCCCTCAAGGATGCCCGGGCCAAGCTGGATGAGCTGGAAGGTGCCCTGCACCAGGCCAAGGAGGAGCTGGCCAGGATGCTGCGTGAATACCAGGAGCTCATGAGCCTAAAGCTGGCCCTGGACATGGAGATCGCCACCTACCGCAAGCTGCTGGAGAGCGAGGAGTGCAGGTGTGCGAGTGTGCTTGGGCAATTAGGAGTATCAGCTGGGCTGGAGATGCAGCTCAGAGCAGAGCGCCCGCTTAGCATGTATGAAGCCCTGTGTTTAATCATCAGAATCGTCTACAACTGGGCATGGTAGTGCTTTTGCAATGTTCCAGCTTTTGTGAGGTAGTTGCCGGGAGGATGGGAGTTTGGGGGTCACCCCTAACTACATAGTGAATTTGAGGTTACATAAAACCATCTCAAAAAAGTAGCAGCCACATTCATGAGGGCTGAATGCTCACCTCATCCTGGGTGCCATGCTGTGGTGAGCTACATACATCAGTGCATTCTTCCATTACAGCCTGCCAGAGGGTCTGGGAGGCCCCTGCTTCTCTTGTCTTCTGAACCCCATTTCTCCATTAGGCTTCTTTGTCCCCTTGTTCTTACAAGCACAGGTACACTGTAGGTGTGCTAGGTTCGCCAGCCACTCCAGCTTCCCCGTGTACTAGGGAGAAGGCTCACATGGTGGGAGTGGACACTACAGTCCTCATGTACAGTCCTCACGTATGCACCTCTTAAAATCTATTATTTGGTCCAGAGTGTTGCCTGCTTACTCCCCAGTGAACGGTGGCCTCCTAAGCTCCTCAGGCTGTGTCTGAGCTAAAGCAGTCCTGAAGTGTCCACAGGTACCCGGTCGGTCCAGAAGCACATCTCAGGCTGATGGGGCAGTGGATTGGAAGATGCTGTGGGAAACTCTTTCTGATTTTACCTTTCTCCCTAAACAGGATGTCTGGAGAATACCCTTCCCCTGTCAGCATCTGTGAGTACCCATGGGCCTGGACCTGAGTCATAGGCGCTGAATACCAGAAAGAGCCGTAGTCACACCTGTGGTGTAGATGAGGGTCTAGGAAGTAGAAAGGAAAGGGATGAGGTCATAAAGCCAGAGGACAGGCACAGAGCAAGTCTCCCAACGCCCTGTTACCCCAAGGCCATCACTGTCATCATTCTGCCTCCCTGGGGATGGTAGGAAGGGATAGCCTCTGCCACAGGAGAGGGGGAAATGAAGAGGGAATTCTAAGAAAATGATGTGCCTGGGGGGCTGTAGCAGGCTTTTAAGGCTGAATTTGCAAGTTACAGTCAGACCTCGGCTGGGGATTTAGGCAGGGACAAAGGAACTCTGGAAGGGGTATTTCAAGCTGGCAGGAGTCAATCTGGATTGCCATCTGTGGGGAGCCAGCCGGAGAAAGAGGGTAGAGGCAGGAGATTTAGCCGAGCCACTAACAGGAGGGGCAGTGGTGGGTGCATGCATGCCCGGTGGAGAAGGCAAACTTGAATATCCATGGGGCAAGACTCAGCCGCAGTGCATATAAACTGAGTAAGCCAAGGGAGAAGGTATCTTTGGGATATTCTCCTCAGGGCGAACAAATGGCTGTGATCAGGTTCTCATGGAGCCCTGCCTGTTTTGGGGATAGGAGACCCCCCTCCCTAGCTCTGCCTTGAGTGGGTCTGAATCCATCCCTCCCTTCCCCCCATCTCTCTGCAGCCATTATCAGCAGCACCAGTGGCAGTGGAGGCTATGGCTTCCGGCCCAGCACAGTCAGCGGTGGCTACGTGGCCAATAGCACTAGCTGCATCTCTGGGGTGTGCAGTGTCCGTGGTGGAGAGAGCAGGAGCAGAGGCAGTTCCAGCGACTACAAGGATACCCTAACAAAGGGCTCCACTCTGAGCACCCCCTCCAAGAAAGGTGGTCGGTGAGAGGGCTTCCTGTGGCCTGGATCCCTCAGCACCCTCTGTGCCCTAGCCTATTGTCCCCCTCCCTAATCCCTTGTACCACTCCTGGGCCCCTGGATGTGTCCTTAGCCAACCTCCTTCACCCTCCAAGTGTTCTGAGCCTGGGTAGCTCTGGATTACCATATGGTGTACTTCCAGTAGACACCAGGGGTTTCTCAGCTTCAGCTCAGGTCCAGTCTGTCCCTTCCACTAGCCTTTGCCTCTGTTCTTACCACACTACCTGGCTTCTTGGGTCTCCATCTGGGCTTCCTCATCTGAGCTTTGGTCCCAGCTCCTGTCTATGACAGGAGCTAACTGTGCCCAAAAAGAAGACTAAGAGAAAACCAACTCAGAGTGGCCAGCCCGCCCTACCCCAGCAGTCTCATTTTGAGCAAAACCTCTCAGAGTAAAGGAACTCTGTCTTCACTTTCTTGAACCCAGAACCATAGAAAAGGGGACAGCCTTGGCTTCTCTTGAATTCTTTAAAGCCCTTTCCGTTGCATTCTCAATAAACAGCACAATCTGATGGCTTAGTCTCTGAGTCTTCTGTCAAATGCTCATGTGAACTTGCATGCAGGGAAGAGCAAGCACACCACTGTGTGTTGCCACTGCGGGTGGAGTAGGTAACAATGTAGAGCCGAGATGAACAAAGTATCAGAATGCTCAACAGAAGGAGGGGCCTTACTGGGGCTGCAGGTGGGAAATGCAGGGAACAGGCTGGACTGGACGGAGGAGTCCAGGGCAGAGACAGAAAGGTGTGAGTCTCTGCCCGTCAACAGGCCTCTGGACTGTTTCTGGCAGGAATTCTGACCCCTTTCTGGGTCTTTCCTAGCAGGCAGGCTGGTGGCTGCCCCACTCTTCCCTGTACTAAGCTCACTGGGAGAGTGGAGCGGGTGAGACTCCCGCATCCTGGGTCACTGCTGTGGTGGATAGAGCAGGCAGCAGGTTTTTGAAAGCTGAGGCTGGAGTGGAATGGCGTCCAGGGCAGTGAGGCTCAGTGTCAGCACCTTCTAGGATATGCTCTTGTTGACTGAAGGGACTAATGGCGTGATGGTCAGTCCTGCCTTGTGTGGAGGAGGGGAGCATGGAGGAGACAGATTCCCCAGGACAACTGTCTGGCTAGATAAGGGACAGAGGTAGAGGAGGAGCCAGGTGTTTGTGGGCCATGGAGAGCCAGAGATCATGAAGTCAGTGGATAACATTTGTTTGTAAGACAACCATACTAATAGTGCTGTTTGGAACCAGGCAGGGGTTGTTATACAGAAGACTAAGGGATGGAGACGTGAGGGTGGCAGGTGGGGGGGGAGGGCTCAGAGGAAGGGCTGAGTGGGTCGGGCAGCTGGTGCAATGTTCAGACTATGGCTTGGGGCAAGGCTGCTGAGCCAGTCTTCAAACCCCCTCCATATAGGAGGCAGCCTTAAAGTCAGATTCCTTGGCTGGAAAGGTGACTGGTTTCGTGTGTGTGTGTGTGTGTGTGTGTGTGTGTGTGTGTGTGTGTGTGTGTGACACACCCTGCCATTTCCCCTGCAAATGTCCTTTACATGCCTGTTGTTTTTGTTACCCCACTGACTTTACCTTAAGGAATAAAATGAAACAGTAAAAGATGGTTCCAGTCAAGAGCCTTGAACGTCTCAGACTTAGAGAGGAGAAAGCACCTCTGGATATTGTTAGTTTACCACTTGGATCTGGGGAAGAAGTAAAGAATCCTCCATTGTCCCTTTATGTCCTAGGGCTCATGGGAGCTTTCTAGATGAGCAGATTTATCCTAGGTTCTGAGTCTATTCTTTAGAGCCCTAGATACCCAGCAGGATACAGCTAGGAGCCCCACCTGGCAAGTCCCATGGGAGTGCTTGGCTAGATGACAGCCCAGTTGGAACTTGGTGGACAATTCGGGGCAAAGAAATAGTGACAGTATGTGTCCAGAAGCTTCAGGCTCAGTCCTCAGCTGTTGTCAACCTGTGGGTTACCACACCTTGGGGGTTGCATATTAGATATTTACATTATAATTCATAACAGTAGCAAAATTACAGTTATGAAATAGCAACAAAATAACTTTATGGTTGGTGGTCTCTATAAAATAAGCCCCTTTAAAAGAAACATGAGGAATGGTCACAGTATTAGGAAGGTTGAGAATCACCAAATTTGAGACTTTAAAAATTAGTGGAGATTGAGGAAGTCACCTGAGGTTGGCCTCTGGTCTCCACATATACACATGCTCACATACATATACATACACACATATACCACATGTACTACACACATACACACACAAATACATGCATGCATACACATAACACACACATAACACATACACATATATACCACACATATGACACACAAATACACATACATACACCACATAGACTATACAATACACACATCACACATACTACACACAAACCTACCACACATACCATACATACACATACCCATATACACACACACCACACCACACATACTATACATACACACCATACTTACCACACACACACATACATACACAAGGAACAGATAATCAAAGGACTGAGGAGGCTGGAACAAGAGGATAGGGAGTTTGAGGTCATCCTGAGCTACACAATATGAAAAAAAAGAAAAGAAAAAAGAAAGAAGGAAAGAAAGAAAGAAGGAAAGAAGGAAGGAAGGAAGACAAAGAGAGGAAAATAAAGGAAAAAGAATATTGGGCAGGGAATGGGGTCAACTTTGATCTTCTGAACAGACTCTATGGAGCCTGCCTGCGCTGTCTGTGGGTTACTGGCTGTAGGCATTGGTATCTGAAATGCAGAGTTTACTACAAGTCCTAACCTTGAGCCCAGCAGTGACAGCCCATGATGCTTGGTTTGTGTCTCTTGCTTCAGAGACACCAGTCTTCTCTCCACCCCACCTTGCTGGTCTTGTCCCTTCTCCCTTCCAGCATCAGAGACTCCACTGTTTTCTTTGTGTTCGTTGAATGTTCATGGCACACCCTGTACACCCATCACAGCCGTGGGCTGAATTCCTTGCCCACAGGACTCTGACTCCAAGCTGTCTCTGTGAGTCCTGACAGGAACCATCCTCGAGGTACCCAACTGGAGGGCACCCCAGGGTTGGCCAAGCCAGACACAGCAGCCCAGCTCAGGCTACCAAGAGCTGCTGTGGATCACAATGGCTGGGACCTATACATGCTACCTCTGAAGGGGAAAGAGAAAAAGACAGGTCCCCTAGCATGCCTGCCTTGGACACTGTCACCTTCTTCCATTTGTGAAGCTTCTTTTCCACGGCCCCTCCCTGTGGGCCAAGCCCAGAGCACTAGCCTGGGATAGAAGTGAATGCTTGTGACTCCCTTGGGCCACTCTCCATAGGCTGAACAGCACCTGTGTCACCTTCCAGGTGGGTGTTCTTTGCCCTGAGACATAATGTCTGAAAGCTGGGAAGACAGTGAAGACACAAGAGCTCTGTCTCTTCACATCCCACACTCTTTCCAGACACCACCCTGCCTCCCAGGATGGGAGCGAGTACTCTGCCCACCCAGCTGCTGCACCTTCCCAATCCTTCACAATGCCCCACAGGCTTTCCTGGGCATCCTCTATAGGAACTTCTGGTGATTTCCATCAGTGCAATCCTAATGGCTCTGGGTACCAGACACTGAGCTGGGCCCCCCTCTCTCTGGGTTTTTCTACTGAAGGCTGCCATAGGCTGGACACATGGCCACTCCAGGTCACCCTTCCCTACCCGCCACAGTGGTAAGGTTGTTAGGCCAAGCAGTAGAGGCAGCACTGGCCTAATCAAAGCTAATGAATATAGGAATAAGGAGAGATGTGGATAGACAATAGGAGGGGACTGGTGTGTGTGAGTGTGCATGTGTGTAGCTGTGCGGTATAGGTATGTGTATAAGTATATGCACAAGCACGTGTAGGTGTAAGTGCACGTGTGTAGGTGTATGTGCATGTGTGTAGGTGTATGTGCACATTTATAGGTGTGTGTGTATGTGTACGTGTGTGAATGTGTATGTGTGCATTTGTAGGTGTGTATAGGTAAGTGTGAGGTGTGTATGTTCAGATAAATGTGTGCAAGTGTGTGTGTTTAGGTGTGTATATGTGTGTAGGTGTGTGTATATATGTGTAGGTGTATGTGTAGATATGTATATATGTGTGTGCATGTGTAGGGGTGTGTATGTGTGCATATGTGTGTGTGTGTGTGTGTGTTGACTTGGAGGAGCAGGGGTGGCAGTTTGCCATGAGTTCTCAAAAACGAAGAACGATCCAAGAAGCAGGAGTTTGCCTTGTGCGAATGGCCCCTTGAGACTCTGGTGCAGAGGCCAGTCTATCCCACCAGTGCCCAGCGACCATCTCTCTGACTATCCCTTCAAGAAGGAAAGTTCCTCTCCCTTTGGAATCCAGAATTTTTATGTTTCAGAAACTTGCTTTTGTTCTCGGGTCTGACTTCCACTCTCAGAATATTCAGGACTAAAACAGGATCGATGCATATTTGTCATACTCACTGAAGCCTGGCTCTCTCCAAGAGCTCTCAGCTCTAGGCCTTCTGTGGGCCAAGTGTCTCTGGTCCTGTGACCTGGGCACAGGGAATCAGTGCCCTGGGATCCCTCATTCAGCCATCAGCATCACCTTCTTCCAACCTGAGCAAGCTCAAGGAGAGCTGACTTCTTCAAAGCTGGACTCCTGCCTGAGATGTTTCTATCTCTCCATTCTTGTCTAGAACGTAATCACAGTCCATAGCTGGACCAGTGGACAGTGAGAGAGGCTGTCATAGACCCACTGAAGTGTGGGACATGAAACAGACACCGTGAGAACAATGATCTAGGTGTGCTCCCATCCCTGGATGGGAGAAAGTGCCGCCCTTACTGGGCCATGGCTTTTTTCCTTGAAGACTTTGAAGGCCTTGGGATCCAGCCAATTCCATGGAGAGGGCCTCTGGGTTGTCATGGAAAATCTCCCAAACAATGAAAAGGTGGATGAATCATGCATGGGATTTCCCTGGTTCTGGATGGGACGGGGGAGGTGTTAGGAAGGTTCCTACTTCATCCTCTACCTAAGTACACAGGGGAGTGTTAGGAAGAGGGGCCCACACTGGCTGAGGCAGGTTTATGAAAGGGTTAGTTGGTGCACCACACCCTCTGAAGTCACAAAGGCTAAACTGTCCCCTTTGCACACCCCGGCAAGTCAAACCCAGCCCTAAGATCTCCCTAATCTCTGATCAAGGGTAACCAAGGAACTCTTCCACTTGACTGGAAGGCAGCTAGGCCAACACCCTTGAGCATCCTTCACTGCCCCGGGTAGCACAGATGCACCTGAGTACTTTCTGTATTCTGACCAGGTGTGCAGAGAGCAGCGGAAGTCAGTCCCAGTGGCTCCGGACAATGTAGACTGATGCTGAGTGCACTACAGACCAGGGGCTCAAAGTCAGTGCCAAGGTAGCAGGCCTTATACATTGCTACAATGGGACTAGATGCACAATCATTTCTTAAAAGGGACAAGTGGGGGACACCCCAGAAGAAAGCTGCTTTACTTTCTTATAGGTCCACTAAAGCAGTAGCATTATCTGTGTGCCACCGTGTTGGACTTCGTTTCCTCAAGTGTTCCAGACCCATGTAAAGGGACCAAGTGTGTGTGCTGCCTTAGCATGTGCTGTATTTCCCCTGTACTTCAGTGTCCTCTACACACTGGGGACAAGGCTACTTTGCCAACTCAACAATGGCGGAGAAGTTGTAAAGAGGGTAGGGTAGGGTAGGGTAGGGTAGGGTAGGTAGGGAAGCATTTAGAAGAACATGAACTGGTGAATGCGGGAGAGACCTCACTCGTGAGGAGTGAGGCTGTGTGTGGGAGGACTGGGGCTCAGGGCTCGGGCTGCGGCAGGACATCCACCCTTAGTGAGTCCGTTGGCTTTGCTGTGTCAGTCTCTGTCTCTGCCATAGTGAGGATGACAACCACAGCACTGGTAACAGTCATTGCTGCTGCTTAGCACTGCTGTGATGGAGACACCAAAAGCCAGGCCCCACAGGAAGAGTGTGGTAAACATTACTTGTTGTCATCATCATCATCGTCATCTTCATCAACATTGTCGTCATCATTGTTATCATCTTCATCATCTTCATCATGGTCATCATCTTCATCATAGTCATCATCGTCATTGTCTTCATCATCATCATCATCATCATTGTCTTCACCATCAACGTTGTCGTCATCATTGTTATCATCTTCACCATCTTCATCATGGTCATCATCGTCATCGTCATCATCATTGTCCTCATCATTGTCATCATCTTCATCATCATCATCATCATTGTTATTGTCATCTTCACCATCATCATCTTTGTCATTGTCGTCTTCATCATCATTATTTTATCATTATCATCTTCACCATCACCATTAGATAACAATAAAAGCTATCAAAGAAAGCTAATTTGGGGGGCTTGTTTCCTTTCTTCATCTTTTACCTAACACTTGCATATTTGACTCCAGCAGCTGATTTAGAGCTCAGAGCCCATCTCTTCCTTCTCTGTCTCCCTTCAGCCACCACAGCAGAACACTCCTCTCCCTGACTTTTCTCTCAGTCTGACCCCTAGAATCACCACCTAAACCAGCTTGTGCCTGATCCATGATTTACAGAAATTCTAGCTGTAGTCTTGGTCAGTGTGGCCCATTTGTCCAAAGGGTCTTTGTGGGATACAGCCTGGTAAGTTTGACATTTTCTTATACACTGTGTCTAGAACAGAACCGTCACCAGATAAATACTGGGTCCAAGAAACCTACACAATCGTGTCTTCAGTTCTTTGAACCCTTCTCACAGGCACAGAGTCCTCTTTTTGTGGCTTAGTTCCACTATGACCTGATTTTCTCTATCTTTGATGCTCTTGTGAATGGCAGGCAGGCAAGCTGGAAACCTAGCCACTGCCTGACATTCCCAGGACTAGGCATGCCAGCAGGTAGTCACCAGCAAATGTCGAAGTCAGGCAAGCAGAGCTTGGGCAAAACCTCAAGCCTGTGGAACAACATACCCACCGGTGATTGACTATGGGGGACAGGCATCTAGAAACTGAGATTGGAGCCAGGGCAGGAGAGTTGCACATGTGCTCTTCTGGGTGGAACAGAGTTAGGAGGGAGGGGAGGTACCTTCCAGGCCACTCCTCTGAGGCTTTCCAGGCCTGGAAAGGAGAGGCTGAGGAGGGAGCAGGAGGCTGGAGATGGGTGTGCTGGTTAGTAATGGGCGCTGCAGAGCTTAGCAACCTGCTGACATTGACTATGATACATGCAGGTGTATCTTGGTACTCATGGTGGCTTGACATTACAGTAAAAGGCACAGGCATTCTGAGGAAACTCTTCTTCATATTTTAACTTTTGATCATTTCATATCCTAGTGACATGCCACATGCTGCTGTTAAGAGTTTAGGTCTCAGTGACTCTCAAAGTCCCATGCATTAAAGATGTGGCTGTCATCTGGGAGTTGGAGGAGCCATTAGGAGGTAGGGCCAAGTGGGAAGGTTTGAAGTCTGGGGTGTATGTTGAAAGGGTTTGGGGACCCAGCTCCTTTCCCTCTGTCTTCTGCTGTCAATATGAAATTCTTTGTTCATCATGTGTTTGCATCATGCTTAACTGCCTTGTGGCCTCCAAACCACAGGCTGAACCCCCAAAACCATAAACCCAAATAAACCTTTCTTCTTCAAAAGTTGATTTTCTCTGATGCTTTTTTACATAGTAATAGAAATGTAGCAAGCAAGGATACTCTTTGGTAATGCTGGGTAATGGCAGAGAGCTGCAGTGTCCAGCCATGTGACATGGCTAGACGTGGTGAAGAAGTGATACCTCCAGTGTGTGGCACTGCCCAGATGTACATGAATGTTGGGGCGTGTATTAAAAGCAGGTCTGGTGCTAAGGAGGTGACTCAGTTGGGAAAGAGGAAAGTTGAGACTCGGGTGTTTCTCAGTGATGTGAAAGACTTCTCTGCTGGACTGGATAAAGCTTTTGAGTAGTGGAGTTTACTTTGCAGATATTACCAGTATTTACAATATACTAGCTGCACTTAAATTTAACCTTTATTACTAATGTTTTTTTTCTATCCCTTAATCTGGAGGTGTCCAATAGAAATGTAACATAGGCTATATATATTTTAAATCTTATAATAGCCACACAACAAAGAGGTGAAATTACTTCAAGCATATCATACACCACAAGGTAAATGTGCACTTACACAATCACTTTAATATATAATAAACACAAACAACTGGTGATATGGTTTATATATATTTTTATGCCAAATGTCTTAGTTTCCTTTCTAGTGCTGTGATTAATATTATGATCAAAAGCAAGCAGGGGAGAAGATGGTTTGTTTCCTCTTACAGCTTCCTCTCCATAGTGAAGAGAAGTCAGAATCAGAATTCAAGACAGGAACTGAAGCAGAGACCCTGGAGGAACACTGCTTACTGGCTTACTCCTCATGGCTTGCTAAGGACCACCTGCCCAGGGGTGTCACAATCCACAGTGGTCTGGATTTATCCACATCAACATTAATTCAAATGTTCCAGTCTTGCCAACAGGCCAGGTTGATGGAGCCATCTCCTCAGTTAAGGTCTCCTCTTCCCAGATGACTTCAGCTTGTGTCAAACAGTCAAAAACCTAACAGCACACCAAAGTCTTTAAAATAAAGCACATATTTTGTATTTGAAGCCTGTACAAATCCGGGCTTGTTTCGTGTCATGTGCCCGATCGGCTAGGTGGGGATAGTGGTGTGTATGTTCAATGGCGAGACTCTAGGCAACAATGGGGTGAAACAAGCTTCAGTTTGAAATACTTTCAACTCTCTTGGATGTAAATACTATCACGACAGAGACGTCCAGCACAATGTCCCCAATCGCAGATCTGAAAGAGGTGCGCACTGGCACACTGTTCTGTAGCATTTCTCCTGCACAGATTTGGTGCCTGGAAATAGCCCCAGAATCTTGGAGAATGATAAAGTGTGGAGAAAGTAGAAGGTAATAGGACGGGGCTTTTGTTTTGATATTGGGATTTAACAAAGAGAACACAATGGGGGGGGTGAGTGGTGAGAAAATGCCTCAAAAGACTCAACGAAATAGCTGGAGCATCAGGCACAACACAGCCAGTGGGTTTCCTGGACTTCCTGAGAGCACTTAACCACACCTGCTTCCCTGGACTCCATTTGATGTTGAGACAAAGGTTCTCCTTTTAAAGATCTCCAGGTTAGTAGTCGAGTGGGGGCCCAGGTTCTGAGTCTTCTAGACCCAGGAACTGGTGGCATGTTATTCTTTGGTTTTGCAGGGTTCCAGATCTGAATGTGGAGGGAACCCTAGATCCCTAGAGCCTACTTTGCCCTCTTCTCTTCTGACCCCTGGGTTTGTCCTTAATATAGCTACATAGCTCTAACCTCCACCTGCATACAGTAAAAACCTAGGCTCTGCACATGACCTGACAAGGCAAGAGCTCTTCCTAGACCTGGGCACAGGCTGGATAGATCTCTAATGAGGGGAGATGGGGTAGTTAACTGAACTGCTCTAGAAAGGGGAATATAGCCTTAGGTGAGCTATCCTTGTAGACCTCTCCTCTGTAGGGAGCAAACATCTGTAACAGAGAGTCTCTGTCTTCAGCTCAGACTCTGGACCCCCAAACACCTGGGCCAAGTGCCAGGCACCAAAGAGCATCAGGGTTGCTCAGGGAGGGGGAGCGGAAGATGCATAGGGAGTTGGGAGCAGGAAGTGAGGCTGGCAGAATAGTGCCAGCAGCTGTTGCTTATGAGGAATTTCTCTTGTCTGCTGGTGGGCTAGGTTCCTGAAGCTATTTCCTGTTTCAGGCAGCTTCACAACCTTATTGACACCTCATCTGGAATAATTAACAAATTTAGGTCGAGAGAGGCCCCCGATGTGCTTAGAGTGGGCCAACAGTAAGTGGTGAGTAGCACCCATTTTTCTTTCCTGCCCCACCCACACCATGCACTGCATTGCATGCTGGGAAGACAGGCAAGAAGTCACATTACCTCCGTCTTGTGTCTCCTGTCTGACACCTGAGATTTATAGAACCAAGGCTGGATCTGTGAGAGCCTTAAGGGCAACTGGAAAAACTGTAGACTTTGTATAGAGCCATCAACAAAGGGAGGGTTGGATTGAGGCTAGATATGGCCCTGCGGTGGAGCAAAGAGGGCGGAGCCGCAGGAGCAGCAGAACCAGTGGACAGGCAGGAGCCACAGGGGGCTGGAGGGGCAGGAGCTGCAGCAGACAGTCAAGGCTAAGCAAGGCCCCAGAGCGGCAGATTCTTGGAGCCGCCCAGGCCCGCCAGCAGGAGGCCAGTGAGAGGGTCTCACGGTGGGCGCTCGCTCCCTCCTCCTTTCTTCCCTGACTGGCTCCTTGGCCGACCTCCTGCAGCCTGCTGTTTGGACGGGTCAGAAGCTGTCTTTCTGCATTCACACCCTCTCACCTCTAAGGACTGTTATTCATCTCTCTGAGTGCTCATTTGTGGTTTGCAGCACTCCGTTGTGTAATTACAGAAGCTCGCCAGCCACAGCCACCTCCCTGACTGTGAGGCAGGTGTACCTGCTCTTCTCAGTTGAGGCTGTGAGTCAGCCTGGTCACCTGGCTCTGCAGGTCACCCTAGCAAGGGGACTCCTGGTTTGGTGGGAGAAGAGACCTGAGACCTGAAAAATGAGAAGGGCTCAGCTGCCAGGCTGGGACCTTAATGGAAGGCAGGTGAAAGAGGGACCTCTTCTTGCTCTCAAGGTGGATCTCAGGAGGAGATGTGTAAAAGCTGGGGCAGGGAAGTGGTGAGCCAAGGTGAGGTGGGCCAGTATCTCCTGCGTGGGCTGGCAAACAACTGTGGGCACACTGGGTTATTTCTGACCCTGTATCACAGCCTGCTTTGTGTGCAGTATTTTCGTGTACATTAGGGGAAAAATGTAATTTAGGAGCCAACAAAGGTTCCTTATAAAATGGCCCTATAAAATCACCAAATAAGCAGGTAAGCCACTTAACAAACAAAACAAAACAAATAAAGACAGTGATTGTAAAGGTGGTTTGTGGATATGGACCAATTCTTCCCCCCCCCCCCCCCCCCCGAGACAGGGTTTCTCTGTATAGCCCTGGCTGTCCTGGAACTCACTCTGTAGACCAGGCTGGTCTCAAACTCAGAAATCTGCCTGCCTCTGCCTTCTAAGTGCTGGGATTACAGGTGTGCACCACCACCGCCCGGTCAGGCCAATTCTTGATAGAGACCCTTACAAGGATTACAGTTTGGGCACTATTTAAAAAGCCATATAAATTTTAGGAGAAGGGCACTGGAGCACAGGGCACAGGCTAGAAGGGCTGGTGAATCCAGAGCAGGTGTGGCTGGTTCCAAGTCACAGACAGCTGCTGAGCTATGAGAAGGCACCTGGGGACTGGAGTTGGTGCAGGCACCCGAGAAAAGACCCATGTTATTTTATACGGGAGTCCATGTCCTCAGAGTTGGGGATGGCTAAGACATGTCCCCTACTATAACAATGCTTGTCAAAGGGAGAAGCATGGTTCTGTTCCTATTGCAGCTTCCACAGAACAGATTGCTGAACAGTGGGTCTTAGAGGGCGACAGGTTTCACTCAAACGAGGCACACAGTAGTTGTCTAAACAGGCAGGGAGAGGGTTCCCTGGTTCCCTATCAGTGAGATGCCATTGTCCAGCGTGGGCATGGAGAAGGTTGTGGCCTTCATATGCATGCCAGCCTGAGAACCCATAAAACACATGATGGAGGAGACCCAGAAATAGGCAGACAGTGAAGTGCAAACCCAGCTGGCCAGAGCATAAGGCCACTGGTGCTAAGGGGCCAATCTCCCGGACACATCAGAGAAAAACAGGCAAGGTGAGAACATGCTGGACCCTCCACAAAAGGCAAGAACCCAGAATGGAGAGGCTTGGGCTGGTCAGTTCACTCCCATAAGATGGTAGCTAAGGGTAGATCTGCCTCCCGCTTATTTTTCTGAGCATTCCTCCTGACAGTCATCTTAAGAGTGTGGAGAGAAAATCCATAGGTGACAGGTTGACTCAGAGCTCTTGGTCTGATACCACAGAGCCAATCTCAATGCACTGAGATCCCAAGGCAGTACAGGAGTTAGAGCAGATAGTGAGCACTACCTACTCACTGGTTCATTAAACCTACTTCAGGTCCTAGAGGGGCAAACTGGAGCTCTGGGATGAGGTCCTTGGCTGGAGAGGAGCTCTCTGGAAGAGGAGGGGTGGGTAGAGCTGAGAGACAAAGGCTAGGAAGAGACCTTGGAGATGGTGAGAAGATGGTGGGTGTGGAGCGTTTAGATGCTCCTCTAGGCTGAAACTGAATCAGGGTATTGACACTTTGTTTAGAGAAGGTCTTTGTTGTGTTGCTGCCACTGTAACAAATTACCACATACTCAGCATAAAGTTTCATAATGTTGTTATATCACAGATGAGAGGCCTGAGTTGGAAGTCTGTTGCTGGGCTAAAATCAAGTCTTTGGCAAGGCTGGCCTCCTGGATCCTCCAGAGAAATCTGCTTTCTGGTCCTTCCAGCTTCTGGAGGCTAGTACGCAGGCCTTGGCTGGTGCTCTCCTTCCCGTCTTTAAAACGAGCAACAGCATGTTGTGCTCTTTCCACAGGGCATTGTGTTAGCTTCTTGTGTTTTCTCTTTCCCTATCCTGTACCCTCTGGATGGACGTGGTCTCTCCTTCCAGACCAGTAGGTTAACACTTTTAATTCCATGCACAGCCTTTGTCTCCTTCTGCCTTGGAACCTAATGTAGTCATTCACAGGCTTAAGAGGTAGAATGCGGGACATTTTGGGGGGTGGGATTTCTCTGTCACCCAAAGGACGTGAGAAGACAAGGAGGAATGCCCAGAGGAACGAGGAGTTGGAAATTCAATGAGGAAGGAGCTACCGTGAGCTCCCGAGCAAAGCAGAGGCCCCTCCCCCAGGGACTGAGAGTAGCCTCTGTTCTCAGGGTCAGTGTGAGATCATTTTCCAGACTCTGGAACAATGGAGCCATGCTATGTCTGCACCCTTGCAGACCATAACACGTTACTGTTCTCTGCTGAAGGCAGCGTGCCAATGCGCAAGGAGGTTATGATGCCAAAGCGAGGGGGCCCAGCCCTTGGGATGCCCAGGTCAGCTGGAGGCGGGAGACTGCCTGAGAGGGCTCGACAAGTCTGTCTGTCTGTCTGCAAGGCACCTGTGGCTGTGTGTGTGTCTCTATAGTTCTGTCCCTCCTGGGGGCAGACTGGAGGGTGAGGGTGATGGGTGACAGGTGGGATGAGCCCTTACCTGAGCAACTCTGAAACTAGTTAGTATTCCCAGGCTGGCAGCATGTCAGAGACACAGGGTGGGGGTGGGGAAGGTTGTGTGAATGGAACTTCTGTTCACTTCTTGGCACGCACTGTCCCTGCCTGGAAATCCTGACAGGTCAGCAGATAGCATTGAGGCCTCATAGTTAGAAAGCTGGGACTTTATCTTGTAGGGGCATTGCAACAATGTTGACCCCACTTGGGTTTCCCCCAAGATCTCTTCCTGGGTATGAATGGGGCTTAGAAGAGGCAATCTGCTCAGGAACGTGTTGGCACAGCAGATGAACCTCTACACTGGTCAGCAGAGGAATACCTAGTTCTTTCTCAGGCGGGATGTAGGTCTGTGGTGGCCTTGGTGTCAGGCTACTGTCACCAAATGAGTGGGTGGTGTAGGTCCCCTCAGCAGCAGCAGTACTGCGTCTGCAAAAGGCATAGGCTCTAGGAGCCAGACCCGAACTGATGCCCTGATCTCAACACCACACAGGACCATGAACTTACATAAGTCTAATTCTTCCCACAGCTCAGACATAAGAGATGAGAAATAAGAGGTGGTGCTGAGGTGATGTTAGCTCTGGAGAATAATCTGAGTGGACAGGCAAGGTATGTGTGTGTGTGTGTGTCTTAGCACGGTGCCAGGTACCTAGTCATGACACAACAGCCATTCAAAGGGGCTGAAGGAAGCCAGGCCTTGTGGACATTCCTGAATGAAATGGCTTTGACTTTTCTGTGAGGCAGCATCACACATGGAACTAGCCAATCTCTCTGAGGCCCCTGTATGATCTGGCCCATCTGAGGTAGTAGCTGACCCTAGACTTAGCCCTTAGGGATAAAGTAGAAGACCACGTCCATCTCCTAGATGTCTGACCTGGTGTCTCAGATGCCCCTCCCCAACCTCTGGAAGTTAAAAAGAGGAGAGGGCATCTAAAAGCTTGCCCCTTACTTCACGCAAGGGTTGCTAGTGATGCTGAGGTACACCGCTTAGTGACTCAGGTGGCCCTCTGTGTGTGCTGCCCTCATAGGCTGACTGGGGCTCTGCCAAGTCTCCCTCTTCACATGGCAGCGAAGACAAGGACTTTCAGGACCATTCTTGCATGAACCCAGAGGGAGGTGGTCACTCCCCCTTGCTGGGATCAGTTTTTCATCTGTAGAATAACAATAACAAGGTGCACACCTCCTGAGCTTGAGAGGGTTAGAGGAGTGGATTCATGGGTCCAATTCCTTCCTGTGATCTGAGCTATTGGAGGATCATGGGAAGTCAGGGTTTCAGAGAGGTGCCTGTCTAAAGAAGCATCATTCTATGTCTATCTGTCTGCCAGAGACATTTTTTGGGGTTTCTTCTCATGTTTGATCCAGGAGAGCTGGGGGTGAGGGATGGGAAAGGAAGGCTGGGGGTGGGGATGGGGAAGGAGAGCTGAGGGTGGGGGTGGGGAAAGATGGGAAAGGAAAGCTGGGGTGGGGGAGGGGGAAAGAGGGCTGGGGATGGGGGGATGAGGAAGGAGAGCTGGGGGTGGGGGATGGGGAAGGAGAGCTGGGGTGGGGGTGGGGAAAGATGGGAAGGGAAAGCTGGGGTGGGGGAGATGGGAAAGGAGAGCTGGGGTGGGGGATGGGGAAGGAGGGCTGGGGATGGGGGGATGAGGAAGGAGAGCTGGGGGTGGGGGATGGGGAAGGAGAGCTGGGGTTGGGTACTGGGAAGGGGAAGTCTGAATGGGGGGTTGGGAGGACATCAGGGATGATGGGAAGCATCCCCACTCAGTGTGAACTGCTTTTCTAAAGTTAATACAGAGGTATTGTCGTCCTAGGATGGGGGTTGACTGGGTCTTCAGGGCTGGGGAATGGAGGAGGGTGTAGGGTCATGGCAACCCCATCATTTGAGAATGGAGGAACCGTGAGTAGCTTGGACATGTACCTTATGGGGTTCTGAGTGTGGACAGCTGTGGTCCTCTGAGTCAGCTGGAGTGAGGGGAGAGAAGGAGATTGGCAGACAATGTCTCTCCATCTTCTCTTCTATGATCAGCACTGTCTTGTGTTGCAATTCCTGGGAGCTAAATTTATTCACTCTTCCCTAGTGTCAGAGGGTCTGTGAAGTTTAGATAGAGGAGAGGAAGATGGTAGTAAAGTCATTCTTGTGGTTCATTACCAGACAGCCCCTCTACCCACACAGGCAGAAAGTGATTCTTTGAAGGGAACCAAGACCCATGGCCTCAGAGTGGGAGATCAGTGTACCCTTGCTGAAATCAGTCGATGGAGCCCCTGAAATCAGCTCAAGCAAGATGGTCTAACCCAGCCTTTGAATGGTCATCCATGCCACTGGCTGTATGAATTATGCTTTTCCAGAGGAGCAGAACAGTAGTATGCCCTTACACACACACACACATACACACCATGCACACACACACTAGCATACACACATGCATGCACACACATGTATCGGCATACACATGCATGCAAACACACAAGGCATACACATGCATGCACAGGCACACACATGCATGCATAGGCACACACATGTCTAGGCATACACATACATGCAAGCACACATGCACAAGCATACACATACACATGCAGAGGCATACATACACACGTATCTATAAGAGGGCTTAATTTAATGATTTACCTAAGCAGTGGCCTGGGCAGTCCTACAGTGGCCATCTGCAAGTGGGACAGCCAGGGCATGAAATAGATTCTTAGTCCAAAAAGCTAGAAGCTTCAGAAAAAGAGAGAAGGCAATGATGCAGCCCCAGTTCTAGACTCAAGGCCTGAAAGCCACTATGGACAGTCACAGGTCCAAGTCTGTATTCAAAGGCCACAGAATCTGGAGTCTGGCATCCACAGCATCAAGAGCTAAGGAGGGAAGTGAGGGGTTGAGTTCATAGAATTGCCTGGTCCCCAGATGTACTGGCTGGTTTTGTGTCAACTCCGCACAAGCTAGAGTCATCAGAGGTGAAGGAGCCTCTGTTGAGAGAATGTCTCCATAGGATCCAGATGTGTAAGGCATCTTCTCAACTAGTGATCAGTGGGGGAGGGTCCTGTCAGCTATGGATGGCACCATCCCGGGGCTGGTGGTTCTGGGTTCTATAAGAAACCAGGCTGAACAAGCCAGGAGGAGTAAGCTAGTAAGGAGCACCCCTCCATGGCCTCTGCATCGGCTCCTGCCTCCAGGTTCCTGCCCTGTTTGAGCTCCTACCCTGACTTCCTTCAGTGATAAACAGCAATATGGAAGTGTAAGCCAAAATAACCCTCTTCTTCCCAACTTGCCTTTTGGTCATGTTGCTTGTCTCATCGAAGCAATAGAAACCCTGACTAAGACACCAGGCTGTGCGCCGGTGCCACCCCTCTTAGGGTGAGACTTCTCCAGTTCACTGGCCTACTCTTCTCTGGAAACTCCCTCCCAGACACACCCACACACATCAGTTACGCCTTACTGATTTTTCTAGGAGACTCTTCATCGATGAAGATGACAGTGCATGTTAAGTATCTGCCTATCCACGTGATGTGGGATACCAGCCCAGGCCAGGAAGAAGACCCAAGGAAGAGGCTCAGCCCTGGGCTTGCACAGCAGCATCTGGGAGGAGCTGGGAAACGTCAGAGGTGCACAACCAAGTGTAGTAGTATCTGCTGCCTCGCACAATGGCTCAAAACACACTCGTTGAAGGAACCGCCATTCAGTGACAGCTACAGGTCTTCCTGCCTGCCTGCTGCCTTAGCCTGGTGGTTCTCAACCTTGACCAGTGTGAGGGTTTGGATGACCCTTTCACAGGGGTCACCTAGGATTGTCTGCATATCAGGTATTTATATTATGATTCATAACAGTAGCAAAATTCACAGTTATGAAGTGACAACGAAAATGATTTTATGGCTGGGTGATCACACAACATGAGAAACTATATTAAAGGGTCGCAGTGTTAGGAAGGTCAAGAACCACTGTCTGAGCCTGTTTTTGCTAACCTCTGACAGTGTCATCTGGCCCAAGCAGCCTGGAAATCAAGGTCAGTAGTGGCATGTGGAGACAGGAACAGGGTGTATGGAGAACAGGCCTGGGGATAGCAAGGTCCTATCCTGAGGGCAGTTGGGGAAAGGGACCATTTCTGGTTGTGGCCAGATTTCTGTTCTTGACCGTGAAACTATCCCCTGTGCTGAACCGCCCTCTGTAACTGGAACTCATCCAAAGTGAAGGGAAAACAGGATGGGGACAGATTTTCCCCTTGCCCCTGGCCTATTGGGGACAAGTCAGGTGGAAGCCCCTAGAAGCAGCTCCTGGACTCCACTGTCTAGGGTGGCTTCTGTGGAAGTAGAAAGGGTCAGAGGGAAAAGGAATGTGTGCATGTCTGGGATGTGAGGGGGCTTCTGAGGAATGGGGATGCAGGATGGCGCTCATGCAGTGTGGCCCTGCCTCTCTGCTGTAGAGGAAGACTGCAAACTCCCAGGACCCTGCAAGGTATGCTCCTGTCCAAGTGTGAAGAACAGAGAAAATGCACAGAGAGTAATAAACAGAACAACAGTAACTGTAAAAATCTTGTTGCAGGGCACATTATTCCCAGATGTACAAATCTGTGCAGGGCTGTGCCAGGCTGTGGCACTTCTCTATTTGTCTGAAAACGAGAATCCTTCCATTATGGGTAAGCAAAGCCCAAAGGTTCTCGCTGGGCAGGTATATCCATTTTTTAGCCCCTCTGACTAATTAAAGCATTGGTTGGTTTCCAGTCCGTAGTTTCAACCAAGCAAGGGGGATTTTCAAAGACTTGGTATGCACGCCACTGGCAAAATACCCTTGAACTGAGGGATGGGCATCCTGAGGCTTGCAGGGGCCTGTTGGAGAGACACTCAGAGCTCTGTTCTACAGCTCTGGATTGCAAGTGCCAATCGCATGCTAAATCTGAGGGATGGGGCCAAGACTGCTCCCCACAACCCCCAGTGTGTTACCCCACCCTTCCTGCCTGCCCCAGCCAGCTCAGAGTGAAAAATCTCAGCCGGCATGGCCCATTCCAACAAGCTCACGTTCATTTCCTCCAGAGTCTGTGGAGGGAACTGGGGAACCAGAGGCTGGGCAGGCTTGTCCAGAGTTCTGGAATGTTTTGAGGGTTATACTGGGGGAAAGATACAGCTGAGAGTGAAGCCATGATCAGTGTAAAGTACTTAGATAAGAAATTGCTGGGCAGTGGTGGCACACGCCTTTAATCCCAGAACTTGAGAGGCAGAGGCAGGCAGATTTCTGAGTTCGAGGCCAGCTTGGTCTACAGAGTGAGTTCCAGGACAGCCAGAGCTATACAGAGAAACCCTGTCTCAAAAAACCAAACCAAATCAAACAAAAACTAAAAACAAAAAACAAAACAAAAATTCAGCACTATCTTAGTCAGGGTTTCTATTCTTTCCCAAACATGACCAAGAAGCAAGTTGGGGAGGAAAGGGTTTTTTTCAGCTTATATTTCCACATAGCTGTTCATTACCAAAGGAAGGTAGGACTGGAACTCAAGCAGGTCAGGAAGCAGGAGCTGATGCAAAGGCTGTGGGGGATGTTAGTTACTGGCTTCCTTCCTCTGGCTTGCTCAGCCTGCTCTCTTATAGAACCCAGGACCACCAGCCCAGGGATGGCACCACCCACAAGGGGCCCTCCCACACTTGATCACTAATTGAGAAAATACTTTACAGCTGGATCTCATGGAGGCATTTTCTCAACCGAAGCTCCTTTCTATGGATAACTCCAGCTTGTGTCAAGTTGACACACAAAACCAACCAGTACATTTGTCAACTTGACACACAAACACATCACTATTAGGCCTCAGTCCTTACTTTCTTATTCATCCTCAAGACATAAATAACTTTAAGTCCCACAGTCTTTACGTATTCAAAGTTCTATCCCTTTAAAATACCCAATATCTTTTAAAATTCAAAGTCTTTTTAATTCAAAGTCTCTTAACTGTGGGCTCCACTAAAATACCTTCTTACTTCAAGAGGGAAAATATCAGGGTACAGTCACAATCAAAAGCAAAGTCAAACTCCAACCATCCAATGTCTGGGATCTACTCATGATCTTTTGGGATCCTCCAAGGGCTTGGGTCACTTCTCAAGCTCTGCCCTTTGTAGCACAAACCTTGTCTTCTAGGCTCCAGCTGCCTGTACTCCACTGCTGCTGCTGTTCTTGGTGTTCATCTCATGGTACTGGCATCTCCAAAACACTGCTGTCTTCCACTGTAACTAGACTTCACCAATAGCCTCTCATAGGCTCTCTTCAAGGTGCCAAGCCTCAACTCTTTTGCATGACCCCTTCAGTCCTGGGCCATCAATTGTAACTGAGGCTGCACCTTTACCAATGTTCTTCTGCAAACTCTCACAGTGCTGAGCCTCAGCTGCTCTATATGACCCCTTCATGCCTTCAAAACCAGTACCACCTGGGTGACTCTTACACATTACCAAGTCCAGCCACAGCACAAAGTACAACCTTGGCTATCTCTGGAATATAGCCTCTGTGTTCTCAGAAAACAGTTCCCAGAAGATTTCACCTCAGTGATGCTGGTCTCTTCTTAATCACTGCTAATTTCTTAGCTCTAGCTAACCAGCATCAATAGTCCCAGTAACGAAAATTTTTCACTTTAGTAGTTATGGTATCTTGTTAATCACAGCTGATTCTTCATCCCCAGCTAACCAAAACCACAAAATCTTCACAATCAAAATAGCAAAGGCCCTGATAAGAGTCTTTAATCTTTCCTCTGAAATTTCCCAAGCCAGGCCTCCATCTTCTGCACTATTCTCAACATTAACTTCCAAGCTCCTACACAACATTCCACAGAGCTCTTAACACTGAATGGATCTTCTAGCCCAAAGTTCCAAAGTCCTTCTACAGTCCTCCCCAAAACATGGTCACGTTGTCACAGGAATACTCACTATGCTGCTACCAATTTGTCTTAGTCAGGGTTTCTATTCCTGCACAAACATCATGACCAAGAAGCAAGTTGGGGAGGAAAGGGTTTATTCAGCTTATACTTCTACACAGCTGTTCATCAACAAAGGAAGTCAGGACTGGAACTCAAGCAGGTCAGGAAGCAGGAGCTGATGCAGAGGCCATTGGAGGGATGTTTCTTACTTTCTTGCTTCCCCTGGCTTGCTCAGCCTGCTCTCTTATAGAATCCAAGAGCACCAGCCCAAAGGTGGTACCACCACAATGGGCCCTCCCACCCTTGATCACTAATTGAGAAAATGCCCCACAGCTGGATCTCATGTAGGCATTTTCTCAACTGAAGCTCCTTTCTCTGTGGTAGCTCCAGCTTGTGTCAAGTTGACACACGAAACCAGCCAGTACAAACACTGAGACTCAAAGCTCCAGTAATGAAATCTGGGCTCCTAAGCTCAACCCAAACCAAGACTTTATTTCTGGATGTTTGGGTTTCTACCTAGGCTCTGTGTCAGACTTGGGTCTGGGAGTCCTCAATAAATTGGTATGGCTCCTAGCTTCCACAGTCAACCTTGTATTGCTGGGGTTATGTGTCTAACATCCCAGCTTCACAGCATGGCCAGTTATACACACTCACACACACATACAACATACATACACACACACACACCACATATTCACACACCACGCACACACATACACCACGCACACTTTCACACACACATGCACACAGAGGCAAACACACACATATGTGGGTACACACACATGTGCATACTCACATATGCAGTTCTCTCTTGAGTACACGCACCACACTCTTGCACACATATTCAAGCACACACATGCATATAGCACACACTCTCTTAAGCACACAGGCATACACTTTCTCGCTCTGTGTCACACACACACAGACATGTGCACACACACACAGCCACACATGCACACATGCAGAGGCAAACACATACGCACACACATGTGGGTACACACACATGTGCATGCTCACACACACACAATTCTGTCTTGAGCGTATGCACCACACTCTCACATACTCGAGTGCATGCACACACATAAACTCAGTACACACATTCTCTCAAGTGCAATACTCTCTTGCACTCAGCCCCCCCCTCTCATACACACACACATATACACACACACATGCACACACATGCAGACATATGCACACTTCTATGCTTCTGCAATCCTGAGACTCCACTGGGCCCCACAACTGTAGGGGTAGGATACCATAGCTTT
The DNA here is from genome assembly GCF_947179515.1 of Apodemus sylvaticus. Taxonomy (NCBI): domain Eukaryota; kingdom Metazoa; phylum Chordata; class Mammalia; order Rodentia; family Muridae; genus Apodemus; species Apodemus sylvaticus. The sequence continues at coordinate 68,406,941 of NC_067488.1, forward strand.
GGGCGGAGGCAGAAAAATTCTTCTTCCCTCAATTTCTCCCTGAGGCTAGGCTTTGTGGAGAGTTGTCTGGGGCGGGTTCACTGCTCCATCTGCCCATCCCCATCTTGTGAACTGGCTCCAGGCTTCTGGATGGGACTGCCAACCATAACCTTATGAATATGTGACTCATGCCTCAGCCATCCTCCCTGTGTTTTGTGCAGAGCACTCAAGGGAAGAGCTGCAAAGATGAAGGCACCATTGCTTTCCTATTTCCCTGGGAGGGGTGCTCAGGATGTGGGGGTTACAAGGGCTCCAAGATACTGTCTAAGCTGGGGTGCAAGCACAAGAAACAGAGGGAGGACCATAATATGGAGAGGTATTCCTCTGTATACAGAAGGTGTCCTGACTGCAGAGGACAAAAGACTTGCCCTCTAGATACAGACCCAGAGATGGAACTAGACAGGCAGGTCTTAGGGACTCAGAACAAGGAAGGAGAGAGAGAGTTCACAACTATCTTCTATTAAGCATTTTTGCTCAAAGACATACAGGTTGGAGCGTGGGATCTGAGGAGAGGATTCTGGGAAGGTGTTGTGGGTTTACCTCTTTCTCACCCATGAGTCTGTTCATAAAACAGGCCCAGGTTCTATGTTCTCTGGGGCAGAGGTGAGAGGCGAGAGGCATTGCCTTGCGACTTGTCCCTCCGACAGAGGGGCTAGCTGCTGGGGACCCCATATCCCTGTATGGGTTTTGATAATGAAATAGCAGTTAGGTGACATGTCCAGCCATGTCCTGGGAGTGCCCTGCAGGAGAGCACAGGGACTCAGTGTGATCCTGTTCTTCCTGCCCACAGGGATGCCAAACTGGGGTGGGTCTCCCACTCAGCAGAGGTGCTGGTGCCTGGCTCTCTGGGTATAAGTAACAGGTTTCTCTGTTAAGTAACTGGTCTGGTGAAGTAGGAGGGTTCACCCTCCCTACCATGGAGACTCCCATGGAGCTCGGACAGAGCACTGATTCTCTTGTGACACACCTCAACATACCCATCAGCCTCTGGTCGACTGCCCTGGGAGCTGCTGTAGTTATTATGACAAGTCTCAGGCCAGCCAGGATGCATACCTGTCCTGCCAAGCCCAGCTTCACAGCATAGATGATGACTGGTGGGGAAAGAGAGTGTCCGGAAGCTCCTGGAGGGTCAGAGCTTCCCCCAGGGCAGTGGGACAGTACCAATGCTGTGTGTGTGTTTGGTGGGGCACACCTTGACAGAGATTTTCTAGAAAGGAGGGGTACTCTGCTAGAAGACCCCAGATACCTACCTCAAGCCTAAAGCTGTTCTTCTTAGGGCTGAGGACCTCCAGTGTGTCTCTGGACATTCATACCTGTATGTCGACGAAAGCTAACACTTGCATAGTCTCTGAGACTGTCCAGACAGAGACACCCAAGCCTGTTACCCAAGACCTGCCAGGCCAGCTTGGCCAGTGATTGGATTACCTGTCAGCTGTCTTGACAGCCAAGCCTCTGGGAGCTATCACCAGCTCAGCAGACCCTCGGTGCTCAAGAATTATTTCCCACAGCCTTGGCTTCCGTATGGCAACCTCAGGCTCTATGCAGAGATTCCTGTGCCCTACTTCAGGTTCTCCCAGGAGTGTGACCTCTCAGCAGTTCCCACATCACTCCTGATTCAGCCAATTGGGTCAACAACCCTGCTTTCTTCTGGGACAGGAAGAGGGGTGATCACACTCAGGTCCCGAGCCAGAGTGACAGCGCACAGCTTTGGATGGGCATTCACTAAAATCTAACCAGGATCCTTTCTTTCATAAGGCACTACAGGTGATAGCAAGAAGCTTTGCAGAGAGCCTTCTGGGAGCTCTCATCGGAGCAGCCGGCAGGCTGCTGTGCCAGCTGCCTGGTCCCCCCGACTTGCTCTGTCTAGTTTCTCTGGCAGTCAGCTCGCAGACTTAAAATTCCATTTTCCATGCCTTTGGCCCTGAAGGAGGCTTTGGGCCGGAGATAGAGGAAACACAGCAGTTCCCGCTGCTTGGAACAGGGTGGTTCCCCGTTATAACAGGCCGGCCAATTCTCAACATGTTCCTGCTGAGATTAGAAGCTCCTGCAGGTATGTGTTTGTGGCGGCCTTCAGCCTGTATCAACAGATACGGTGACTCACGTCTTCCCTGGTGGAATAACTGAGAACTTGCTGGAACACAGCTTGGGGGGCACTGGGGAGGCTGGCAGAGCAGCTCCCCACAAAGATTCTGCCAGTCGAGAGTCAAGACTTTTTTTTTTGGAAAGGATTATGTGGGGTCCCTGGCTTAATAAGCCCCCCATACGGGCCTCCTCAGGACAAAGAACATGAAAAGCAACACAAAAAGCTGAATTAGGAGGAACTGTGGAGGGCTGGATCTGGCCTTAAAGAGAATGGCGTTCAGCCTGGGTGAGGAGACACACCTCTGTTTTTTTTCAAGCCTGGGGCTTGAGGGAGCCTTTCTGGTCTGAATCTTGCCCAGTGATATCTTGGGTGAATGGACCACTCTTAAAGAAAGCATTGCACAGTGAAGGACTCAATTCTGCTCTCTCTCTGGAATATACCCAAGATGTGAGGCCATGGGTCGCCTTGCCAACAGCTCAGGTCTCTGCAGCACCCACCACACAGCCAAGCGTGAGAACAGGTCATTCTCAAGTGGGTGACCTGCTCCGCCCCACTGAGGGACAGGATCCCCAAAGCTGGGCTGGTGAAGCATTGTGAACCAGGCTCATCATGTCACTGATTCGCTAATGATCACTAGGGCAGGGCCGTGCGCAAACAGCCTCTGTGTCCTAGCATCCTTCTAGGCTACACACAGCACCCAGATCTGAGGTGACAGGAAACCTCCATCACACTGCCAGGACACCAGCGCAGCAAGGAAAGGTTATTCCTATCTGAGCAGAGCCTGCTGGGAGCAGCATTTACACCCCACACTGCTGTGCAGGTGTGCTGGGTGAGCTCACAGCTGCCCCCCAGGCATGCCCAGCCCACTAATCATTCACAGCTCGACAGCCGCTCTGCCCAACCCACTTCTGAGGGGATAAAAGGGGACCTCGAATCTCCAAAGTTACAAAGCCACCCACAGCGTCCTGTTGAACGCCGACCTCACCAGCACCTCCCTGCCACCAGTGGCCCGTGATCTTGCTCAGCCAGGAACACGCCATCATGTCTCGCCAGTCAAGTGTGTCCTTCCGCAGTGGGGGCAGCCGCTCCTTCAGTGCCGCCTCTGCCATCACCCCGTCTGTCTCTCGTACCAGCTTCAGCTCGGTGTCCCGCAGTGGAGGTGGTGGTGGCGGCAGGGTCAGCCTTGGGGGTGCTTATGGAGCTGGGGGCTACGGCAGCCGGAGCCTGTACAATGTGGGGGGCTCCAAAAGGATATCCTTCAGTTCTGGCGGAGGCAGCTTCAGGAACCAATTTGGTGCTGGTGCTGGAGGTGGCTTTGGCTTTGGAGGAGGAGCCGGCAGTGGATTTGGTTTTGGTGGTGGAGCTGGTAGTGGCTTTGGCTTCGGTGGTGGAGCTGGCTTTGGTGGTGGCTATGGGGGAGCCGGCTTCCCCGTATGCCCACCTGGAGGCATCCAAGAGGTCACCGTCAACCAGAACCTCCTCACCCCTCTGAACCTGCAAATCGACCCCACCATCCAGCGGGTCAGGACTGAGGAGAGGGAGCAGATCAAGACCCTCAACAACAAGTTTGCCTCCTTCATTGACAAGGTGAGACATGGTCCTTCCTAGAGCAGCCTGTGTGTCTGCAGTGAATGCTGAACAAAGTGGAGGGAAGAGGCTTTAGGCTTGGCTCTGATATGACATTTCTTTCTACTTGATTCTCAGTCCTGGTTTTTGTGCTCCTCTTTAGTTAGACTGGCATCTGGAAATCAGAGCCAGAGTTCCTCTCCTCCAGAGGCTGCCCCATAAGGGTGTCTGATCACAGTGGACTGAGATGACCTGAACATTCACATAACAGATGATTGCACTGAGGCCTAAGTGTCGATAGAGCAGTCTAAGAAGGTTTTCAGCCCCAGTGAATAATTAGACCACTTATCATCTACCTATTGCTGGGCTGGCCATCCCCTATCTTCCTTAGAGGGATGATGTTGGGAGTGTCAGTGCCGATTGTCCCTCACAGGTCACAGGCCAGGCACTGAATGCAAGATATGGTGGGACAGCATGTGACAGGTAGCACACTAGTGAAAACACCACAGAAGCCAGCCTCAAACACAATCTTGTCCCCTCTACACTCGGCCCCTCCAGGTGCGGTTCCTGGAGCAGCAGAACAAGGTCCTGGACACCAAGTGGACCCTGCTGCAGGAGCAGGGCACCAAGACCATAAAGCAGAACCTGGATCCGATGTTCGAACAGTACATTAACAACCTCCGCAGACAGCTGGATGGGGTCCTGGGGGAGAGGAGCCGCCTGGACTCAGAGCTGAGGAACATGCAGGATCTGGTGGAGGACTACAAGAACAAGTGAGCTATGCTGTGGGAGAAAGAGGCGTCAGGGTCTCCTTTGTACCAGATAGGCCCCATAGCCAGACTGTGGCCTCTGTCTTCCCCACAGGCTAGCAGCATGCATATTACACCACTGAGAAAAGCTCCAAGTCTGTCCAGAGAGGCCCAGCCCCAGGCTCAGCCCCCTCTGCAAAGCATTTACCCACCTGCCCGAGTAGTAGTGACCCTAGCGCCACCTGGAACTCTCACCCTCTGAGGCTTTCTTCCCAATGCCCTCAAAACACACAGCACGGTGTTTGATAGTTTCTGGGGGTCGATGACAGAGTCCCACTAGGGGGCTCCAGGAATTCCTTTAGTCCCATAAACCAGATACTGATTCAGGGGGCTGCCAGTGTTTTGTTTCTTGTCTTATGCTTTGGATGGTGCCTGAGAGTGAATTCAGGAATGTGTGCATGCTAAGCAAGGGCTCTGCCAAGCCACACCTCCACTCCTGCAGGATTGTGGGTGAAACAGGAGAATATCAGTGATGCCGGAATGAGCTTCTGGCAGGCAGCTTCAGAAAAGGCAGCATAGTACAGGGTTCTGGGGGCTTGCCCAGGGCTCGTGGTATCCCATACTCTCTGCCTGTGAGATGTGAACAGCCTCTTTCTGGTGTGAAAGCTTGCTCACAGTGACTACACAGAGACCCTTTCCTGGCCCGTGTCCTCTGACTCATCCTCCCTGTCCCTTTGACCACCAGGTATGAGGATGAGATCAACAAGCGTACCACGGCTGAGAATGAATTTGTGATGTTGAAGAAGGTGGGTGTGGCGAAGAGAAATCAGCAGCCCTGGGCCATGCTCTCCAGGAAGCAGAGCCACTTGAGGTAGGTGCACGTTGGTCCATGCCAACCACTTCTGTGTTCCTTAGGACGTGGATGCTGCCTACATGAACAAGGTGGAGCTGGAGGCCAGGGTCGATGCCCTGATGGATGAGATCAACTTCATGAAGATGTTCTTTGATGCGGTAAGCAATTAACCCAAATTTTCCCTGTGGGTATTTTTATTATGACACCATAAATGGAAAATCTGAAAGAAACTCACGTTAAATAAAAAGACCAGATGACTAACTTCAAGGGTCCCTGTAGGAGCTGTCCCAGATGCAGACACATGTCTCTGACACATCTGTGGTCCTCTCCATGGACAACAACCGCAGCCTGGACCTGGATAGCATCATCGCTGAGGTCAAGGCCCAGTATGAGGACATTGCCAACCGCAGCCGAACGGAGGCTGAGTCCTGGTACCAGACCAAGGTGGGTGCTTGCTTGAGTGAATATCCCCTGAGAGAGAAGATGCATAGGGCTGCAACGCCTGCTTAGGGCTGTCGGCTGTCTAGGATTCCAGACCATAACAATGTTAAGGGAAGAACTCAAGGCCACTGAGGCATCATGGGATAGGTTGCAGGAGGAGCCAGCCATCTACTTTCCACAGAGCCCAGGCACTGGAGAAAGTTTCATATAGGTAGCTTTAGAAAAATGAAGACTCTCAAGAAGTTACTTAAGAACAGCCCTTCCTTGAAAAGGCCCAAATCAGCCCCAGACTCTAGAGGATTCTACCTCTGACCGCTTCCTGACAGTTCCTGCCTGTGAACTTGGGAGACAAGCATTTCATCCCACGTTAACTTTGTCTTTCCTTTCTTTTGGTGGCTTTAGTACGAGGAGCTGCAACAGACAGCTGGTCGCCACGGTGATGACCTTCGAAACACCAAGCATGAGATCTCAGAGATGAACCGTATGATCCAGAGGCTGAGATCTGAGATTGACAATGTCAAAAAACAGGTGGGGAGGAGTCAAAAGAGGATGAAGGAGGGCCCTGGACTTGGTGTGGGAGATTGCATTTCGAGCGCGCGCGTGCATACACACACACACACACACACACACACACACACACACACAGCCGTGACAATTCGCAATGTTGCCATAGTCCGCTGCTCATAAGAACCACAATATAGATTGAGTGTGTATACTGAGTTCTCTCTAGGCCTCTAGGTTTGATACGTCCCACTTGGGTTCTGAGAAAGGGACAGTGTGCGTCAGTTCAGCTACCCACGTGCCCCCACTGCTCCCTTTCTCTCCGCAGTGTGCCAACCTCCAGAATGCCATTGCCGAGGCCGAGCAGCGTGGGGAGCTGGCTCTCAAAGACGCCAGAAACAAGCTGACCGAGCTGGAGGAGGCCCTGCAGAAGGCCAAGCAGGACATGGCCCGGCTGCTGCGTGAATACCAGGAGCTCATGAACACCAAACTGGCTCTGGACGTGGAGATCGCCACCTACCGCAAGCTGCTGGAGGGCGAGGAGTGCAGGTGGGCAGCTGTCATGTGCCTGAGGTGGCCTAGAGAAAGGAGAGTTTGATGAGGGATGACAGATACACACACAGATGGCTGAGCGCCCTCCCGTTCCGCTCGGACATGTGGGCATGCCACAGGCCTTGGCTGGCATCTTTGGCTTACTGCCCATTTCATGTGCTTGGACTGTGTCCTCCTCAACCAACTAAGATGTGTCTCGCACCGTGTCCCCTTTCCGCTTTTGCTTGTGCTCTTTTCCAGACCTGGTGTCTCCACCACACCCACCTTTACCCCCCCCCCCCCACCGCCCTCTTCCTCATTCTCCTGGAACGTCTTCCTCTGGAACGTCTTTTATGACTGCTCTTGCTGAGCTGGACTCATGACCGCTGGGCTCTCCAGCTACTGTGTGCTCTTTATTCTTCTGGCCCAGGCGATGGTGTCTGTGAGAGTTCCCTTCTGGCTTGAGGTCTCACACAGAATGCAGGATCCCAGGAGGCAGACCCTGCTCCGCACAGTTCATATGTGCTGGTGCGCGTTCCTGCTTTCCATACACTGGGAGAGAGGATGAAGATGATGGTGTTACTTTGACAGCCCAGCTCTGGGCCCTGCCGTCACGTTGGGCTGACCTTCCAGGGAGCCTGCTCTTGGCTCTCTCGGGAATTAGAGATGTGCAGATGCCTCGCTCCAGTGTGACCCTAACCATGACAATGACACTCTTGCTATCTGGTGTGTGTGTGTGTGTGTATGTGTATTGTGTGTGCAATTTTCCACTCTTACCCCAACTTTCTGTCTTTCAGGCTGAGTGGGGAAGGAGTTGGACCAGTCAACATCTGTAAGTAACTTTAGAATGCCAACTCAGAACCCTGCTGTTTCTAGATACTAGATATTCCCCATCCCAATAAATGAATATCAGATAGTGTGAAGCGAGCAGTGGAAGGACAGAACTCAGGCAGGGGCATGAGGTGGTGGAGCACCACCTGATCTCCGATAGTATGCATACACATACGACCTTGTCCTAAATCCTTACCTCTACCAAGTACCTGGCTCCCTGGCTTGCCCCATGGGCCATCAGTTTTCTGTCAGGGACCCCAACTGAATAATTTAATTCTTCTGGTTCATTCTGCTATTTTGTAAAAAAAAAAAAAAAAAAAAAGTCCAGGTATCCACCATCTCCCAGGCGGGATCAAACACGTTAGCTGTATGGGGTAAATCTGACAACCCACCTCGTCTCACTCACCTCTCTCTTTTCCCCAGCTGTCGTCACAAACAGTGTCTCTTCTGGCTACGGAGGAAGCAGCTTTGGTGGTGGCTTCGGCGGTGGCCTTGGCAGTGGCTTTGGCGGTGGCCTTGGAAGTGGCTTTGGCGGTGGTCTTGGTGGAGGTGTCAGCACACGCTACTCCAGGGCCAGTGGGGGTATTGGCATGGGAAGTGGGTTAAGTGTGGGGGGCTCTGGCTTCAGTGCAAGCAGTGGTCAAGGCGCAGGCTTCAGCAGTGGCGGGTGGCAGCGGCTCCAGTGTCAAATTTGTCTCCACCACCTCCTCCTCCTCCCGGAGGAGCTTCAAGAGCTAAGAAGAGCCTGCTTTAAGACCCTGGCCCTCACAGGCAGCCCCAGGCCCACAGAGACTGCTTCTTCCAGGCAGTCCTCCAGGCCACGTCTTCTTCTTCTTCTTTTTCTGGAGAGTAGTCTAGACCACGCCTGCTACAGAACCACATGCTTTGGTTCCTGGAAGGGAATGAATCCCAATCTCTGGCCTCCCCATGCCTCAGTCCTTCATTTTGTTGCAAGTCAGTACCTATACATGTTCTTCGATGACCCAGACACCCAAAATGATGCACAATGTAAGCCACCAAAGCAGAACCCCACTTCTACCCTGATAACCCACCTAAATTTTATCCTGGTTCTGACTTCCTCCAGAACATTTCCTCCAGTGTCCAATAAAATGCTTTTATAATATAAGCCCCTGAGTGGAATGGTTTTACTCCAGGTCTACAATCACCCTAGAAACAGGTCCTCAAGGTGGGACCTGTCCAGGTGTGCTTGGTTTCTTTAATAATTCCCAGGGAGGATGAGGGGAGGATGGGGGTGAAAGTGGGGAGAGGGATGGGAGGAAGGAGGATGAGGGGAGGATGGGGGAGGGAGGATGGAGAGGATAGAGGAGGGAGAATGGAGAGGATTGGGGAGGATGGGGAAATGAGGGGAGGGAGGATGAGGGGAAGATAGGAGAGGATGGGGAGAGGGGGAGGATGGGGGAGTTGAGGGAGGATGAGGGGAGAATGGGGAGGAAGGATGGGGGAGAATGGGGGAGGATGGGTAGTGGGGAGAGGATGAGGGGAGGGAGGATGAGGGGAGGATGGAAAGGATAGGGAGGGAGGAAGGATGGGGAGGATGGGTGGGCTAGGGAGAGCGTCACCACAGGCTGTCCACAGGATCCCAGAGGTAGTCAGGGAAGCTGCAGAAGCTTGGACAGTGAGGCAGTCTCTGCAGGATATGGAGGACAGTGTTCACTGAACCGCACTTGGGTAGCTCTTGAGCCCTCTGTTGAAGAAGAGGGCTATTTAAGGCAGGTTGATTGATAAGAAACCGATAAATGGGCATAAGCAAAATGGGCAAATGGACTTAATTAAGACTGATAAAAGAAGACTCTTACAGCACAGACCTCCAAAGGTGTCAAAATGCTGGGCTTTTTTCTAAGACCACAGGGACCAAGAGGGTCAATGCACTTCTTGTTAGCGACAGTATACTTCATAGTTCACCAAGTAATGCCACATTTTACCCGAGAAGCAGGACCTCTGTGTGGGACCTTGGTGCCCTCCCTCTTTGTGTGAGCTCCCTTGCATTCATGCATGAGTGTCTGTATAAAATGGGTCTGTCTCTTTAAGGATGTCTGGGAAGCCATGTTGTGACTCTTCTGAGGTGAAGACTGTTACAGGGCACTATGAACCAAATTTGTGAGCAGCACCGATTGGCTGAATCAGCACTTTGAGCAACATCTGTTGCATTGACTTTACTGCTATGAGCCCAAGGCTGTGGAACTCCATGGTGCAGAACAACTCCTTTTTCCCTAGGATGAACAGAGGCTCAGCTGGGTTACATGGCGTAGGAGAAAACCATCTCTTCCTAAGTTGATCCCATGAAGCAGACCTCTGGGCACTGGCTTTCCCATTGGCTGTTATTTACATGGGGCAGCTATTTTAACTTTGAAAGGAAGGCCTGGTAGACTCCAGTTCTTTCAAGGCAGTTTGTGGATGTCAAAGTCTTAGTCTGTTGACTCCATGGTGTTTTAAGGGATGATTTGTCTACAGGACATTAGGAGTCAATACTTCTGAGGAGTAATCAATACTTCTGAGGGAGGCTGGCTCTCTTTTGGACTCAGTTGTTATAATCCACAAGGTTACAAGAGTATTCTGTTTTTGTCTAGTAGGACCCTCACATAGAAGTATAATTGAAGCTCCAGCATGGACTAAAGTCATGAAGATCTGTCATCTGGAGTATTTCAGCAGATGTGAATGTAATTTATAACCCATGAGATAAAGGCTCAAAAAAAGCCAATCAACACATTTTTTGATCTTTTTGTGGTATACATTCTTTTATAGCAGCTGGGATTTTGACTTATATCAAATTGTGGGATCTTGTTTTACTATTCAGCCTCCCCCAATTTCAACTCCCCTCCCTCCCTCCCACCCCCCATTTCAACTCCCCTCCCTCCCCCACCCCCCCATTTCAACTCCCCTCCCTCCCCCACCCTTTCATTTCAACTCCCCTCCCTCCCCGACCCCTTCATTTCAACTCCCCTCCCTCCCCCACCCCCATTTCAACTCCCCTCCCTCCCCCACTCCTTCATTTCAACTCCCCTCCCTCCCCCACCCCTTCATTTCAACTCCCCTCCTTCCCCCACCCCTTCATTTCAACTCCCCTCCCTCCCCCCACCCCCATTTCAACTCCCCTCCCTCCCCCACCCCTTCATTTCAACTCCCCTCCCTCCCCCACCCCTTCATTTCAACTCCCCTCCCTCCCCCACCCCCATTTCAACTCCCCTCCCTCCCACCCCCCCATTTCAACTCCCCTCCCTTCCACCCCCATTAAAACTTCCCTCCCTTCCCCCACCCCTGTTTCACTCCCCTCCCTCCACCACCCCCATTTCAACTCCTCTCCCTTCCCCTCCTTTCTGTTTGTGGATGTGCTGTGGCAAGACTGGAATCTTCATGTTGATCTACATCTTTCTTTGGAAAGGCCCATATCCTTGTTACCAGGGTAAGGGGCTGCTCTCACAGAAATAATTGTGTAATTCCTTGGTTTACCTCTATAGCCAGAGGGAAAAATTCTCTTATTCTCCTCAGAGGCATGGGAAGCATTGGTAGCAGCCAATGAATTTTCTAGGCCTACTGGGCAAGCCATGCAGTGGTCAGTCTATGCCACCTTCATATCTGCAGGGTATGGAGGACAGTGTCCACTGGACCACACTTGGGTAGCTCTTGAGCCCTCTGTTGAAGAAGGAGGGTATTTAAGGCAGGTTGATTGATAAGAAACAGATAAACAGGCATAAACAAAATGGGCAAATGGACTTAAAATGGTCCCAATGGGACCGTTGACTGAAAGGTCTATCAGTCCTTTCCTTGTTCCATATTAGAGGGCTGTGCCTGTGACATACAACCAACAGCCGCAGGGTGAGGGATGTTCCACCGGACTTCACATCAGTCCTGTTTTATAGTAGAACCAGCAGACAGAGCTTGGTATGTGTGGGACAGGTAGAGATGGCTCTGGACTGGGACACAGCACTCAAGGATATTTTAATGAGAGACCCAACCCTGCAAGCCTGCTCTTAAGCGGCAATGACTGTGTCTTGTGATTCAGATCAGTGAAATCTATAAAGTGGAACTTACAAACATAACCCAGAGGCTCAGAGATCCACGTGTAAAGCCTGCCACACACAGTGTGCAGCTCCAGCTCACAGAGGCCTTGCGGTGCCTTGAAGAGCATGCTGCAAGCTGACAGAGACGGATTGCAAGCCACAGCAAGAGACAGAAGGCCATCGTGGCGGCACAGTTGGGGAATGACAGCCAGGGAGAGAAAGTCACCGTCCCACCCTGAAGATAGTCCTGAACCCTTTTAGCATCTAGACCCTTGCCCATCCTCGATATCTGTGGGGATTTACCCAAAGCTGAACACAGGGAGGTGACGACAGTTCCTCCTCATTCAGGAGCCCTCAGAGCCGATCACTGTCTCTCAGATGGGAGAGAAGTTCAGTTTGCTGGGGTAGATAGACCCACCAGGGTGAAGATCAAAACTCTACTGGACAGACTTCAGGGTGACTCCAACAAGGGGAAGCTGCCTTGCTTTAGTGGATTTTGCCTCTAGGGCCTCTACCAAGTCTGTGTGGAGAAGACTGGAGAAGAATCCCCTCACCTCCAGCAGGGGGAGTGGAAACTTTTGAATAAGCCAGTGTTCTGTTCTTTTTTTTTTTTTTCTTTCTTTTTTTTTTTTTTTACAGTTTCACTTCTTTTTTTATTCGATATAATTTATTTACATTTCAAATGATTTCCCCTTTTCTAGCCCCCCACTCCCCAAAAGTCCCTTAAGTCCCGTTCTCTTTCCCTGTCCTCCCACCCACCCCTTCCCACTTCCCTGTTCTGGTTTTGCCGAATACTGTTTCACTGAGTCTCTCCAGAACCAGGGGCCAGTCCTCCTTTCTCCTTGTACCTCATTTGATGTGTGGATTATGTTTTGGGTATTCCAGTTTTCTAGGTTAATAACCACTTATTAGTGAGTGCATACCATGATTCACCTTTTGAGTCTGGGTTACCTCACTTAGTATGATGTTCTCTAGCTCCATCCATTTGCCTAAGAATTTCATGAATTCATTGTTTCTAATGGCTATTGTACTCCATTGTGTAGATATACCACATTTTTTGTATCCACTCTTCTGTTGAGGGATACCTGGGTTCTTTCCAGCATCTGGCAATTATAAATAGGGCTGCTATGAACATAGTAGAGCATGTATCCTTATTACATGGTGGGGAATCCTCTGGGTATATGCCCAGGAGTGGTATAGCAGGATCTTCTGGAAGTGAGGTGCCCAGTTTTCGGAGGAACCGCCAGACTGATTTCCAGAGTGGTTGTACCAATTTGCAGCCCCACCAGCAGTGGAGGAGTGTTCCTCTTTCTCCACACCCTCTCCAACACCTGCTGTCTCCTGAATTTTTAATCTTAGCCATTCTGACTGGTGTAAGATGAAATCTCAGGGCTGTTTTGATTTGCATTTCCCTAATGACTAATGAAGTTGAGCATTTTTTAAGATGCTTCTCCGCCATCCGAAGTTCTTCAGGTGTGAATTCTTTGTTTAACTCTGTACCCCATTTTTTAATAGGGTTGTTCGGTTTTCTGGAGTCTAACTTCTTGAGTTCTTTATATATATTGGATATTAGCCCTCTATCTGATGTAGGATTGGTGAAGATCTTTTCCCAATTTGTTGGTTGCCGATTTGTCCTCTTGATGGTGTCCTTTGCCTTACAGAAACTTTGTAATTTTATGAGGTCCCATTTGTCAATTCTTGCTCTTAGAGCATACGCTATTGGTGTTCTGTTCAGAAACTTTCTCCCTGTACCGATGTCCTCAAGGGTCTTCCCCAGTTTCTTTTCTATTAGCTTCAGAGTGTCTGGCTTTATGTGGAGGTCCTTGATCCATTTGGATTTGAGCTTAGTACAAGGAGACAAGGATGGATCAATTTGCATTCTTCTGCATGCTGCCCTCCAGTTGAACCAGCACCATTTGTTGAAAAGGCTATCTTTTTTCCATTGGATGTTTTCAGCCTCTTTGTCGAGGATCAAGTGGCCATAGGTGTGTGGGTTCATTTCTGGATCTTCAATCCTGTTCCATTGATCCTCCTGCCTGTCACTGTACCAATACCATGCAGTTTTTAACACTATTGCTGTGTAGTATTGCTTGAGGTCAGGGATACTGATTCCCCCAGATTTTCTTTTGTTGCTGAGAATAGTTTTAGCTATCCTAGGTTTTTTGTTGTTCCAGATGAATTTGATAATTGCTCTTTCTAACTCTGTGAAGAATTGAGTTGGGATTTTGATGGGTATTGCATTGAATCTGTATAGTGCTTTAGGCAAAATGGCCATTTTAACTATATTGATTCTACCGATCCATGAGCATGGGAGGTTTTCCCATTTTTTGAGGTCTTCTTCCATTTCCTTCTTCAGAGTCTTGAAGTTCTTGTCATACAGATCTTTCACATGTTTGGTAAGAGTCACCCCAAGATACTTTATATTGTTTGTGGCTATTGTGAAGGGGGTCATTTCCCTAATTTCTTTCTCAGCCTGCTTATCCTTTGAGTATAGGAAGGCCACTGATTTGCTTGTGTTGATTTTATAACCTGCCACTTTGCTGAAGTTGTTTATCAGCTGTAGGAGCTCTCTAGTGGAGTTTTTTGGGTCACTTAGGTAGACTATCATGTCGTCTGCAAATAATGAAAGTTTGACTTCTTCCTTTCCAATTTGTATCCCTTTGACCTCCTTATGTTGTCGAATTGCCCGAGCTAGTACCTCAAGTACAATATTGAAAAGATAAGGAGAAAGGGGGCAGCCTTGTCTGGTCCCTGATTTCAGTGGGATTGCTTCAAGTTTCTCTCCATTTAGTTTGATGCTGGCTACCGGTTTGCTGTATATTGCTTTTACTATGTTTAGGTATGGGCCTTGAATTCCTGTTCTCTCCAAGACTTTAAGCATGAAAGGATGCTGAATTTTGTCAAATGCTTTTTCAGCATCCAATGAAATGACCATGTGGTTTTGTTCTTTGAGTTTGTTTATGTAGTGGATTGCATTGATGGATTTCCGTATATTGAACCAACCCTGCATTCCCGGGATAAAGCCTACTTACTTGATCATGGTGGATGATCGTTTTGATGTGTTCTTGGATTCGGTTGGCAAGAATTTTATTGAGTATTTTTGCATCGATGTTCATAAGGGAAATTGGTCTGAAGTTCTCTTTCTTTGTTGGATCTTTGTGTGACTTTGGTATCAGCGTAATTGTGGCTTCGTAGAAGGAATTGGGTAGTGTTCCTTCTGTTTCTATTTTGTGGAATACTCTTCTATTTTTGAAGAGTATTGGTGTTAACTCTTCTTTGAAGGTCTGATAGAATTCTGCACTGAAACCATCTGGTCCTGTGCTTTTTTTGGTTGGAAGACTTTCTATGACTCCTTCTATTTCTTTAGACATTATGGGACTGTTTAGATGGTCTAGTTGGTCCTGATTTAATTTTGGTATTTGGTATCTGTCAAGGAAATTGTCCATTTCCTCCAGATTCTCCAGTTGTGTTGAGTACAGGCTCTTGTAGTAGGATCTGATGATTTTTTGGATTTCCTCAGTTTCCGTTGTTATATCTCCCTTTTCATTTCTAAGTTTGTTAATTTGGATACTTTCTCTGTGCCCTTTGGTCCGTCTGGCTAAGGGTTTATCTATCTTGTTGATTTTCTCAAAGTACCAGCTCCTGGTTTTGTTGATTTTTTGTATGGTTCTCTTTGTTTCTACTTGGTTGATTTCGGCCCTGAGTTTGATGATTTCCTGCCTTCTACTCCTCCTGGGTGAAATAGCTTCTTTTTGTTCCAGGGCTTTCAGGTGTGTCATTAAGCTGGTAATGTGTGCTCTCTCCATTTTCTTTTTGGAGGCACTCAGGGCTATGAGTTTTCCTCTTAGCACTGCTTTCATTGTGTCCCATAGATTTGGGTATGTTGTGTTTTCATTTTCATTGTGTTCTAAAAAGTCTTTAATTTCTTTCTTTATTTCTTCCTTGACCAAGGTATCATTGAGTAGAATATTGTTCAGTTTCCACGTGTATGTGGGTTTTCTGTTGTTTTTGTTGCTATTAAAGATCGCTTTTACGCCATAGTGATCAGATAGGAGGCATGGGATTAGTTCGATCTTCTTATATTTGTTGAGGTCTGCCTTGTGTCCAATTATATGGTCGATTTTGGAGAAGGTACCATGAGGTGCTGAGAAAAAGGTATATTCTTTTGCTTTAGGGTGAAATGTTCTATAAATATCAGTCAAATCCAATTGATCCAAAGCTTCAATTAGTTTTACTGTGTCCCTGTTTAGTTTCTGTTTTTCCGATCGGTCCATTGAGGAAAGTGGAGTGTTGAAGTCCCCCACAATTATTGTGTTAGGTGCAATGTGTGCTTTGAGCTTTAGTAAGGTTTCTTTTACGAATGAGGGTGCCCTTGCATTTGGCGCATAGATGTTCAGAATTTGAAGTTCTTCTTGGTGGATTTTTCCTTTGACCAGCAAGAAATGTCCTTCTGTGTCTCTTTTGATGACTTTAGGTTGAAAGTCAATTTTATCTGATATTAGAATGGCTACTCCTGCTCGTTTCCTGTGACCATTGGCTTGTAAGATTGTCTTCCAGCCTTTTACTCTGAGGTAGTTTTTATCTTTGACACTGAGGTGTGTCTCCTGTATACAGCAAATTGTAGGGTCCTGTTGCCTTATCCAGTCTGTTAGTCTATGCCTTTTTATTGGGGAATTGAGACCATTGATGTTAAGAGATATTAGGGAATATTGATTATTACTTCCTGTCATTTTTGATGTTCTTTTTATATTTGAGTGGTTATCTTCTTTTGGGTTTGATGAAGGAAGGTAACTATCTTGCTTTTTCCAGTGTGTAGTTTCCCTCCTTGTATTGGAGTTTTCCTCCTATTATTCTTTGCAGAGCTGGGTTTGTGGAAAGATATTGTGTGAATTTGGTTTTGTCATGGAATATCTTGGTTTCTCCATCTATGGTGAATGAGAGTTTTGCTGGGTATAGTAGTCTTGGCTGACATTTGTGTTCTCTTAGAGTCTGCATGAGATCTGCCCAGGATCTTCTAGCTTTCATGGTCTCTGGTGAGAAGTCTGGTGTGATTCTGCTAGGTCTTCCTTTATATGTTACTTGGCCTTTCTCTCTTACTGCCTTTAATATTCTTTCTTTGTTTAGAGCATTTGGGGTTTTGATTATTATGTGACGGGAGGTATTTCTGCTCAGGTCCAGTCTGTTTGGAGTTCTGTAGGCTTCTTGTATATTCATAGGCATCTCTCTCTTTAAGTTAGGAAAGTTTTCTTCCATAATTTTGTTGAAGATATTTGCTGGCCCTTTCTGTTGTAAATCTTCACTCTCATCTATACCTATAATCCTTAGGTTTGGTCTTCTCATTGTATCCTGGATTTCCTGGATGTTCTGGGATACAAGCTTTTTGCATTTTGCATTTTCTTTGACAGTTGAGTCAATGGTTTCTATAGTATCTTCGGCATCTGAGATTCTTTCTTCCATCTCTTGTATTCTGTTGTTTATATTTGCATCTATGGCCCCTGATTTTTTCTCAAGGTTTTCTATCTCCAAAGTTGTCTCCCTTTGTGATTTCTTAGTTGTTTCTACTTCTGTTTTTAGGTCCAGGATGGTTTTGCTCATTTCCATCATTTGTTTGTCTGTGTTTTCCTGTAACTCTTTAAGAGATTTTTGTGTTTCCTCTTTCATGACTTCTGCCTGTTGACTCAAGTTCTCCTGCATTTCTTTAAGTTTTTTTTGCCTTTCTTCTTTATTGGCTTCTATCTCTTGGGCCTTATTCTCCTGCATTTCTTTAAGTGTTTTTTTGTGTTTCCATTAAATGGGTTTCTAGCTTATTCATGTTCCCCTGTATTGCTTTAAGAGATTCATTCATGTCCTTTTTGTGTTCTTCTAGCAGCATCATGAACAGTGATTTTAAATCCAAATCTTGTTTCTCTGGTGTGTTGGCATAACCAGGACTTGCTGATGTTGGAGAGTTTGGTTCAGATGCTGCCATATTGCCTAGATTTCTGTTAGTAGCGTTCCTGCGTTTGCCCTTTGCCATCTTGTTCTCTGGAGCTAATTGGTCTTGTCTCCGGCTGGTGTTACAGCCTCCTGAGAGGCTCTAGGGCTATTTCTGCAACACTGGAGGGCAGGGTTTTCCCTTTTGCAGATTGCTGATGTGCTTTCCTCCTCTTGGGTGCCCTTGCAGCCCTAGTGTTCTTTGCCCCAGATTGTGTCTGTGAGCCAGAAGGTGCCCGTTTGCTCCTTCAGGGAGCGCTGAGGCTGTATGCTGCAGGGACCTTTTCTGTGTGCTGATCTCTCTGCTGGGCAGCAGGACTCCCAACCGGGTTGGTGCACACAAGGCTAGCCTAGCTGCTCAGGCCCTGAGTCTAGGCAAAAGCCTGGCAGGCCAATGTCGGGGCAAAGTTCCCCTCAGCTGTGAGTGTTAATTGGGTCTGTCAGGTGGCTAGGATGGTGGCGTGGGCGCGCTCCCTGAGAGTGCTGGGAGAGTCTGCTGGGCTAACGACCTCCTGGCCGGGTCAGCATACAGATGGCCCACCGAGCAGCCCAGGGCCTGGGGGCAGTCCCGGGCCTGACTGTCTGAGACCCCTGCTATGTCCGCCTCGGGCTATGCCTGTTAGTTGGTTTGGTTTTGCCTGCTAGGTCTCTCTGGCTTCCTGTAGGCAAAATGGCGGTGGTGCGCAAACGGGCACAGATAAACAACCTCCTGGCCGGGTCAGCACACAGATGGCCCACCGAGTAGCCCAGGGCCTGGGGGCAGTCCAGGGCCTGACCGTCTGAGACCCCTGCTATGTCCGCCTCGGGCTATGCCTGTTAGTTGGTTTGGTTTTGTTTGCTAGTCTCTCTGGCTTCCCGTAGGCAAAATGGCGGCGGAGTGCGCCGGCCCGGGGCAAACAAGCTCCTGGCTGGGTCGGCACACAGATGGCCCACCGAGCAGCCCAGGACCTGGGGGCAGTCCAGGGCCTGACCGTCTGAGACCCCTGCTATGTCCGCCTCGGGCTATGCCTGTTAGCCGGTTTGGTTTTGCCTGCTAGGTCTCTCTGGCTTCCCTTAGGCAAAATGGCGGTGGTGTGCGCGCTGGCCCGGGGGAAAAAAACCTCCTGGCCGGGTTTGCACCCCGGTGGCCCCCCCCCCCCCCATCAGCCCAGGGCCTCGGTGCAGGCCAACGCCCGTAGGGCTTAGACCCCCGCGATGTTGGTCTCGGGTTATATTTGCGTACCTCAGTCTGATTTCTCTGGCGACCGAGAACCAATATGGAGGCCTCGTAACTGACTGGCGGGAGGCAGAGTTCTGATGTGGCTTCTGTGTGGTGAAAGGCGCCGTAAATCCTCCGCTGCTCGCAGCCTGGCTGGCCAGCGATGGCCAGTAGTTGTGGGCACAGGGTCTGCCTGGACCCTGTCCGCTTGGTTCTACTACTGATGGCCCTTCCTCTGGACCAGCCGCTGCTGCTGCTGCTGCTGCCGCCGCTCCGCCCCTCCAGCGTTCTGTTCTTAACTGCCTGCCCCTCTCTGAACTCTGGACAAAAGATTCAATCACAAGGATCCTGTAATGAAACACGATGGATGCTCCAGACAGGCTCCTCAGGAGGCAGGGCGCGGCTATGAATCCTGTGATTAGTGTTCTCAGAAATGAGACTATAACGATAGAACCCAGCAAAATAGAAAGGAGGAAAAAATAAGAGGCCCAGGAAGAAATGGACAGAGGATGCTAGAACTCTAGTCATGAGAATATGAAGCTATGGAAAGTTTGACATGCATGGGGTGGGAGTGAGTACTGGAACACGGGAGTACAGAAATGGACAGAAAGCCACCAGGGTCAGTGACGACCAAGTGCTTCCTAAGATTCCTGCCAGCCACCAAGTCAAAGATGAAGGGACACGATGCAAGACAATTGTACCTAGGTATCACTTTACACTTCAGAACATCAATGATAAAGAAGAAAATTTTGAAAGAAGCCAGAGGAAACACGCAGGTATCCTAGCTAGGAATAGTGGACAATGATCACACAAGTAGCGTCAAAGAACTCCTTCACTCTGGGACAGGAAGAGAGTGAAGCGAGAGAGTCAATACTCAAAGAAACAAAACCCACTAATCCGGAAATTCTGTTTATCTCTTTGGTTGGTTTTTTGAGCTCTGGCTACACAGAGAGCTCAAGATTTCTGGAACTCACTCTGTAGACCAGGCTGCCCTGGAACTCAGAAATTGGTCTGCCTCTGCCTCCAGAGTGCTGGGATTAAAGGCGTTTTAAAAAACCTCTACAAAAGTGAAGGACAGTCAGGCCTGGTGGCTCACACTTATAATTCCACCACTAAGCGGTTCATGGAGGAGCACTGGAAATCTGAAGCCACCCATGGCAAGTTCAGGGCCTGCTTGGGCAACTTGATAAGACCCTGTCTCAAAACTGGAGAATGCTTTTTAAAATGCTGGGGATGTAGCTCAGTGGTAAAGCATCTGCTGATCATGTACCAGTCCTGGGTTCGATCCCCAACACGAGAGAGAGAGAGAGAGAGAGAGAGAGAGAGAGAGAGACAGAGAGAGAGAGACAGAGAGACAGAGACAGAGACAGAGACAGAGAGAGACAGACAGAGAGACAGAGACAGGGAGACAGTGAAGAGAGACAGAGACAGGGAGACAGAGATACAGAGATACAGAAAGTCACAGAGACACACAGAGAGACACAGAGAAATAGACTTTGTTAGACAAATAAAAATGGTGGAATGTGCTGCCGCAGTCCTGCCCTGGAAGGAATATTAACACCATTCCTTCACTTAGTAGGAATTCTGTAGAGGTCAGAGATAGATCTATGTTAAAGAAAGAACATTGGAGAGGGAATAAGCAAAGGAAGCATTTGTATTTTTCTTCTGCATTGATCCAACACAGTCTGCTCAAAATTATAACTGTGACCATGTCTACATGTGTTTGTAATGTGTGAAGGCAGCCATGACAGTCGTGTGGAAGACAGGAGAAAGGAGATACTGCTCCATGGTCAATATAAAGAATGTGTAGTGACCCTGAACTGAGGCCACGTCCTTTGAAAGTAGACGTGACAGCAGGTGTGTGGTGCCTACTGTGTCTCAGCGAGGCCCCATGAGCCCCTCCCCCTCCCTCAACTCAACTCGCTTTATAGACTCAAGGCAATCTCAAACTCCTGGCAAGGCATTTTGTTTAGATTATTAGCATTACTTCAAAAGTTTCTACGTAGATGCAAAGAACAGAGAAGAGCCCAGCATGGTATCAAACACGAACAAAGGCAAAACAGTGGTAATCTCTGGCTTTGACTCAGTGCAGAGTCTCAGGAAACAAGACTGTGTGGCCTGTGAAAGAACAAGCAAGTAGGGAATGAACCCCAATACTGAGCTCCTACTAGCCCCACAAAATCTACTCAACCGGCCCTTGACAAAGACACAAAGGTACTCTGGAGGGGCAAGGTGTCTTTCCAAGAGCTCTGCAACAACTGTGTCCCCATATTTGCAAAACAACAATAATCTAGGTACAGATCTTGCATCTTCCACAAAATTAACTGAAGTTGTTCATAGCACATAATGTAAAGTGTAAAACTATGGGACCCCTACCAGTTGCAAAGGAGAGAACCCAGACAACCTTGGGCAATGTGTGATTTAACAGAAACATTGAAGAAATCGTTGATAAGCTGAGCCTCATTATAATTAAAACCCTGAGCCAAGACAATGGGACATCAAGCCACAGACTGAAGAAAATATTTTCAAAAACCATATCCATAAGGCATATAGACCATTGTACATAACATGCACAATGAATCCTAAAAACTCAACAATAGTAAAACAAACCACTCAGCTATAAATGCACTAGTGAACTTACAGGACGCATCACTGAATTATGGATAATTGACAATGTACAATCAGATGGCAAGTAAACACAGGGTGCAGTTCCATGCCGCACATCCATCACGGAGCTGTAGATGGGACATCACTGTTTGCCTAGTCGAGTGGTGCCCAAGCGCAGACCGCCACCCAGTGTCTTGGCAATACTGTCAACAAGGGGAGGTCACAGTCAAAGATGATGGGGATACAAAGTCCAGTCACTTTGGAACAGAATTTGGTAGTTTCTCACAAAATTAAATATACTTGTGCCAGAACTCTAGCAATCATATTCCTGGGCATTTGCTCAAATGAGCTGAAAAGTACGTGCCATTTCAAGAGCCTCCGCATGGGCTTTTAAAGCAGTGGTATTCCTAAATACCTAACCATGGAAGAAACCCTGATATCCTTCAGTGGGTGAACAAACCGTGGAATATCAGGAAAATAAATATTATTTAGGATTAAAAGAAGCTATCAATCCATTAGAATACATTAAGACAACCTAAATGTACATTAATAAATGCAAATGGGTGATTTGAAAAGGTTATGTTCTGAAGCATATCTATCTGTCTGTCTGTCTACCATCTATCATCTGTCTATCATGTCTATCTACCTATCATCTCTCTCTGTCTCTGTCTCTGTCTCTGTGTCTGTCTCTGTCTCTCTCTTTCTCATCTATCAAACCATTCCACAAAAAAGACCAGAAAGGCTGGAAGGTCATTGGCCAGCCATAACAGGGAGCAGAAGGGGATAGCTAAGTGAATCATGGGGTTTGGGTTTTAATCATAGGATTCTTCTGGAATAATGGAATCCCATCATTGAGTATTCCTCAAGACTCACAGAAGAGACACCAACTGGAATGGCCCTAAAACTTACCATGCCCCTCAGGTAATAATACTGTGTCAAGCAAGCTCACCCACTATACCTGTGACACCACCTGGCTGAAGAATGAGCACCGTGGGGCAGAGCTGCGCACGGCTCAGTCTTATAATGAATCAAAAGGATGCTTTAAGAAGGGAAGTCTGCTTTCAAAAGCGGTGTAACCGCTTTTGAAAACCAATACACGTTAGCTGTCAACTCGAGAGTTCCATTTAAGCAAAGTGAATATTTATGTTCACAGAAATACGAGTGTCTTCAACCCCTTTATTCAAGGAGACCCCTGGCTGGAAATATCCCAGGAATTCATAAATAGGAATGTGTTAATTGACCATGACATATTCATATACCACCCAGCTACAAAACATAGTGATCTAGAAATAGTTTGTTGAGTGATAAAGCCCAAACACACATGAGTCTACTAATACAATAAATTTATATATAACATAATATAAATATAAACATTGTGTGGTGAGTTGGAGAAATCAAATGTTTTCTTGGAGCAGTAAATTCACAGGGAAAGGGTCTGAAGTATTTTTCTGGAGTGATGGGAATAAATATTCTATGTTTTGTTGGTATATGGGTTATAGAGATGTATGAGTTTATTAGAATAATTTGAGTTCAGAATATCTAAGAACTCAGAAAATATCGGAATAATTTAAGATCTGTTCATTTCCTTATATGTAAATTGTGCCTCAACAAGACATGGTTTTAAAAGAAAAGGAAATTCCATTTCCCATTTCTGTAGTGGAGAGAGACAGAAAGAAGTGTGCTGGAAACGGAATCCAGATTTGCCAGTCGACCAAGCGACTGCAGGGCGCAGACTTTCCTAATCACATCGAGCGTTCCTCTTGCCAGATTAGAAAGATCCAGGCTATTTCTTTCCAGTCGCTGAGGGAGGGTAAGGAACGAGGCGAAGGAAGTAGGACGATCCCTCAGAGGCTTAAGTTGCAACATAAGTGCCACAGACTTGTGCCAGAGTTATCAATGATCTGTCATTAATCCCAACCTCAGGCTTCAGGTGAGATCATGAAGCCAGAAGGAGCCAGCTGCATGCCAGGAAATCCCAGTGCCAAGGCCGGGAGTTTTGCTGTCTAGGGTATTTGTACTTAAGGACCCAGACAGCTTTGCTACGAACCTCTGCAGGCAGGATTGCTGCAAATTGTCCCAATGTGGAGAAATAACCCATTATGTTCAAAAGGCCATATTCCCCCCAGTTTACCCAGGAGACCAGTGCGTCATTAAGACGTGATTCCCTAAGACAACCTCACCTGGCCACTTCCGTTACACAAGCCAGGTGCCTTTTGTATTTCATTGGCAGATTGTTAGAGACTTCCACTCACCCTCCACTCCCATACCCACTACATTCTTGAAAGCCACACAATGTGGTAGCTAGGGAAACAGAGTACAAATGAGGTAAGGATTGAGGAACACTAATTAGGGGACCACTCCGCTTGGAGGTTGTCCTTTCTCCTCTGAGCCCGGGCTTGGCTTATTTAATCTTGGTCATATGAGGGAAGAAGCTGCTTGCCACCTCACCTAGGGTCCTTACCCTGCCCATCCAGGCACCTCCTTTAGTACCCCTACTCTTTCCATCCAGGCATTCCCTAGGCTGGTTCTGTCACTTAGCTGTGTATGTGTCTCTGTCTCTCTCTCTGTGTTTGTGTGCCTGTCTGCGTGTCTGTGTGTCTGTGTGTCTGTCTCTCTCTGTCTCTCTCTGCGTATGCATGCATGTATGTCTTTCAGTGTGTATCTGTCTCTATGTTTGTGTCTGTCTCTGTCTCTTTCTCTGTTTGTGTGCCTGCCTGTTTGTCTGTCTGTCTCTCTCTGTATGCATGTCTGTCTATGTGTGCTGGCCTGTCGTGTGTGTGTGTGTGTGAGAGAGTGTGTGTGTGTGATTTCTACTACAAGGAGACTGAAGTTTAGTGTGCATCAGGTGTTGTGACTTCCTGATACACTTGATATGTGACAGCAACCGGCTCATCCCGCCCCTGGAGCTGCCGGCGCTGTTCTCACACGCGCCTGCAGCTGCATGTGTATGTCTTTCTCTTGGATACTCCTGAAGGATTGGCTGTGGGATTCCCTGGGAGCAGCAGCATCTGCCCTGTGGTTTGCGGGATTATGTGCTTAGTCCTAAGCTTCCCATGATCGTCACTGAGCTCCACCCAGGGAGGCTGAAAGAAAACTCGAATCATCTTGAGGCGACTTTCCCTGAGCCGGGCTTCAACACCTCCTTGTACCCACCTTCATGCTGGGAACAAGTGAGCAGTGCAGGCTACCCTCTGGCCAAGAACAGGGCATTCTACATTCCATGGCCACCAGAGGCATCTGCGGGCTGGACTCTCCTCCAGCCCAGAAGAGAGGCTGGCTTCAGCAGCTTGCCAGGGAGGAGGCATCTGCCGTGAGTTACTCATGCCAAAGCTTCCCCCACATATTTGCCTGAACTATCACCCTTTGTTCTCATCTTATTATGAAAGGTCCTCACCTGGCTCCTCTGGGAAACAGAACTGCTTGGGGTGACACTGTGGGGCATGACTCAGGGCCACCAGGGAGAGCTCAGGCAAGTCTTTATCCATTCAGGAGTTCCCTATTGCCTAGAACCCCCGTGGATAATAAAGCAGGGAGGGGGTGAAGTCAGGTGTGTTGGCACAGGCCTTTACTCCCAGCACTGTGAGTTCAAGGCTAGTCTGGTCTACATGGAGAGCTCTAGGCCAGCCAGGTCTACATAGCTTTAGATGAGCCAAGGCTACCTAGTAAGCTCCTGGTTTTTGTTCTTTCTTTGTTTGCCTTAGGAAAGGCTAAAGACTGGAGTCTAGGAAGAGAGAGAAGCAGCCCAGTCCTGTCAGACAGTGAGAGCACGAAGGGCAAAGAAAAGAGCCAAGTGTGAGCTTATCCTTGAAGGCTTGTGGGGCAGAGAATGATCAGAGACGGAGCTCCTGGTGTGTGCACACGTGAGTGAGTGTGCACGTGTGTGTGCCCATGTGTGTCCTCTCATCCAGGAGCCTCCTCTCAGTCTTAAAGCCCTCACCATTGACCATGAGCAGTTGACCAAGGAGATTTGATTTAAGTATTTTAAACAAAATTACTTTCTTCTAACTAACTCACCAATAAAGACATCATCAGACAGTTTAAGGGAAACACTCAAACACTTGCCCCACCAATGGGATTTTACGTTAGAATATGCCTTATCCATCGACCGACAGGAAAGACGTGTCTGGAAATCAAATGACACTTTATACTTCCAGTGCTCTTTGGAGCATGTACTAAGCCTGGCATAAGATATAAGGCTGGAGTCAAACCAAACTTCAACGGGCTCGGGGGCTAAAAATAAGGCTCTCGATACGACTAAAGGACACACTTTATTTGAGGGTACCACCCTAAAACCATGCAAAGTAATATAGTTGCTTGGGCTGGTCAGTGGCAGCACATCCCTGCACACGCAGAGACAGAGACCCAGGAGAAGATGAGCAGGTATCCTGGCTCCAAAGGAGGGATTGTGGTAGCCTATTGGGGTTGTGCCACACCCATGTTCTCCAACCACACAACACAGCTTCTGCAGGCAGGAGGGTGGGTGTCCTGTCAGCTGTATCTCTGGTGGGTGCAGGGACATTCTCATACCTGTAGTTTCCAGGTGCTTGCTACATATGGCACTAACTTGCAACAATGGCTTTCTTTCCCCCACTGTCCTCCAATCCCCCTGTTACCTCCCCCTCCCCACATATACACTGTACCTATGCTCCAGTTCCTGAAGCTTCTCCTGGGTTTCTCCACACCAAACTTCTTCATGCTTCCTTTTAATAATGATACTCGCTCAACCTCACTGAGAACATCTGTGTCAGATACTATACCAAGACCATCATCGGTAGGAACTTTCTCATCTCAGCCTCACAACACTATGAGGTAGGTCCAATTTCCTGTCTTGACTATGGGCATAAAAGTAAGCACAATGGTTGGTTCAGTGGTTTTCATATGAACACATGGGAACCTGCTCTATCTGACTCCAGGGCTCAAGCTCTATACCAGGGGTTGGCAAAGGATTTCCTTGAAGGATTGTATAGGGAATTCTCCTGGCTTTGCATATCAGTCTCATTGTCAGGGTGTGGAGCAGTTAGAGACACTGAAATAGTCACAGACTAGGGAAGGGGGAAGCCACGTGCTGCATCAACTGGCTTCCTCACCTTGTAGCCCTGCCACACCCACGGCCCCTAATTCAGAGAGCAGAGAATCAGAGCTCCAAACCATGAAGGCACTTGTTTCCCAGAACTGGGTGGAAGCACATTCTTGGTGAAGAATTGTGCAAACAGGGTGGAGGGAGGGCAGCTGTTTCCGTTGTCTGAGGAAGGTATCTCTCTCCTGCCAGACGCTGAGTTAGCATCTTTCAGGGGTAGGGAGCTTACTCCCTTCCTGGATGCTGGGTCCCAGTATGTCTGAGAACTACTGAATTGAATTCAAAACAGCAACAGGACCTTACACAGGCACTGCTCAGCGTGGGAGTTAGCCTTTCCTCCCACAGCAGCGTCTCCATCTCCATCTTCTCAGAGAACAACATGCCTAGAATTGTTCTGTTTCCCTCACGCATGGTTCCTAACACGTAGACTGGAAAAAGTGAAACTCACTCCCCTGGAAAGCAAGCTTTGCTTTGAAATTTGGCTTTTCAAGAAGCAAGACTAGAAAAATAAATTGTGATCTGACTTGTGAAATCACCATACCTGTAAGGGCACATCTCAGTGATTCATTGCTGGCTTCTAGGCCCCTCGACTTTCTCTGCACACCTTACTAACATTTTTAGATTTCTAATTCCTAAGAAGTATCCAAATTGATGGTTAAAAAAAATAGTTAGGAGAGATTCTGGGAACCTGTGGTCCTGATTATTTGGGGTTCTCCTGTTTAAGTGCTAAGGAAACATTGTAACACAGCACAGAAGAGTGTCTGTGAATGTGAAGGTGGAATAAGGAGGGAATAATGAAACATTGTAACAGCACAGAGGACAGTGTCAGTGAATGAGAATGTGGAATGACTGCTCAAGAATCAGACTGATGGGAAAGCAAACAGCGAGGAGGGAGGCGCCAGCTGGGGCAGAGCACCTGTGGAGCTCAGGCGCTGTCTGCCTCTGTCCTCGGAAAAGTCAAGTGAAGTTGAACACTTCGGACACAGACAATGTTAATCTTACAGTGGAAAAAAATCAACTGCTCTACTCTCAGACCTTAGAGGGGAGGGTTATATAGGCATTGAGCCCCTCCTGGCCATCTTAAACCAGCTGAAAGGGCAGCTGAGCGCTAGACAATTAATTCCATGCAGCAGGCAATTTCCAGATTGGGATGCTGGGCAAATGCATGTATGGCTTCAGGGAGAGACTTAGTGGCTGGTGAGGGAGGAGCAGGTGGAAGGGAAAACCTGTGTGGTGAGGGGGCACACAGGGAGTGTCTACATGGGCAGAAGGAAGGGACAATTATCACAGATCAGCTCCTTGTCTCTTTTGTTTGAGAAGATGACTAACTCATGACTTAAGAGAATTTACGTTCAGGCTCATTGTGTTCAGATCAAGTCAAGGCTGGAAGGCAGGAGAATTTGCTCCGTGACTAAAGGAATCCAAAAGCAATCTTCATGTATCATACCTTTCTAGAACTTGGGGGTGATCTCATTATTTGTAAAGCCCTGCCCTACCCACTCTGCAAGCTCACCTTCAGGAACCAGCCCAGCCCATCTGTACCATATATAAGCTGCTGCCCGGAGCTCCACACACTCATCTCTTCAGCTCTGCTCTGCATCTCTCCACTTCCAAGCCTTCTCATCTCACGGAACATGTCTACCAAAACCACCATCAAGACTCAAACCAGCCACCGTGGCTACAGTGCCAGCTCAGCCAGAGTGCCTGGGCTCAACCGCTCTGGCTTCAGCAGTGTGTCTGTGTGCCGCTCCCGGGGCAGCGGTGGCTCTGGTGCAGTGTGTGGAGGAGCTGGCTTTGGCAGCAGGAGCCTCTATGGTGTGGGGAGCTCCAAGAGGATCTCCATCGGAGGGGGCAGCTGTGGCATTGGAGGAGGCTATGGCAGCCGATTTGGAGGAGGCTTCAGCTATGGAGGAGGAGCCGGAGGTAGCTTTGGCTTCGGTGGTGGAGCTGGCTTCGGTGGTGGCTATGGGGGAGCCGGCTTCCCAGTGTGCCCACCTGGAGGCATCCAAGAAGTCACCGTCAACCAGAGCCTCCTCACCCCTCTGAACCTGCAAATCGACCCCACCATCCAACGGGTCAGGACTGAGGAGAGGGAGCAGATCAAGACCCTCAACAACAAGTTTGCCTCCTTCATCGACAAGGTGAGACATGGTCCTTCCTAGAGCAGCCTGTGTGTCTGCAGTGAATGCTGAACAAAGTGGAGGGAAGAGGCTTCAGACTTGGCTCTGATATTGCCTTTGTTTCTAGTTAATCCTCTCTCTTGGTTTGTGTTTCTCTTCAGTTAGACTGGCATCTAGAAATGAGGGTCAGCGTTCCTCTCCTCCAGAGGCTGCCCCATAAGGGTGTCTGATCCCAGTGGATTGAGATGACCTAAAGACTCACACAACAAAGGGCGGTAGTGAGATGGAAGTCTCTATCTATGTACAGTGCAGTTGGGGGGATGTGCCAACCTCACTAGGCTGTACCACAATTCACCAAGCAATGGCTACCCTGCCAGTGGCCTGCAGGAGTACTCAGTCCTCCTTGGAGAGGTGGTGTTGGGAGCTTCACTCTGGAGTGTCCCTCTCAGACACAGAACCAGGTTCTAACTACTCTGAGTGGGTTTAGGCAGAAGCCTGAGAGGGCACCCACACTAGTGAAGGAGTCATAGAAGGATGAAACTCAAGCTTCTCCCCCTCATGCTCGGCCCCTCCAGGTGCGGTTCCTGGAGCAGCAGAATAAGGTCCTGGACACCAAGTGGGCCCTGCTGCAGGAGCAGGGCACCAAGACCGTGAGGCAGAACCTGGAGCCTATGTTTGAACAGTACATCAGCAACCTCCGCAGACAGCTGGACAGCATCCTTGGAGAGAGGGGTCGCCTGGACTCAGAGCTGAGGAACATGCAGGATACAGTGGAGGACTACAAGAGCAAGTGAGTTACAAAGAAGGAAGAATCCAGTCTCCTGACTTTATAAAAACAGAAGCTCAAATCTAGACCAGGGCTCCATGATTTAAGAAAGCTTGGTCACAGAGATGAAAATGACAACCTATTGGCCTAGGATCAAGGAGGGCTATAGGACATTAGGGGACAGAAAAAGATGAATTAGTTAATGAAAAAAATCACATTTTAGCAAGATGTGGATAATTAGAGAAATGGGATCTGTCTCAGAGGCTGCCATTGATACCATCTACCCCATGGTTCCAATGTAGTGCACCCTTCCTCTTGCAGATATGAAGATGAAATCAACAAGCGCACAGCAGCAGAGAATGAATTTGTGACCCTGAAGAAGGTGAGCTGACCACAGGGATGGGTTTCTCTGCT
The DNA here is from genome assembly GCF_947179515.1 of Apodemus sylvaticus. Taxonomy (NCBI): domain Eukaryota; kingdom Metazoa; phylum Chordata; class Mammalia; order Rodentia; family Muridae; genus Apodemus; species Apodemus sylvaticus. The sequence goes on from NC_067488.1 coordinate 68,436,709, forward strand.
GAATGACAGAAATGGCCTTGTATGTCTTGGTTATCCCAGAGAAACAGTGGTCACAGAGACAAAGGTGAATGGTCTGGGGAAGAGAGGTAACCTGATTCCCTGTTCTTGATGGTTTCCTCAGGATGTGGATGCTGCCTACATGAACAAGGTTGAACTGCAAGCCAAGGCAGACAGTCTGACAGATGATATCAACTTCCTGAGAGCTCTCTATGAAGCAGTAAGTGCCCCTTGTCTCTCCTACTCCTCTCCACTCACCACTACCTTTATTATTTTCCTGTGCAAAGTGGTGGACCACTGTGGTCCTTAATGACAAAGATGACCTCAGTTCCTTCTGTCCTGCAGGAACTGTCTCAGATGCAAACTCACATCTCAGACACATCTGTGGTCCTCTCCATGGACAACAACCGCAGCCTGGATCTGGACAGCATCATTGCTGAGGTCAAGGCCCAGTATGAGGACATTGCTCAAAGAAGTCGGGCTGAGGCCGAGTCCTGGTACCAGACTAAAGTGAGTCCTGTGGGGGAGGGTGGGGAAGTCTAAGTCTGAGTTTGGTTCCAGACTAAATGAGTTTTGGAGTGGAGGCTGATGAGAATGCCTGAGACCCACCCTGAATTCCACAAGTCTCAGTTCAGTATTAGAGACCCATTAAAAGAAATCCAGGTGTTGTCCCAGCAAATGCACTGTGTGCATGTACTATAGAATGATGTTTTATTCTAAGAGAAGATCTCAGAGGTGGATGCAAACTTGATATAAGTGAGATCCATGGCTCTCTGTGCTTGAGCTGTACTCTGAACATTGGCCCTCATGAGACACCAGAGAACATTTTCACTTCCTGAGGGAACTAAGGAATCTGTGGTCTCCTAAAACTTCTCTTGAAAGCAAGCACATCCATGAAAGTGCGTGCCATTTAGAGGGGCATTTGCTTCTCTATGTAAAAACTCACATACGTGTTCTCTCTTCTGTTCAGTATGAGGAGCTGCAGGTCACAGCTGGCAGACACGGGGACGACCTGCGCAACACCAAGCAGGAGATCGCTGAGATCAACCGCATGATCCAGAGGCTGAGATCTGAGATCGACCACGTTAAGAAGCAGGTAGGGTGGACAGAGAAACGCTTGGGTCCGTGGCCATTGTTTCCTGTCCTCTACACTCTTGCTCACTGGAAACCAAGTCTGGGGCTCAGCTTCTCCAGAGATGCACAGTCCAAGGCTGTTTTTGTTGCTCTCTGTCCAGTGTGCCAACCTCCAAGCTGCCATTGCTGAGGCTGAACAGCGTGGGGAGATGGCCCTGAAGGATGCCAGGGGCAAGCTGGAAGGGCTGGAGGATGCCCTGCAGAAGGCCAAGCAGGACATGGCCAGGCTGCTGAAGGAGTACCAGGAACTCATGAATGTCAAGCTGGCCTTGGACGTGGAGATCGCCACCTACAGGAAGCTTCTGGAAGGAGAGGAGTGCAGGTGGGTAACTACATCCTCCAACCCCTGAGGATACCTCCATGGTGCCAGCACTGAGCACAAGATGAGGGAGCACTGGCTGTGGCCACAGTGGTCCCTTCAAGAAACTCCTTGCTGTCCTTGAGAGATGGCTTAATGTTTAAGAGCATTTACTGCTCTTCTAGAGTTACTGAGTTCAAATCCCAGCAACCACCTGGTGATTCACAATCATCACTATTGGGATCCAATGCCCTCTTCTGGTGTGTTTGAAAAGAGCTACAGTATACTCAAATACATAGAATACATAAATATTTAAAAACAAACAAACAAAAACACTTCAAAAACAAAAACCCTCTACCCAGGGGATTCTCTCTGAACCTTCACCAGGTGGAGGGTTCCCATTGGGACTGAGGTCATGGCTGCCCAGTTCTCACCTGCTGTTTTCCTCTCCTAGGTTGAATGGTGAAGGTGTTGGACCAGTCAACATCTGTAAGTCCTCTGCTTGCCAGTCTCCTTCTCTCCTGCCCTTGTGTCTGGGTCATCTGGTTGCAGTGGGCTCATGATTTCTCTGATGTTCTTTTCTTCTTTCACAGCTGTGGTGCAGTCCACCATGTCCAGCGGCTATGGCAGCGCAGGTGGTGCTGGGAGCAGCTTAGCCCTGGGAGGAGGCAGTAGCTACTCCTATGGCAGTAGCCACGGCTTTGGAGGTGGCTTCAGTTCTGGCAGTGGCAGAGTCATTGGAGGTGGCCTCAGCTCCTCAGGTGGCAGCTCCTCCATCAAATACACAACCACCACCTCCTCCAGCAGGAAGAGCTACAGGCAGTGAAGTCCCTGTCACCAAGAGCTTGACCGTGGTCCCAGACATCATGGCTGCAGATCCCTGTGTTGAGAGACCCGCGTTCAGGGGCTTCTCCTCCCTAGACCCCCACCTCTGCTCTCTCCTTGGGGCTGAGGAGGCTGTGTCCTCTTGCTCCTCTTTCTGTCCCCACGAGTCTCTACTGCTCATCTTTTGATAGTCATCCTCTGAGCTCACATCACAATTCACTCATATTTGGTGCTTCATATTGTGTTTGGCTTCCAGGATCCTGCCTCCCTAGCTCCATCTCTGAGGTGCCTGTGAAGGGGTGTCTCTGTCACCTTCATTTTTGAAATCATTGTCTGGGTTCTACTCAAGAAATGAGCAGCTCCCTTTTAGTTTCCAATGGCCTGAGAAACCCCATCTTTCAACATCATAAATCTTTCTGTCAGTAACTGTGACCGCCCAGTCACTAGTATTGTGATGTAGTCTGTGCTCATGTGATGTCTTTGCTTTTCTTGATGCTCTTTGCTTTCTTGTAATTGCTAAATAAAGCAGGTTTATAAATAATAAAATTTTCCATGTGCATTTCTGTTGCATTTTTTTTATATAGAAAGTCTGTGGCCTTGCTAGACAAGGTATCATTACTGTTCCCCCTCCCAGATGTGTATGCCTTCATTTGTTAGTATACTGTAGTTTAAATCTAAGTTCACATTTTAAATTTATTTCAATACCTTTTTAAATAAAACAGAATTCCATCACTTCCCCCCTTCATTTGCAACCATCCAGACCTGCTCAAGTTTCTTCACTCCAAACCCTCACCTGTCCATTCTCTTGGGAAACCTATGTTTCCTTCATTTGCTTATAAATTATTTTTAATGTGTCCATTTCCCTTGTGCTTAATTCCCTTTCTTTAGAGATAGTCAACACATGTCAGTTCAGTCTTCTTTCCCGCATGAAGTGCCTTCCTGTCGGTGAGAACATGGTCTGCAGCTGTGAGAGTACCCTGCTTTCTAACAGTCATTATTAGGAAGTAATGGGGTGGAGCTCTTATGTGTTCGCCATCCAATCATAGTACTTAGCCAAAGTATTCAGGTGGAGAAACATTTTTGGACAGGAATATCCAGAGCCATTTTACAAGATAATAAGGCATTTGTTTTAGAACTATGGTTGTCTTCATGACCAAGAAACTTGCTTGACAAGCAGCCACAATAACAGTGAACATTTCCTCCTTCTGACCTGAAATTGCATTTCTGGAAAGGTGCCCTAAAGGGACAACAGAAACACAACAAGGTCTTCAGGCACCACCATGCATTCCCACCTAACACATCTACAAATTGGAAATACTGGTGACATTCAAGCTGGTCAAAATAAGGAACTTGAGACTCATTCAAAAACTCGAAATTTTCATTTTGTGCATTGTAAAGGCTTCAGGTGATTATTGTCTTCCTCCTAATACCTAGTCCCCCATCATGAGTATTCACAGAATTTTGGTTTGCATGTGGCTGACAAGGTGTGTTAGTTTCACTCCTGGTTTATCTTCATAAGTGAGCAGGGCAACCTAGCTCCAGTGTGAGGGCAATCATTGGATTCCTTCCTGGGACTTCTTTAGCCCCATTGTTACCTCAAATAACACCCGGCACCCTGACCCACAAGCACACAGAGCGGTAGATGTTTTCACTAGTTTTATTGCCGTTTCTGAATCCTTCTGCATCCCATTCTGTTGGTTGTAACATTCACTGCTTTCCAGACAACCCTGGACGCTTGCTGCTCTGGTTTCTCTTCACTCTCTGCCCAGAACTCCTCAACAGGAAGAAAAAATAAAGACTTATTTCTGAAATCTAATCCTTCTCATGACACATATGCACATATGGGACAACAGAAAGGACAATCACTGACAGGGAAAATAGTATATAGAAAACACCACAACAGGATCATTTATAAAGCGATTTAAATAAAATTTAAATCATGTAGTACGTGTCCATTATAAATGTAATAAATGAGTACCACAAAAGGGCCACAGGTGTGGTTCAGCTGCATAAATATTAGGTGCACAAGGTAGACAGGTATGGTGGCTCACATGGTATTCTTGCCTTCTGGAAGTAGAGACAGGACTACCTGGGGCAGTGTGCCAAGAGAAACTAGCCCAACTGGTGAGCTCTCATCATGTGTACAATGGCCCTGTTATGTTCAGCAAATATATTTCCCATGCTAATATTCATAAATTTTGGCTACTAAAATCTTCCCTCTCTGTTCTGCCATGATGCCTGAGCCTCATGGGTGTGGAGGAAGTGTGATATAGATGTTCATTTAGAACTCAACATTTCACAGTCCCCTACTTTCTACAAGATGACCAACTGTGGGGATCTGTGTTAATTATTATCTACTATAGAATAAGCTTCTCTAGTTAGGCTTAAGACATAAATTAATCTTAAAGATAAAAGCTTAATGAATAGCTTATGATTATGTCCATATCAGAAGAATAGTATTTTAGGGCCTAAGACTGAGGCAGTCACCTCTTTTGTGCAATTTAAGTATGAGGAAATGGGTTCTATCTTTGGAGTGAGTCTTAGATGCAATCAGAAATGCCTAAGTAACAAATAAAGTCAGACCTGTCAGAACTCCACCTGATTTCTCAACAGAGACTCTAAAAGCCAGAATGGCCTGGGAAGATGTCCTGAAGACTCCAAGAGACCACAGATGTCATACCCAGCAAAACTTTCAAATACCATAGATGGAGAAAGCAAGATCTTCCAGGATAAAACCAAATTTAAACGGTATGTTTCCACTAATCCAGCCCTACAGAGGATACTAGAAGGAAAAGTCTAACATAAGGAGGGTAGCTACATCCATGAAAACACAAGAAATCAATCATTTCACAACAGTAAAACAGAAAGAAGAGAATCATACACATACTACTACTACTACTACTACCACCATCACCACCACCAACAACATGAAAATAACAGGAATTAATAATCATTGGTTATTAATAAATCTCAACATCAGTGGACTTGATTCCCCAATTAAAAGACACAGGATAACAAAGTAGATGTGTAAAGAGGATCCCTTATTCTGCTGGAAACAAGAAACACACCTCAGCAGAAAGGTCTGGAAAAAGGTTTCCCAAGCAAATGGATCCAAGAAGCAAGCTGGAGTATGAAGTGGAAACTTAAGGGTTCTTTGGAAAGTCAGTTGTGTTGGATGGCATTTTGCTTGGGCAAACATATAAAGGAGAGTTTTCCTGAAGTGAACACAAGTGAAAGGATGTTTTGCTAAAGCAGACACATGAAGGAACATGTCACCGAAGCAGACACAAGCAAAATGATGTCCTACTCAATCAAGCACGTGAAAGGACACATGATGAAGGATTCTTTGATAATGACACACACGTATTGATCTGCCTTACATTATGTAGTTGAGCTCCATTTGTCAGGACTCCATGGAGAGAAATGAACCAAAAAAAACCTTCTGGTGGTGTGCTGTATTTTCTTGCTGCTTCCATGGACTTGGGCTGATTGGCAGAGTGATGTCAGCTGAGACAGACTCATGTGCTGAAGCAAGACTTATGGAAGACACATGATGTTTAGAGGGAATATAAATACAACTTGACTGACAGTGACAGAGGCTGGACTAGGCTTGCTTACAGAGCAAGCTATACAATGCTTCTTGGTCTTGCATCTTTGCTGATCTTCACTTCACTTAGAGAGGTACAACTGAGAACTTTTCCTGGTGTCCTGCTGGTCCCTCCTGTTAACTTGTGCCAAGGCTGAGGCCTGGCTGGCTCTGATGCTAAATCAATTGCTCTACTGAACTGAACAGACTCTACTGAACTGGACTGATGGTATATCTGAGAAGTGTTTATAAGTAGATAAAGCTGCCGCTGCTGACCTGAGAACCGAACTCCTGATCTCCTGATAACACAGATGGGAGTTGCTCCAAAAAACCATTTCTAAACAGATCTTCTTCCCCCACAACCGTTCTTTTCCACTATCTCTGGCAAGGAGGGAAGTTAAAGCATTTAAAAAACATCATTAAAAATAGACGTTGAAAAAATTAAAGTTATGGGAGTAGCCATTCTAACATCTAGTAAAATAGACTTTCAACCAAAAGTAATCATAAGAGATGAGGAAGGACACTTTATATTCATCAAAGGAAAAATCCACCAAGATGATTTGTCAATTCTGAACATACCCCCAAAATACAAGGGCAACCACATTTGCAAAGGAAACATGGCTAAAACTTAAACCACACAGCAAACGCCACACATTAATTGTGGAAGAGTTTAATACCCTACCCTAACCAATGGACAGGTTATCAAAACAAAAACTAAACAGAGAAATAATGAAACTAACAGACGTTATGAATCAATGGACCTAAAGATATTTACAGAACATTTCACCTGAACACAAAAGAATATACTTTCTTCTCAGCACCTCATGGAACATTCTACATAATTGATCATATTATTGGGCACAAAACAGGACTAAACAGACACAAGATGATTGAAATAAACCCTTGCATCTTATCAGACCATTGTGGATTAAAGCTGGACTTCAACAACAGCAGAAACAACAAAAATCGCACAATGCAGGGAAAATGAACAACTCTCCACTCTGTGTCCACTGAGTCAAATAAGAAATAAAGGAAGATATTAAAGACTTTCTAGAATTCAGCAAAAAAAGAGGCACAACACATCCAAACTTATGGGACACAATAAAAGCAATGCTGAGGAAATTTTATAGCAGTAAGTGCCTTCATAAGGAAATTGGAGAGATCTCATACTAGCAACTTAACAGCACACATGACAGCTCTAGAACAAAAAGAAGCAAACACACCCAAGAGGAGTAGATAGCAGGAAACAATCAAATTCAGGTTAAAAATCAATTAATTAGCAACAAAGAAAACAATAAAAAGGATCAACAAAACCAAGAGCTGGTTCTTTGAGAAAATCAATAAGTTAGGCAAAGTAACTATAAAGCAGAGAGACAATATCCAGATTAACAAAATCAGAAATGAAAATGGAGACATAACAACAGACACCAGGGAAATCCAAAGAATCACTAGGTCTCACTTCAAAAGCCTTACTTCACGAAATTAGAAAATCTAAATGAAATGACAATTTTCTGGATAGATTCCACTTACCAAAGTTAAATCAAGATAACATAAACAATCTAAATAATCCTATAATCCCTAAGGAAATAGAATTAGTTATTAAAAGTTTCCAAACAAACAAATGAACAAACAACAAAAAAGCCAGGGCCAGATGGTTTCAGCACAGAATTCTACCAGACTTTCAAAGAAGAGCTAATACCAATACTCTTCAAATTATTCCACAAAATAGAAACAGAATGAACATTGCCATACTTATCCTTTGAGGCCACAGTCACCCTGATACCTAAACCACACAATCACTTAACAAAGAGAATTTCAGGGCAATTTTCCTTAGGAACATCTATCTATGCAAAAATACTCAATAAAATAATTGCAAATTAAATCAAAGAACGCATCAAAAACATTATCCACTATGAACAAGTAGGCTTCATCCCAAGGATACAAGGGTGGTTCAATACATAAAAATCTATCAAAGTAATCCTCCATATAAACAAATTTAATTTAAAGATTTAATTATCATCTTATTACATGCTGAGAAAGCTTTTTGACAAAAATCCAATACCCCTTCATAATTTGGGGAGATCAGGGATACAAGAATTTCCACTGAATTCAGGGACGAACACACCTGTCTACTCTCTCTGTATCTCTTCAGTACAGTACTTGAAATTCTAGCGAGAACAATAGGACAACCAATGAAGATCAAGTGGATAGATACAAACTGGAAAGGAAGACATCATAGTACCACTATTCACAGATGATATGATAGTATACGTAAATGACCCCCAAAACTCTACCAGAAAACTCTTACAGCTGGTAAACACTATCAGCAAAGTGCCTGGATATAAAATTAACTAAAACCAAAAAGAATTAGTTGCCCTTCTTTATACAAACAGTAAGCAGGCTGAGAAAAAAAATCAGGAAATCATCACATTTACAACAGCTAGAAATACTACAAAATATCTTGGTATAACTCTAAGAAGCAAGTGAAAGACCTCTGTGATAAGAACTTTCAAGTCTCTGAGGAAAGAAATTAAAGAAGATATTAGTTCTCCCATGCTCATGGATCAGTAGGCTTAACATAGTAAAAATGAACATCTTACCAAAAGCAATGTACAGATTCAATGCACTTCCTATCAAAATCCCAACACAAATCTTTACAAGCCTTGAAAGAATGACTCTCAACTTTATATGAAAATACTAAAGACCCAGGATAGATAAAACAATTCTATACAATAAATGAGCTTCTGGAGGAATCCCCATTCCTGACCTCAAGCTGTACTACAGAGCAATAGTTTAAAAAAAAAAAGTGCAGGGTATTGGTATAGAAACAGAGAGGTTGATCAATGGAAATGAATCAAAGACCCAGAAATGAACACACACACCTTTGGATACTTGCTTTTTGCCAAAAAAAGCCAAAAACATGCAATGGAAAAAAAAAAAGAAAGCATCTACAACAAATGGTGCTGGTCTAACTAGATTTCTGTATATAGAAGAAAGAAAACAGACCCATATTTATCACCTTGATAAACAACTCAAGTTCAAATGGATCAAAGACCTCAACCTACAACCAGATACACTACATCTAATAGAAGTAAAAGTGGGAAATAGCCTTGAACACATTGATAAAGGAGACAACTTCCTGAAAAAAAGAACAAAACACTAATAGCTAAGGCACTAACACCAACAATTAATAAATTAGACCTTGAAAACTAAAAGCCTTCTCTAAAGCAAAGGACACTGGACAATACGGTAGCCTACAGAATGGGAAAAGATATTCACCAGCCTACCTTCAATAGAGGGCTAATATCCAAATATATAAATAACTCAAAAAGTTATACACAAACAAACCAAATGTTTCATTAAAAACATCAGGTGTAGATCTAAACAGAATTCTCAACAGAGGAATTTCTAATGGCAGAGAAGCACTCAAATGTTCAACATCTTTAGTCATCAAGGAAATGCAATTAAAACAACTCTGAGATTCCACCTTACATTCATTAGAATGACTAAGATCAAAAACTCAAGTGAAAGCACATTCTGGTGAAGATGTGGTGCAAGGGAAACACTCTTTCATTGCTGGTAGGAGTGTAAACTTGTACAACAACTCCAGAAATTAATGTGGCTCTTTCTCAGAAAATTGGAAGTAGTACTACCTCAAGAACCAGCTATAATACTCCTGGGAAAAAGTCAAAAGATGCCCCACTATACCACGACGACATTTGCTCAATTATGTTCATAGCAGCTTTATTCATTATAGCCAGAACCTGAAAACAACCTAGGTGTCCCTCAACCGAAGAATGGATAAAGAAAATATGTTCATTTACACAATGCTACTCGGCTGTTAAAAGCAAGGGGGTCATGAAATTTGCAGACAAATGGATGGAACTAAAAATATTCTGAGTGAGATAAACAAGACCCAGAAAGACATACATGGTATGTTCTCACTGATGAGTGGATATTAGTCATAAAGTACAGGATAATCATGCTTTAATCCATAGACCAAAGAAGCTAAGTAACAGGGAGGGTGCAAGGGAGGATGCTTGAATCTTATTCAGAAGGGGAATTTACATAGTCATCGAAGGTGAATGGAGGGGTGGGGAACTGCATGGCAGAGGGGACTGGGAAGGGAAGGGGGAATCAGATAGGGAAGAGTAGGGGACAGAGGGATGGAAATTGGAGGCAAGCAGGAGTGGAGCATCTCTAGGACAAGCTAGAGACCGGGGATGGAGGAGGTTCCAGGGAGTCTATGAGGGTGAGTCCAGCTGAGACTTCTAGCAAGTGGATATGGAGCCTGAAGGGGTGACTTTCTAAAGTCAGGCAGGACTCCCAGTGGAGGGATAAAGATACCAAACCACTCACAAAAGCTTCGACCCCAATTTTGTCCTGCCTACATGAAGTACATGGACAAAGATGGAGTATAGACTGTGGGAATGGCCGATCAATGACTGGCACAACTTGAGACCCATCCTAAAGGCACAAACCAATCACTCCTGTGATAGAAATTTTAAGATGCTGAAGACAGAAAGTGAAGGAGATATCAGAAGATGGAAAGATCTTCCATGCTAGTGATTCGGTAGGATTAACACCGTCAAAACGGTTGCCCTACCAGAAGGAATGTACGGATTCAATGCAAGCATGGTCAAAATTCCAACATGATTCTTCACAGATTTTGAGAGGAAAACTTTCAGTTTCGTATGGAGACTCAAAAAATCCAGGATAGCTGTGAGAATTGCTGGCAGTTCGCCATACTTGAAAGTTTTGAGTCTATGTTAAGTTTCATGATTTAAGAAATGTCAATTTGCTGAAGATGTGATAGATACAGTAACCTCCAAAAGCAGAAAGCAGAAAGCAGAGGAAATTAAGTGGAAAAGCAGCAGTTGAAGCATTTAGGACAGTTAATCTGGATTTCATAACACAGGCGTTATTAGCAGAGGGATGGCTCAGTGGTTAAGAGCACTGCCTGCTCTCCTAGAGATCTTGGGTTCAATTCATACTCCCCACATGATGGCTCAGAGCTCACAACCTTCTGGTAACTTCAACTCTATAGTCTCTGAGTCATTCTCCTAACCTCAGAGGGAACCAGGTGTACACATGTGTTTTACATTATTCATCTAGACAAAAGGGCCATCCATATTTTTTATCATATAAGGAGAAAAAATTATAGGAGAATTAAAAAAATTATATTGAATTATTTAAGATATAGGACTTAAACAGGACAAGAATGAAATGTATTTTCAAATTTGAACAATCAAAAATTTAAAGTCAATAATGCTAACTAGGTTAAAGAAAAATCAATTATTTATGTTGTTACATTTATTTGTCTTTATTTTACGTAAGGAGTATTCTCATGAATGCCAGTACATGTACCACAGCTGTCTTTGTGGTCCTCAGAGGTCAGAAGCAGACATGAGATTCTCTGGAACTAGAATTATGGATGCTTTCAACGTATAACATTCATAAGTCCTGGGACCCACAAGACCTGGGATCTGGGAAATAAACTCAGGTCTCCTGCAAGAGCAACAAGCATCATTCAGCAGTAAGCCAGCTTTATGAACCCTTCGACAATTTTTTTTTAAAGGTAGCTGAATATATATGCGAGTATTTTAAGACATAAGTTCATTCCTATATATCTAAAACCAGCCTAGCTTTAGGTGTATTATTGAATTATATTCTGAAGGAATTACATGTTTTCTGAGATCTGCTTTCAAATACAGTTAGGTTAGTGAGTGTACTGAATGGAAGCGGGATATCAAAAGGCTGCTGCGAGCTACTTGTCTTATAACCATCACCCGGGTATGGGACAAAAGTGTGGCTGACTTTTCCTTCTCTTGGAAATGGTGTTTAAAGGAAAACAGGTTATATTTCATATTCCTAACCACTAAAGGTCAGCTTTGGTCTTTCTGTTGGCACAGTAGGTCTCCGGAATCTCCATGGGGGAGAAGATCAGGCAGGCTGGGAGCAGACCTGTCAGCATGTTCAGCAGGACACGCAAAACCTTTGTAGAGTTGGTGACTAACTCTGAGATACTAAGAGTGAAGAACTGACTTACCGATCAAGTCAAAACTGGAGGCAGGAGCATTTTTCCCTGACTAAAGGAAGTCAAAACTGCAACCTGAATATTTCATAACATTTTCAAGTAATCTAGGTGTGACCTCACTGTCTGTAAAGCCCTGCCCTACCCACTCAGCAAGCTCACCTTTGGGACCCAGCCCAGCCTATCTGTACCAAATATAAGCAGCAGCCCGGAGCTCCACACACTCATCTGTTCAGTGCTGCCCTGCCTCTCTCCACTCCTCATCTGCTGCTCCTCATCTCACGGAACATGTCTACCAAAACCACCATCAAGACTCAAACCAGCCACCGTGGCTACAGTGCCAGCTCAGCCAGAGTGCCTGGGCTCAACCGCTCTGGCTTCAGCAGTGTGTCTGTGTGCCGCTCCCGGGGCAGCGGTGGCTCTGGTGCAGTGTGTGGAGGAGCTGGCTTTGGCAGCAGGAGCCTCTATGGTGTGGGGAGCTCCAAGAGGATCTCCATCGGAGGGGGCAGCTGTGGCATTGGAGGAGGCTATGGCAGCCGATTTGGAGGAGGCTTCAGCTATGGAGGAGGAGCCGGAGGTAGCTTTGGCTTCGGTGGTGGAGCTGGCTTCGGTGGTGGCTATGGGGGAGCCGGCTTCCCAGTGTGCCCACCTGGAGGCATCCAAGAAGTCACCGTCAACCAGAGCCTCCTCACCCCTCTGAACCTGCAAATCGACCCCACCATCCAACGGGTCAGGACTGAGGAGAGGGAGCAGATCAAGACCCTCAACAACAAGTTTGCCTCCTTCATCGACAAGGTGAGACATGGTCCTTCCTAGAGCAGCCTGTGTGTCTGCAGTGAATGCTGAACAAAGTGGAGGGAAGAGGCTTCAGACTTGGCTCTGATATTGCCTTTGTTTCTAGTTAATTCCCCATCCTGGTTTGTGTTTCTCTTTAGTTAGATTGGCATCTAGAAATGAGGGTCAGCGTTCCTCATCTCCAGAGGCTGCCCCATAAGGGTGTCTGATCCCAGTGGACTGAGATGACCTAAAGACTCAGTCCTAAATCCTAAGAGAGGATTGTAGTGAGATGGAAGCATATATCTATATATTGTGCATCTGGGAGCCATGCCAGCCTCAGGAAGATGCAACACACTCCAGCAACACACTGCTGGGCTTCCAGTGCCCTGCATGAGTGCTCTGCCCTCCTTAGAGAGGTGGCGTTGGGAGCATCACTCTGGATTGTTTCTTGCGGACACAGGGCCAGGTTCTAACTACAGTGAAGCCTGAGAGGGCATGCACACTAGTGAAGGAGTCATAGAAGGATAAATTCAAACTTCTCCCCCTCGCGCTCGGCCCCTCCAGGTGCGGTTCCTGGAGCAGCAGAACAAGGTCCTGGACACCAAGTGGGCCCTGCTGCAGGAGCAGGGCACCAAGACCGTGAGGCAGAACCTGGAGCCTTTATTTGAGCAGTACATCAGCAACCTCCGCAGACAGCTGGACAGCATCCTTGGAGAGAGGGGTCGCCTGGACTCAGAGCTGAGGAACATGCAGGATACAGTGGAGGACTACAAGAGCAAGTGAGTTACAAAGAAGGAAGAATCCAGTCTCCTGACTTTATAAAAACGGAAGCTCCAGTCTAGACCAGGGCTCCATGATTTAAGAAAGCTTGGTCACAGAGATGAAAATGACAACCTATTGGCGATGAGCAAAAGCCTGGGATCAAGGAGGGCTATAGGACATTAGGGGACAGAAAAAGATGAATTAGTTAATGAAAAATCACCTTTCTATAAATATAAGATATTCATAGAATATGGGGGCAGACTCACAGGCTGCCAATGATAGCATACTCCCAACTGGCTCCAATGTGCTGTGCCTTTCCTTTCACAGATATGAAGATGAAATCAACAAGCGCACAGCAGCAGAGAATGAATTTGTGACCCTGAAGAAGGTGAGCTGACCAATCACAAGGACAGGCTTCTCAACTGAAAGACAGAAATGGCTTTACCTGTCTGGGCCATTTCAGAGAAATGGTGGTCGTGGAGACAGAGGTGGATTGTCTGAGCAAGGGTTTTAACCTGATTCCCTGTTGTTCATGGTTTCGTCAGGATGTAGATGCTGCCTACATGAACAAGGTTGAACTGCAAGCCAAGGCAGACAGTCTGACAGACGAGATCAACTTCCTGAGAGTTATTTATGAGGCAGTAAGTCCCCCAAATCATCCCTTCTCCCTCTTCTTCCTTCCCACTCCCTTTATATTGTCCTGTCCAAAATGTTGGGACCCTCTAGGATCCTCACAGACAGAGACAACCATGGCTCTTTCTCTTGTGCAGGAACTGTCTCAGATGCAAACTCACATCTCAGATACATCTGTAATCCTCTCCATGGACAACAACCGCAGCCTTGACCTGGACAGCATCATTGCTGAGGTCAAGGCCCAGTATGAGGACATTGCAAAGAGAAGTCGGGCTGAGGCTGAGTCTTGGTACCAGAGTAAAGTGAGTATTGGGGTGGAGGCTGATGAGGATGACTGGGACCCACCCTGAACTCCATGAGTCTCTAATTTCAGTTTTGGAGGCCCATTAAAGAAAAGCTGCGCTGTTCTCACAGCACATGTACTGTATACTTGGATTGTGGAATGATGTTTTATTCTAAGAGAAAAATATTTCAGAGGTTGATACAAACTTGACATAAGTGGGGTCAGTGGGTCTCTCCGCTTGAGCTGTACTGTGAACATTGGCCCTCATGAGACACCAGAGAACATTTTCACTTCCTGAGGGAACTAGGAAGTCTGTGGTCTCCTAAAGCTTCTCTTGAGGAAAACTCAACACATCATGAAAGTGCGTGCCACTTAGTGGGAGATTTGCTTCTCTATGTAAAAACTCACATACGTGTTCTCTCTTCTGTTCAGTATGAGGAGCTGCAGGTCACAGCTGGCAGACATGGGGACGACCTGCGCAACACCAAACAGGAGATCGCTGAGATCAACCGCATGATCCAGAGGCTGAGATCTGAGATCGACCACGTTAAGAAGCAGGTAGGGTGGACTGGGAAACGCTTGGGTTCGTGGCCATTGTTTCCTGTCCTCTACACTCTTGCTCACTGGAAACCAAGTCTGGGGCTCAGCTTCTCCAGAGATGCACAGTCCAAGGCTGTTTTTGTTGCTCTCTGTCCAGTGTGCCAACCTCCAAGCTGCCATTGCTGAGGCTGAGCAGCGTGGGGAGATGGCCCTGAAGGATGCCAGGGGCAAGCTGGAAGGGCTGGAGGATGCCCTGCAGAAGGCCAAACAGGACATGGCCAGGCTGCTGAAGGAGTACCAGGAACTCATGAATGTCAAGCTGGCCTTGGACGTGGAGATCGCCACCTACAGGAAGCTTCTGGAAGGAGAGGAGTGCAGGTGGGTAACTACATCCTCCAACCCGAGGACACCTCCATAGTGCCAGCACTGAGCACAAGATGAGGGAGTACTGACTGTGGCCACAGTGGTCCCTTCAAGAAACTCCTTGCTGTCCTTGAGAGATGGCTTAATGTTTAAGAGCATTTACTGCTCCTCTAGAGTTACTGAGTTCAAATCCCAGCAACCATATTATGGCTTACAACCATCTCTGTTGGGATCCAGTGCACTCTTCTTACGTGTCAGAAAACAGGTACAGTGTTCGCATATACATAGAATAAATAAATATTTAAAAACAAACAAACAAACAAACAAACAAAACGAAAAACCCCATCCCCTTCCCAGGGTATTCTCTCTGAACCTTCACCAGGCAGAGAGTTCCCATTGGGACTGAGGTGATGGCTGGCTAGTTCTCACCTGCTGTTTTCCTCTCCTAGGTTGAGTGGTGAAGGTGTTGGACCAGTCAACATCTGTAAGTCCTCTGCTTGCCAGCCTCCCTCTCTCCTGCCCTTGTGTCTGGGTCATCTGGTTGCAGTGGGTTCATGATTTCTCTGATGTTCTTTTCTTCTTTCACAGCTGTGGTGCAGTCCACCATGTCCAGCGGCTATGGCAGCGCAGGTGGTGCCGGGAGCAGCTTAGCCCTGGGAGGAGGCAGTAGCTACTCCTATGGCAGTAGCCATGGCTTTGGAGGTGGCTTCAGTTCTGGCAGTGGCAGAGTCATTGGAGGTGGCCTCAGCTCCTCAGGTGGCAGCTCCTCCATCAAATACACCACCACCACCTCCTCCAGCAGGAAGAGCTACAGGCAGTGAAGAACCAACCACTAGAGCTTGTTGCAGAGCTCAGACACCCTGGCTGTAGTGCCCTGTGCGCATGGGCCTCTCCTCTCCCTGGAACCCCACTCTGCTGTCTCCTTCGATCTGAGGACGCCGGGTCCTCTTGCTCCTCTTTCTGTCTGCATGGGTCCCCTCTGCTCACCATTTGATTGTCATCCTCTGAGCTCACATCACAATTCTCACACCTTTGGTTCTTCATGTTGCATTTGAGTTTCCAGGCTCCTGCCTCCCTAGCTCCATCTCTGTGGTGCCTGGTAAAGTGTGTGTGTCCTCTTCATTCTAGACATCATTGCTCAGGAAATAATCACCTCCATTCTTGTTTCCAATGGCCTAAGAAACCCCATCTTTTAACCTCATAAGCCTCCCTGTCAGTACTTGCGACAGCACAGTCTTTAGTCCTGAGATGTCTCTGTACATGTGATGTCATGTCTTCTCTTTGCTTCCTTGTAATTGATAA
Organism: Apodemus sylvaticus; assembly: GCF_947179515.1. NCBI lineage: Eukaryota > Metazoa > Chordata > Mammalia > Rodentia > Muridae > Apodemus > Apodemus sylvaticus. The sequence goes on from NC_067488.1 coordinate 68,453,243, forward strand.
ATAAAGCAAGTTTATAAAAAGTACCATTTTTCCATGTGCTTTTTTTGTTACTAATTGTGTTATATAGAAAATCTGTGGCCTTGATAAACAAGGTATCATTGCTGTTCCCTCTCCAAGCTATGTACGTCTCCATTTGGTAATATATTGTTGTACCATTTTATTTTATTACTATACCTTTTTAAATTAAAAAGAATTTCATCACTTTCCCCATTCAGTTTCCTCCCACCAGCCCCTCCCAGTTGCCCTCACTTCAAACCCTTACCAGATCCTCCATTCTCTAATGCATAGTCTTCTCGAGGAAACTACATTTCCTTTATTTTCATGTAAATAATTTTAATGAATCAGTTTCCCATGTGTTTCTCTCCCTTTCTTACTGATAGTCAACACATGTCAGTTCAATATTCCTTCCTGCATGAGTTATCTTCCTGTCAATGAGAACAAGAATCTGCAGCCTGTTAATGTCCACTCCATGCAAACAGCCCTTATTTAGAGTTAGTGATGAGGCCAATCTGATGTGATAAACAGCAGATTACCGTGTTCACCCAAAGCATTCAGATATAGAAACATTCTTGAACACGTATAACCAGAGCCTTTTTGTTTTGTTTTGTTTTACAAGAGAATAAGGTATATGTTTTAGAATTGCAGTTACCTTAATGACCTTCTGATCTGAAATTGCATTTCTGGAAAGGTGCCCTGAAGGAACTGTGGGAACACAACAAGGTCTTCAGGGACAACCATGCATCCCACCTATAGCACCTACAACTGGGAAATACGGGAGACATTCAAGCTGGTCAAATTAAGGAACTCAAGACTCATTCAAAACCTACAATTCACATTTTGCAAATAGGAGAGGCTTTAGGAGAACATTGCCCTCCTCCTCACACCTTTAGCACCACACCCCCCCATGGATAGTCAGTGAAGTTTGTTTCGTGTGTTACAAACCAGGAGTGTTGATTTCACTCCTGTCTGTACTGTCCTGATTTAACTAATGAATGAGCAGGGCAATCTCAGCTCCAGTGTAAGGTCAATCATTTGATTCCTTGCTGGGACTCCTTTAGCTCCATTGTCCTCTCAAATAACACCTAGCATCATTACCCCCAAGTGCACAGACCAATAGCTGTTTACCTTGCTTTTGTTGCTGTTTCTGGATCTTTCTGCATCATTTTCTGTTGGTTTTAACATTCACTGCTCCTCGGACAATACTGGAAGCTTGCCACCTTGGATTCTCTTCACTCTCTGTGCAGAACTCCTCACCATGAAGAAAAGCAACAACTTATTCATGGAATCTATGCCTTCTCATGACATATAAGCATATATGGGACAACAGAAAGGACAGTCATTGACAGAGAAAATAGTACATATAAAACACCACAACAGGATCATTTATAAAGAAATTTAAATAAAATTTAAATCATGTAGTGTGTGTACATTACAAATGTTGTAAATGAATACCATTAAGAAATCCAAAGGGATGATTTGGTGGCATAAATATTAGTTGCACAAGGTGGATGTTTAGGGTGGCCCACATGTAATTCCAACACTCTGGAAGTAGGAATATTGCTAGCAGCAGCAAGCTGTCAAGAGAAACTAGCCCAACTTTTCAGCTCTGTGCTCAGAGACAGAATCTGGCTAAATAAGTGAAGAATGATTGAAGAAGCAGAAACCTTGATGTTGGAGACCTTTAACTACAGCTTGACCTATGGCAGTAGCATGGTACACCTTACAACCAATATTGATATTATCCCTGAGCCAATCGTACATAGGCACTGCCTGTGCCTTTAATGATCTAGTAACATTTTCACATTTGGTATTTGAATTTTCAAGTGCCTAGGACTCTATCAACACCTGCCTTGCATTGGGGTCTGATATGGCTTTGTTCATAGCTGAGATGAATTTTTGAAAAGAAATCAGTGATGAATTATCCAAAACCTTGTATAAATCTTTGTAAATGAGATGGACCTTTACCAGGGCTCCTCAAATTTGTCCCAACTTCTTAAAGCTGCTAAGCAACATTGTCCTAGAGTAGAGTTATTGAATAGATTCTGTGTGTGGCCAGAGAGCCATGGGACAGGAAGTAGACAATCCAGAAATAGAGTAGGGCTTACGTCTATCCAGTCTGGAGATTGGCATGAGTAGGACAACTTGCCCCCTTCCCCTCTATGAGGCCTGCATGTACCCCACCTTTGCCTCACCTAAGGAAGTCACCTAGCAGGTAGCTAGATTATATTTTCTTTCTTCTTATAAGATCATGTTTAGCATCACCTAGAATTTCTCTTCATGCAAATGAGGCATTCCCAGCACCTTGGCCCCGGGCCAATGAAGTATACTCACTCCATATCCCCTACTCATGCCCCAAAGGTTTAAATATCCTTTGTCCCCACCCCAATCTACCAATCAGTGAGCTGTCTCACTGAAGCCTGCCTTCTTAGAATCTGTTCTTGCCATGTTCATTTGCTGCCTGAGATCTCAGCTGGCAGTTCCCACCTTAATTTCTCTCCCAGGCCATTGTTCATGAACTTAGGAGATCATGTTTTTATTGGTAAGGGAGCAGATCTAGAAGGACAAATATGTATGTTCATGTGAATCACAGTGCCACCTTTCATCCAGCAACTGGTTTTTTTTTTTTTTTTTACTATACTTAACCCCTTGCTCTATTTCCCTGTTTAATATGCTCAGCCTCCCTCTACCATGTTAACCATTGCAACAGTGGATCGGCCTCTAGCATAGATGTCAACAATCCCTTCAGTCCAGGGGTATAATTCTGTTTTGAATAGTTCAGTTATTTAGAATTTGATTCACATAAGGTGAGTGCAACCCAAATGAAATCAAGGCCTCTTGAAAATGCCTCAGATCTATTATTTCTATACAATAGCATCCTATCTCATCATAACCGTGTTTCCCTCCATTAGCAGGCATATGACTCTATAACTATGGAAAACTGGTGGTGGTCTCATATCCCTGGGCCACCCCTCCTGCCCCTATTGCATTGTGGTTTTCTTTCCCTTTCTTCCTTTAAGAAACTCACACTCTCTTCTCTGTCAACAGGATGGAGTCCTTTTGTTCCCTGCTCTTTGGCACTCCTTGCCTCCCAAGCACTTCCACCTGTAATTTTTACAGTTGCACTGCCAACCTCCATTTTATCCCAGTTTTATTAACTGCTCAGCCATATTCCCAACATTTTTGGAAACAGAATATAGGATGAAGAATAAGGAAAAGGGAAAATTCCCCTCAGGGAACAAAGTGGGAGTTATCCCAGTGGTATTTTGCTATCATCTTGAAAAGAAAATTTACCCCTTCATCCTCTGCCATTTTCTCTATGGCACTGAAATCACATTTGCCATTTTACCTAGCCCCATATCTGGGTGCCAGGAGAGAGTGATCTCCCAGCAGTGCTTTTACCTCTGAACGTGGAAGTGATATCTCTACCTTCTCTCTGGGGTGGGGGGTACAGCTAGAAGCCCACGGGGCATATGATCAATGGAGCTTCTGGGACAGGAATCTTCCCTTTTGGCCGCCATTTACACCAGGAAGCCAGGAGGCTCCACAACCTTCTGTGCACAGACCCCACCAGAAGAGAGTTGGTCTCTCAGGAGTATGGACACAGGCTTACAGGCCCATAGGAGGGACAAGCTCCAGCCAGAGACAGCAAGACCAACTAACACCAGAAATAACCAGATGGCGAAAGGCAAGCACAAGAACCCTACCAACAGAAACGAAGGCTACTTGGCAACATCAGAACAGTGTTCTCCCACAATAGCAAGTTCTGGATACACCAACATACAAAAAGGCAAGAGTTGGGTTTAAAATCTCATCTCATGATACTGATAGTTATTTATGTCTCATGATGGACATAAATAACTCCCTTAAAGAAATACAGAAGAACATGGGTCAACAGGTAAAAGTCCTTAAAGAGGAAACACAAAACTCCATTAAAGAATTACAGGAAAACACAAACAAGTGAAGGAACTGAACAAAACCATCCAGGATCTAAAAATGGAAGTAGAAACAATAAAGAAATCACAAAGTGAGACATCTTGGGAGATAGAAAACTTTGGAAAGAATTCAGGAGTCATAGATGCAAGCATCAACAACAGAACACAAGAGATAGAAGAAAGGATCTCAGATGCTGAAGATACCACATAAAACATTGATTCAACAAAGAAAATGCAAAATGCATAAAGTTTGTAACCCAAAACATCCAGGAAATCCAGGACATAATGAGAAGACCAAACCTAAGGATTATAGGTATAGAAGAGAGGTAAGATTTCCAACTTAAAGGTCCAGTAAATATCTTCAACAAAATTATAGAAGAAAACTTCCCTAACCCAAAGAAAGAGATGTCCATGAACATACAAGAAGCCTACAGAACTCCAAACAAACTGGACCAGACCAGAAATCCTCCCAGCACATAATAATCAAAACGCCAAATGCATTAAACAAAGAAAGAATATTAAAAGCAGTAAGGGAAAAGGATCAAGTAACTTATAAAGGCAGGCCTAGTAGAATTACACCAGACTTCTAAACTGAGACAATGAAAGCTAGAAGACCCTGGGCAGATCTCATATAGACCCTAGGAGAACACAAATGCCAGCCTAGACTACTATACCCAGCAATACTCTCAATCACCATAGATGGAGAAACCAAGTTATTCCATGGTAAAACCAAGTTTACACAATATCTTCCCACAAATCCAGTCCTACAGGGGATAATAGATGGAAAACACCAACACAAGGAGGGAAACTACACTCTAGAAAAAGCAAGAAAGTAATCTTCTGACAAACCCAAAAGAAAGTAACCCCACAAACATAAAAATAACATCAAAAATAACAGGAAGCAATGATCACTATCCCTTAATCTCTCTCTCTCTCTCTCTCTCTCTCTCTCTCTCTCTCTCTCTCTCTCTCTCTCTCTCTCTCTCTCTCTCTCTCTCTCTTTGGTTTTTCGATACAGGGTTTCTCTGTATAGCCCTGGTTATCTCGGAACTCACTCTGTAGACCAGGCTGGCCTGGAACTCAGAAATCTGCCTGACTCTGCCTCCCAAGTGCTGGGATTAAAGGGGAGCACTACCACTGCCTGGCTCCTTAATATCTCTTAACATCAATGAATTCAATTCCCCAATAAAAAGACAGAGACTAACTGAAATATTTTTATGTAAATCTTCAATTTTATCAGAAAATGTTTGTAATTCCTCTTTCAATTAATTTAGTAATGCTTTTATGTCTACCATTTTAACTGTATTATTTTCCATGATAATCTTTAATATTAGCATGTCTTTCTAGATATTTATTCAATTTTATCAGAAATATTTTCCATGTAAATCTTCAATTTTATCAGAAAATGTTTTTAATTCCACTTTCAATTAACTTAGGAATATTTTTATGCCTACCATTTTATCTTATAATTTTTCATGAAATAGTCAATTTTAATGTATTTTTCTATATATTTCTTCAATTTTATCAGAGACATTTTCCATGTATTTCTTCAATTTTATCAGAAAATGTTTATAATTCCACTTTCAATACACTTAGAAATATTTTATGCCTACCATTTTATCTGTAATTCTCCATGATAATCTTCAATTTTAATATGTTATTCTATATTTTATACAATTTTATCAGAAATATTTTCCACATAAATCTTAAATTCTATTATAGAATGTTTCTACTTCCCTTTTCAATTATTTTAGCAATGTTTTTATGTCTACCATTTTACTCTTTAATTTTTCCATGAAAATTGTCACTTTTAACGTGTTTTTTTATATATTTCTTCAATTTTCTCAGAAATATTTTCCATGTAAATCTTCAATTTTATCAAAAAATGTTTTTACTTCCTTTTTCAAAAAGAATATGGTTTAAAAAAACTAAAAAAAAATTGGGTAGGAGAGAAAACAGATAAAAAGGAAAGGGCGATGTAGCGGTTAGACTAGTTCCTGCTGATTAGGTGGGGGCAAGTTTGGTGGGGCAAGTCTGATATTGACCGTTAGGATACTGAATTTATTTATTTTTTGATGTTGTTTCTTCTTTGCACACATCTACTTAGTAAACCACAACCAACAACAAGCAACAGCAACCAACCAACAACTAACAAGCCACCCTGATTCATACCTTCTTCTTAACATCATCAATCTGAAATCTTGGCGTCTAGATCACACGGTTGAATTCTGCCATACCCTGCATTGTGTTAGTCACACTGTCTCCATGTCAGCTCACTGGGATCTGCATCTTCTTATACTGCATACATAGAAGAAAGACAGAGAAATATGCTCGTGGTTGTTTTGTTTTGTCTTGGGACCAATGACATTCAACATCAAAACTCATGTGACCTATTCCTAACTCTGTTTTCTCTATGGCTCTATTTAGGTCTGACTGACTGACTCTCTCTCTCTCTCTCTCTCTCTCTCTCTCTCTCTCTCTCTCTCTCTCTGTGTGTGTGTGTGTGTGTGTGTGTGTGTGTGTGTGTGTGTGTCCTGGCCCTTTTCCTATATCTTGGTCTCTATTTGTCATTATGTGTGAACAGCTTTATGTTTAGAGCCGAACATCCGTATATTGGATTGAAAAAAGAACTTTTTTTGTGCATGAAGTGTTTTCAGAATTGTTAGTCCCATCTCCAAGGAACTGGTCATGTCAGGTCAAGTGCAGCTATCACAATACAGTTCCTTTCCAAGACTCATACATCCTGCTCACTCACTCCAGGGCTGCCCACTCAGCCTTTTCATCACTCCTCCGCCTATAGTTTAATAAGGTGGCTTCCTTTATCTGTAAACTGCTAGATTCTTGTATCTTGTCTTACTCTCTCCTGAGTTATCTTGATCTCACAAATTATTAGTTTTGCTTTCAAGAATTAAGGTTTCCAGTGTATAAAACTCTGTGGAGGCTGTTTTAAGAGAATCTTTAAGGGGTCAAGCTACAGATCAGGTGTACTGGCTGGTTTTGTGTGTCAACTCAACACAGGCTGGAGTTGTCACAGAGAAAGGAGCTTCAGTTGGGGAAGTGATTCCATGAGATCCAGCTGTGGGGCATTTTCTCAGTTGGTGATCAAGGGGGGAGGGCCCCTTGTGGGTGGTGCCATCCCTGGGCTGGTGCTCTTGGGTTCTATAAGAGAGCAAGCTGAGCAAGCTAGGGGAAGCAAGCCAGTAAGAAACATCCCTCCATGGCCTCTGCATCAGCTCCTGCTTCCTGACCTGCTTGAGTTCCAGTCCTGACTTTCTTTGGTGATCAATAGCAATATGGAAGTGTAAGCTCAATAAACCCTTTCCTCCACAACTTGCTTCTTTGTCATGATGTTTGTGCAGGAATAGAAACCCTGACTAAGACACCAGGCAAAGTCTGGTATGGGGCTTACATTATAAATGATATAGACTATAATAAAATGTGCAAAGAATTTTCCCTTTCATTGAAAATAAATTCTTTTTCTCACAAAATATATTGATTATGTTTTCCCTTTCTTCTCCTCCTCTAAGTTCCTCCCCACTTTCCCTCCCATGTGGATCCATCTCCTTTCTGTCTCTCATTAAAAAACAAACAAGCTTCTGAAGGATCATAATAAAATAAGGCATAATAAGATAAAGCAAAATTAACATATCAGGATAGTACAAAACAAACAAATGAAAGAAAAGAAAAAGCATAAAAAACAGATATAGCTTGAGAAACCCACTTATTCACACACTCAGGAATCCCCTAAACACTAAACTGGAGTCAGAATATAGACACAAAGGATCCTGTTTTCTTCTCTTCTTACACAGGGTTGGCTCCTTAAGCCGCTAGGGGAAGGATCTGATGGAGACATTCTGTTTTGCACTGAGGTTCCAAGAACTCTCCCTGTCTACATGTTATCTGGCTTTGGGTCTCTGTATTGGATCCCATCAGATTCTCTGATGATAGCTAAGCATGACACTGAACTCTACATGCAGCAGAACATCATTAGTAGACATTTTATTACTATGTTCTTCTATCAGAACAGTAGTTTTTGGTGTTACTCTAGGTCTCTTATGCTATCTAGTCTCAGGTTCCTGGTTACCCAAGAAGTGTAGGGGATGGACTCCAACTTGTGAAGTAGGCTTTAAATAAAATCAGATATAGCTTTACTCTTACAGTGTTGTGCACAACATATTGCACAAGCACATCTTGCAGGCAGGCATTTCATCACTGTGGATGAAAGTGTTTGTTCCTGATTTGGTGTTCACATTTCTTCTTTGGGGAGCATGCAGAGTCCTTGCCTATACGGAAGACACAGGCACATAGGGGTGAGGACTGTCTGTGTAGGCACCAGCTGGATTTTTCCATGTTCAATGACCTGTGCAGGTGTTGTCTTCAGTCTTAGGGCCTTGCAATTGGTCTGTAGAGCAACCTATAGTTTGGACAGCAAGATGCACTCTTTTGGTGTTCCTATGTGAACTCTTTGGATACATACACAATCAGATGTCATCAGATCCTGGCACTGAAAGCTTCATTTGCTGACAGGATGTACATTGGGGGCCCTGTCTCCCCCATTACTTGGGGATTCCATGAAACCATTGTAAATATGTATATACAATGACTTAACGTGTAAATATATATTTGTTTGTTTTGAGAAATATCTTTGCCTTCTTCTTTTTAAAAAATAATTATCTTATTTATTTTCATTCCAAAAGTTGCCCAGCTTCCTGGTTCCCACTCTACGAATTGTTTGCCTCTTCCCCCTCACCTCTGAGAAGGTGCTCCCCCACCCATGCACTCACCATCACCTCATCCCCACCAGCATCCCTCTTATCCTGGGGCATCAAGTTTCCACAGGATTGAGCTTCCTCACCCACTGAGGTCATCCACTGGAAGTCCTCTGTTATATATGTGCCTGGGGCCACACACTAGCCCATGTATGCTTCTTAGCTTTTGGCTTAGTCTCTGGGAGCTCTGAGGGGTCTAGGTTAGTTAACACTGTAGTTATTCCTATGGGGTACAATCTCCCTCAGCCCCTTCAGTCCTTCTTTTAACTCTTCCATATTGGTCCCCCACCTCAATCCTATGGCTGGCTGTGAGTATCTATTTGCATTTGTGTCAGTCTGTATTGGTTTTCCATGCTACCCCTTAAATGGCCCAACATTTAGTTGTTTCTCCCCATATCTCCTTCCCTGTTTACCTCTTCCACACTGCTCCCAAGTTGATCATCCCCTTCCACTTCCCGCATTTCCATCCATAAATATCTTATCTTGTCTTCTTAGTCATTTTGACAGATGTAAGATGGAATCTGAATATTGTTTTGATTTGCATTTTTCTGATGACCAAGGATGCTAAAAAATTCTTAAAATGTTTCTTAGCTGCTTGAGTTATATCTTTGGAGGACCCTCTTTTTAGAAGTATATGCTGTTACTATCAACATGATATTTTTAGTGAATATTTGGGAACTTCACAGCACACAACCTGATCACACTCATTTCCCAGTCCTTCTGTCTCCACACCCACTCTTGTGACCTTCCCTGAATAAATAAATAAATAAATAAATAAATGAAAAAGAAAAAGAAGAAAACCAAGTCAATTTGTGTTATCTACATACTCACTAGAGCATGGTCAGACTGTCCGTTTTCCGCCTTTTAAATACAACTGAGTCATGTCACTCCTCACCCCCAGATGCTACCACTCGTGGGGAACTACCTTCAGCATCTTTATTATACTTTATAAGAGTTTAACCATTCTCTTTAATGGCTTCCCCCTACTTTTTGTGAGGGTAGGGTTTAGGATGGGGGTAGAGCATGTCACAAAATGCTTCAATGTCCTATTTTTTCAACTATGCACTGGCAGTCATAGGAGCCAAAGTACTCTCCTTGTTCTTCACTGCCAGGAGCAGAGATCATGGATTTCCACATGGTTTCTGGAGAAAGCACAGACCACGAACACAACATGTAGCTGCAGTAGGACCTTGAACTCAGGCATGGCTATTAGGGTAATCATAGGCCAGTTGCATCAGCCTGGTTCTAACCACTGTTCTGTCTCCAGGGAGGTTTATGACATTTATAGATGGGGTTTCTTAGGACATTGGAATTTGAAAGGGAGGTGCTCATTTCTTGAGTAGGAAACAGACAATATTTCCAGAATGAAGGGGACACACACACCCTTTCACAGGTACCTTAGAGATAGAGCTAGATAGGCAGGAGACTAGAAACCAAATACAACATGAAGTACCAAATATGAGTGAAGTGTGATGTGAGCTCAGAGGATGGCAATCAGAAGTTAAGCAATGCAGACCCATGAGGACAGAAGGAAGAGCACGAAGACCCAGATTCCTCAGACACAAGCAGAGAGAAGAGGTACAGTCTAGGGAGGAGAAGCCCCTGTACACAGAGCTCTGAGCTCAGGTCTCTGCAGCTAAGGTATCTGGGGTCAGGGATAAGCTGGTGGTTGGTACTTCAGTGCCTGTAGCTCTTCCTGCTGGAGGAGGTGCTGATGGTGTCTTTGATGTGGGACAAGCTGACACCAGAGGAGCCGAGGCCACCCCTGATTCCTCCGCCACTTCCAGCTCTGAAGCTCCCTCCACGGCCATGGCTATGGCTGCAGGAGAAGCTGCTACCTCCACCCTGGCCAAATCTGACTCTGGCACCACCTGCACTGCCACAGCCTCTGGACACAGATGACTGTACTACAGCCGTGAAGGAGGAAAAGTGTCAGGAGCCATAATGGGACAAGATAAATAGTAGCAGGTGATCATCCTGGAAAGACCTGCTTTGGGTTGTTATATAATCTGAGACAGGTGCACCCTTATTAAGCAAGGTTGGAAGGGATTCATTTTAGGAAAGATTCATGCTATTAATATGCTTTTTCTGATAGTACAAAACATATATAACAATCACTAAGTAATACCACACCTCTTTGGAGCAGATCTATGCAGATCCACAAAGATGTATTTTCTTGTAATGATGCTATATAGACAAATAGATGACTTAAGTCTCAATGATGATCCTATAAGAATTCCAAAAATTGTATCTGTGATTATTAAGCTTTTTTATAGTGGCACTGATATTAGGTCCTTTTCTGATATTCAAAACTGCAATAAGAACTCTGCCAGTCTCCCAAGTGTCACCAGATAATTGCTCTTAGATAGTATCCAGACTTTCTGTTACTCAGAGCACATTCTAAGAGGTTGTAAAAACAATTAACTAAAGGTCATAAAAAGGAAATTAATGACTTATTATGGGTGCTAAGACAGAAGATAAAGTATTGATCGCGTTTATCTATACAAACTTTACTAATAACATGGTTATGGTTGTTAAATTTTCAGTGAACCTGTGGAGCTGAGACAGGTGATGGATGTATTAGCCAGATAATTATTCCTAATGGATATGCATGTAAACATTCTGTGTTATAAAATTCTATTCCAGGTTATTATTTGATTTTCTGTGTGAACTTGTGATGAACTTTGTAACGTTATGTATTGTGAAAGATGTTTAAGTGCTGAGGACAAGGAGAAGAGTCAGAAGTGAGGTGAGAAGAACTGAGCTAAGAAGAGCTGTGAGAGGGAACTGAGCTGTGAGAGGGAACTGAGCTGTGAGAGGGAACTGAGCTGTGAGAGGGAACCAAGCTGTGAGCGGAGAACTGAGCTGTGAGAGGGAACTGAGCTGTGAGAGGGAACTGAGCTGTGAGAGGGAACCAAGCTGTGAGCGGAGAACTGAGCTGTGAGAGGGAACTGAGCTGTGAGTGGGAACTGAGCTGTGAGAGGGAACTGAGCTGTGAGAGTGAACTGAGCTGTGAGAGGGAACTGAGCTGTGAGCGGAGAACTGAGCTCTGAGCGGGGAACTGAGCTGTGAGAGGGAACCAAGCTGTGAGCGGAGAACTGAGCTGTGAGAGGGAACTGAGCTGTGAGAGGGAACTGAGCTGTGAGAGGGAACTGAGCTGTGAGCGGAGAACTGAGCTGTGAGAGGGAACTGAGCTGTGAGCGGAGAACTGAGCTGTGAGAGGGAACCAAGCTGTGAGCGGAGAACTGAGCTGTGAGAGGGAACTGAGCTGTGAGAGGGAACTGAGCTGTGAGTGGGAACTGAGCTGTGAGAGGGAACTGAGCTGTGAGTGGGAACTGAGCTGTGAGAGGGAACTGAGCTGTGAGAGGGAACTGAGCTGTGAGAGGGAACCGAGCTGTGAGCGGAGAACTGAGCTGTGAGAGGGAACTGAGCTGTGAGAGGGAACTGAGCTGTGAGTGGGAACTGAGCTGTGAGAGGGAACTGAGCTGTGAGAGGGAACCAAGCTGTGAGCGGAGAACTGAGCTGTGAGAGGGAACTGAGCTGTGAGAGGGAACTGAGCTGTGAGTGGGAACTGAGCTGTGAGAGGGAACTGAGCTGTGAGCGGGAACTGAGCTGTGAGAGGGAACTGAGCTGTGAGCAGAGAACTGAGCTGTGAGAGGGAACTGAGCTGTGAGAGGGAACCGAGCTGTGAGTGGAGAACTGAGCTGTGAGAGGGAACTGAGCTGTGAGAGGGAACTGAGCTGTGAGAGGGAACTGAGCTGTGAGTGGGAACTGAGCTGTGAGAGGGAACTGAGCTGTGAGAGGGAACCAAGCTGTGAGCGGAGAACTGAGCTGTGAGAGGGAACTGAGCTGTGAGAGGGAACTGAGCTGTGAGAGGGAACTGAGCTGTGAGAGGGAACTGAGCTGTGAGAGGGAACTGAGCTGTGAGCAGAGAACTAAGCTGTGAGAGGGAACAGAGCTGTGAGCGGAGAACTGAGCTGTGAGAGGGAACTGAGCTGTGAGAGGGAACTGAGCTGTGAGAGGGAACTGAGCTGTGAGAGGGAACTGAGCTGTGAGTGGGAACTGAGCTGTGAGAGGGAACTGAGCTGTGAGAGGGAACTGAGCTGTGAGAGGGAACAGAGCTGTGAGCGGAGAACTGAGCTGTGAGAGGGAACTGAGCTGTGAGAGGGAACAGAGCTGTGAGAGGGAACTGAGCTGTGAGAGGGAACTGAGCTGTGAGAGGGAACTGAGCTGTGAGAGGGAACTGAGCTGTGAGCAGAGAACTAAGCTGTGAGCAGAGAACTAAGCTGTGAGAGGGAACAGAGCTGTGAGCGGAGAACTGAGCTGTGAGAGGGAACTGAGCTGTGAGAGGGAACTGAGCTGTGAGAGGGAACTGAGCTGTGAGAGGGAACTGAGCTGTGAGAGGGAACTGAGCTGTGAGAAGGAACTGAGCTGTGAGAGGGAACAGAGCTGTGAGCGGAGAACTGAGCTGTGAGAGGGAACTGAGCTGTGAGAGGGAACTGAGCTGTGAGAGGGAACTGAGCTGTGAGAGGGAACTGAGCTGTGAGAGGGAACTGAGCTGTGAGAGGGAACAGAGCTGTGAGAGGAGAACTGAGCTGTGAGAGGGAACTGAGCTATGAGCAGAGAACTAAGCTGTGAGAGGGAACAGAGCTGTGAGCGGAGAACTGAGCTGTGAGAGGGAACTGAGCTGTGAGAGGGAACTGAGCTGTGAGAGGGAACTGAGCTGTGAGAGGGAACTGAGCTGTGAGTGGGAACTGAGCTGTGAGAGGGAACTGAGCTGTGAGAGGGAACTGAGCTGTGAGAGGGAACAGAGCTGTGAGCGGAGAACTGAGCTGTGAGAGGGAACTGAGCTGTGAGAGGGAACAGAGCTGTGAGAGGGAACTGAGCTGTGAGAGGGAACTGAGCTGTGAGAGGGAACTGAGCTGTGAGAGGGAACAGAGCTGTGAGAGGAGAACTGAGCTGTGAGAGGGAACAGAGCTGTGAGCAGAGAACTAAGCTGTGAGAGGGAACTGAGCTGTGAGAGGGAACTGAGCTGTGAGCGGGGAACTGAGCTGTGAGCGGAGAACTGAGCTGTGAGAGGGAACTGAGCTGTGAGAGGGAACTGAGCTGTGAGAGGGAACTGAGCTGAGGGGAGGTTTTTAGACAGAACACTTTTTAGACTGAACTGAACTCAAGAAGAACTTAGAAGTATAGGCAAAGCTTTCAGAGAAAAGGCATTGAGAGTAAGAGCATTTGTGACTTCAGAGCAGGAGGAGAGAACAAGATTAGAAGGAGAATGCAGGGTGGAATAACTTAGAAACTATAGGTAACATTAAAAAAACAAGGAGAGAAGTGTGCAGAATGCAGAGGGAAAGAGGAAAAAAAGAAGCTGCAGAGAGAGCAGAAGGAGCAGGCAGGCTTCTTCTTACCGTGGGACAGAACAGGTCCTTTCTTAATAACAAGGCGGGCTTAGTTTTATTAAAAGCAACAAAGCTTTTTTTCTTACAAACATGGGTTTAATTCATTTAGCATTAAAAGGGTAGAAGCTTTTCCTTTCTCTATGCAATAAAGATTGGGGCTCATTTTTTATCCAGAATGAGTGAGTCCTTTCTGTAACAGTGCTTGGCCTTTTGCTCCATATGCATATGTAAGTGTGGATGTGTGGGTAAGTATGTAATTGTGAGAATGTATGAATGTGTGTGTGTGTGTGAATATGTAATTGTGAGAATACAAGCAAGTTGGTCCCAACTGGTTTGAATGGAAATGTATAAATGGGAATGCATGAATCTGTATATGAAATTATGAGCTTATGCATATTTGCTTATGTAAAAGTTTTCCCTTCTGCTAGTGTTTCTCTTTTCCTGGCTCAATAGAAGTTTATTGCTCCAAACTTCCCCCTAGGCCACCAAGCAAGAGGCATCTGGACAAGAGGAAAAAAGGCTCTAGCAATTAACCCTTTACTTTAACTCCTGCGGTTTTAGGGTGAGGTGCCAAGTGCCAGAAACTGAAGTTTCTGGCCTCAGAGGACCACAGAAGGCAGGTCAGCTACAGTAGCATAGTAACTTAGACCTAGATAAGTAAACTTTTTATTATTATACAGCAACCCTAAATATCTTGTAAGATATAGCCTTACCTTCCACAGATGCTCTTCCCCCTCCGCTGCCTCACAGAAGAACCAACAAGAAAGAAGAACCACACCAGGGCTGGCCCTTGGCAGAAAAGGACACATCAGACATAATGAGTCCCCTGTGACCAGCTGAGCAAGTCACAAGGGCAGGAGAAGGCTGGCAAGCAGAGTACTCACAGATGTTGTCTTGTCAAACACCTTCACCACACAACCTAGGAGATGAAAGCAGCAGGTGAGAACTCGGCAGGCATCTCTTCAGTCTCCATGGGAACCCTCCAACTGGTGAAGGTTCACAGAGAATCCCTTGCCAAGGAGTATCTTGAAGTCACCATTGTGGCCATAGCCAGTGCTCCCTCATCTTGTGCTCAGTGCTGGTACCATGGAAGTGTTCTCAGGGGTTGGAGGATGTAGTTACCCACCTGCACTCCTCTCCTTCTAGAAGCTTCCTATAGGTGGAAATTTCCACATGCGGGACAGCTTGACAATCAAGATGTCCTGCTGGCCCTTCACCTGCCAGGCCATGTCCTGGCCATGTTTGGCCTTTTGCAGGGCATCCTCCAGTCCTTTCAGCTTGCTCCTGACATCTCCCAGGGACATCTTCCCATGATGCTCAGCATCAGCAATGACCATGTGCTGTTTGTCACACTGGGCAGAGAGAACAACGAAAACAATTTTGGAGTTTGGAACTCTGAGGTGCTTGAGCTCCAGTTCTTGGTTTCCAGTGAGCAAGAGTGTAGAGGGCAGGAAACAATGGCTGGCAAGCTCTACATATCTCTGTTTATCTGACCTGATTCCTAATGTGGTCAATCTTGGATCTCAGCCTCTGGATCATGCGGTTGATCTCTGCCATCTCCTGCTTGGTGTTGCACAGGTCGCCCCCATGTCTGCCAGCTGTGACCTGCAGCTCCTCATACTGAAGGTCAATCCAACAGAAAACATTTATGTGAGTTTTTATACACAGAAGCAAATCCGCCTCCAAGTGGCATGCACTTTCATGGATGTGTTGTCTTCTCTTGTTCCTCAAGAGAAGCTTTAGGAAACCAGAGACTCCATAATTCCCCCAGGAAGTGAAAATGTTCTCTAGTGTCTCAGGAGACCCAGATTTCAGAATGCAGCTCAAGCAGAGAGCCATGGACCACCCTTATGGAAACTTTGCATCTACCTCTGGATTCTTTTACACTAGAACATCATTGTATTACCTAAGTGCCCAACACTGTTGCTATGAGAACAACCCAGCTTCTCTTTAGAGGACCTCCATTAATGAACTCAGAGTCTTATGAAATTCAGTCTGGGTCCAGGCATCCCAATCACCCTCCACATCAATACTCACTTTAGTCTGGTACCAGGACTCGGCCTCAGCCCGACTTCTCTGAGCAATGTCCTCATACTGGGCCTTGACCTCAGCAATGATGCTGTCCAGATCCAGGCTGCGGTTTCCTATGGGGCTGGCAGCTCCTTCAGCTCTTTCGATCCTTTCTCTACCTCCTCCACTGGATACCAACAAATTGGGAACTTTACCAACTCTACATCTGATAGAGCAGTAATATCTAATATATACAAAGAACTTAGGAAGTTAGAGAAACAAATATCCCTATTTAAAAAATGGGGTACAGAACTAAACAGAGAATTCTCAACTGTTGAATACCAAATGGTTGAGAAGCACCTGAAGAAAGGTTCAACAAACTCCATTCATGAATCAGCAACTGCATTTCAATGCAGAAGAAACTGCAAGGCTCTGCCAATAGGCCTGAGTCAGCAGAAACAGCAAGAAGCTGCTAGAACACCACCAGGAGATCCTTGGTGCATTTCTCTATGAAGTCCTGAAAATGATGATCAGCAAATAGTTACAAGGAGAACAAATACAACACAGCTCCATCAATTTTCTGTTCTGTTACATTTACACCCTTTCCTAACATCACATTTTCTTTAAAAATGTCCACTCTAGCAAAAATATTACATGTCACATGTCTTTTCAGCAAATCATCTTTCCACATGCCTGCTTCAGCAAAATCATCCTCTCATAAGACAGTTTCCAGAAGAATTTTACCTGACACAACTGAGTCTCCGAGGAAACCAGACATTTCCACTTCATATGTCCAATTGTATATGTGTGTAATTGAATACCTATATAAATGCATACATGCATATGTGCATAGTTGTATACACCTATACATGTATACATGTATAAGTGTATATATGTATATATTATATATTGTAATGCTAAATATCAGCCAAAGGCCTGCTTGCTCTCAGAGACAAGAGAATCTGCACATACACCAAGAGATGCTATGTGACCTGGCTTGTTAATTTAAATGTATTGGTTGAATAAATATGCCAACAGCTTATAGCTGGGCATAGAAGAGGTGGGGGGGTTCAGTTCCTGGACTTAGGGTCTGAAGAGTACCACAGGAGACAAGAAGAAGGTAAAGAGAGGAGAAGATGGTATGGGATAAGTTAGTCATGAAATCGTGGCTAGGAGGGCTGACCAATCAGCATTAAGATTTGCCTAGATGGAGCATTCAAATTATAACTTGGGGTTATTGGTTTGGAAGTAGATTTTAATAACTTAGAGGGTAGATATCTGGCCAGCTATAGTGCATGAAAGACCTATAATAATTACAAATGTTGTATGCCTTTGATCTGGGAACTATATACATTTTTTAAACTGGGTTATTTGTTTTCTTATTGTCTAATGTCTTGAGCTCTCTACCTTTTTGGATGTTGGCCCTCTATCAGATGTATAGATGATAAAAAACCTCTTTTCTCATTTGATACATTTTTGGTGCAATCTCTTCTTTTTGTCCTACAGTGTTGAGGTGTGTTGGATTGAGATCCATTTAGTTTTATTATATAAGCACTTAGTTCTATGACCTTGTCTTCAATGTGTCCCATAAGTGGGTATATTATGTATTCACTTTCATTTGGTTCTACACTGTTTTAAATTTCTTTCATAACCATTTTTATTCAGTAGTGACTTGTTTATTACTCAATGAGAAAATAAGCTTTTTCTATTTGTAAGCTTGTAAGCTTTCTATTATTTCTGAAACAATTTGCTTTGTGTCCAATAAGTTGTCATTTTTGGAGAAAGTTGTATGAGGTTCCTAGAAAATTATATTCTTTTGTGTTTGGTAAAATATTTTGTAAATATCTGTTAGGTTCATTTGGGTTATAATATTAGTCAGCTCCGACACTTTAGTTTTTATTTGGATGACCAGTCTGTTGGTGAGAGTCAGATAATGAAGTCTCCCACTATCTGTGTGTGTGTGTGTGTGTGTGTGTGTGTGTGTGTGTATGAGCTGGACTTCAGTTGTAATAATGTTTCTTTTACTAACCTAGGTTCTTTTGTGTTTGGTTTATAGATGTAAAGAATTGCAATGACTTTCTAGTACATTTTCCTTTGAGGGTTATGTAGTGTCCTAACCAGAACCACAGAATCTTAAATCAAAATAGAAAACGGCGTGGATAGAGTCTTTAATCTTCCCTGTGAAGCATCACAAGCCAGACATCCCTGTTCTGCACTGCTCTCAAAATTCTTTTTTTCCCCATGAGAAGAGGTTTATTGGGGGAAAGCAGGGAAGAGAAGAGGAAGAATAAGGGGGAAAGAAGGGGAGGAAGAAAGAGCCTGCTTTCAAAATTCTTATCTCCAAAGTTCCTAAAGAACTTCCATTGAAGAGGTCTCAACACTTACCGAATTTTACAGATCAAAGTTCCAAAGTCTTTCTACAATCCTCTCCAAAACATGGTCAGCTACGTCACAGCTATGTCACAGTGGAGTATGTAGTATACTCCACTACACTTGTACCAACTTCTATCTAGTTAGGATTATTCTATTAGTTGGGATTTCAATTGCTGCACCAAAACACTGTGGCCATAAGGAAAAGTGGAGAAGAAGGTGTTCATTTGTCTTACACTTCTGTACTAATGCTCGCTATTGGAAGAAGTCAGGACAGGAACTCAAACAGGACAGGATCCTGGAGGCAGGAGCTGATGCAGAGGTCATGATTGGATGCTGCTTATTGGCTTATTCCTGATGGCTTGCTCAGCCTACATTTTTATAGACCCCAGAACTACAACCTCAGGAAAGATACCACCCACAATATCTGGGTTCTTCCCACTGATCACTAATTGAGAAACTGCCTTGCAGCTGAACCTCATGAGGGCATTTCCTCCAAGGAGTCTCTTTTCTCTCAAATGATTCAGTGTGTGTCAAGTTGATGCGCAAACCCAACAGTATACCTGGAAAAACACCCAGAGTGAAATCATCATGCCTGCCTAAAAACATGGGAACCCAAACTCACTGAATATTCATGGGGGGAATAAAGGTATGAGGACAAGGGAATGTTTTCCTAAAGGCTTTACATGTATCACAATAAGAATTTCAAGTTTTGAATGAGTCTTGAGTTCCTTAATTAGGCCAACTTCAATGTCTCCAGTATTTCCAAGTTGTAGAGGCTATAGGTGGGATGTACGGCCATTTTTGAATAACCTGTTGTGATCGAGCTGCTTCTTTAACACACAGTTACTATTATTGATGCCCACAAGTACTTGCTGACCGGAGCCAGATATAGCTGTCACCTGGGAGGCTCTGCTAGTGCATGACAAATACAGAGGGGACACTCTCAGCCAGTCATTGAACTGAGCACAGGGTCCCCAATGGGGGAGCTAGAGAAAGGATCCAAGGAGCTGCTGAAGGGGTTTGCAACCCCATAGGAGGAACAACGATATGAACAACCCAGTACTCCCAGAGCTCCCAGGAACAAAACCATTAACCACAGAGTGCACATGGAGTTACCCATGACTCTAGACGCATAGGCAGCAGAGGATGGCCTTGTTGGACATCAAAGGGAGGAGAGGCCCCCTGGTCCTGTAAGGGGTCGATG
Organism: Apodemus sylvaticus; assembly: GCF_947179515.1. Classification (NCBI taxonomy): domain Eukaryota; kingdom Metazoa; phylum Chordata; class Mammalia; order Rodentia; family Muridae; genus Apodemus; species Apodemus sylvaticus. Next base: position 68,472,930 of record NC_067488.1, read on the forward strand.
CCACATTGTGGGAGAATGCTGGGACAGGGAAGCAGAAGGTTGATTGGGAAACACGGGGAGGGGAGATGGGTTATGAGACTTTTGGGGGTGGGGGAAACCAGGAAAGGGGATGACATTTGAAATGTAAATGAAAAAAGTAAAAAAAAAAAAAAGTCACAGTTTCAGTAATGCAGTTCCAGTTCAGGGGAAGGCCATGTTCCTGCTATTGGTACTGAGTGTCAGACAAGTTGCTTGGTCATGAAAGCAAGAGTAATTCTAGGACAAGTACCTCATTCTCTTGTCAAAGGCCTTTGCTACGACTGTCCAAGAATATGTTTCTCTGACTGAATCCTTTGGGTGAGTACTGTGATCTGCTGGCAATCACATCAGAGAAGCCTCACCACTAATTTCTAATAAGGGCTGTTATCACCAAGTGGACACTAACAGCTGCAGATTCTTGTTCTTACTGAGAGGAAGGCCATTCATGTGGGAGGGAAGGCTGAACTGCCATTTGTAGACAATTTCTAAAGAGAATCAGAGAAGCACAAGGGAAATGGATACATCAAAAATTGTTTAATGAAAATGAAGGAAATAAAGGCTCCTCAAAAGACTATCAATTTGAGAATAGAAGATCAGGTGAGGGTTTGAGGTGAGGGCACCTGTGCAGGGCTGGTGGGTGTAAGTTGGAAAGTGATGAAATTCTATTTTAATTAAAAATTATTAAATACTATAAAAATATGAACTTAAATTTAAATTACAGTATACAAACAAAGATATACATAGCTTGGAGAGGGAACAACAATGATACTCTAAAAAGACCTTGTATAACAGTGCTGCAGATTTCCTACTCGAACAAATTTGTTATCAAATTACACATGAAAAAAGTCCTTATGTTCTAAGCCTGCTTTATTTATTAGTTTCCAGAAAGCAAAGAGCAGATATGACATCACATGAGCACAGATTCTACATCACAGGACTAGTGACTCTGCTGCCACAGTTACTGACAAGGAGGTTTTTGACATTGAAAGATGGGGTTTCTGACAACATTGGAAAATAAAAGGGAGGTACTCATTTCTTGAGAAGGACCCAAGCGATATTTCCAAAATGAAGGGGACAAATTCACCCTTTCACAGGCACCTCAAAGACAGAGTTAGTGAGGTATAGGCCTGGAAACCGAATACCACATGAAGCACCAAATGTTAGCAAAGTGTGATGTGAGCTCAGAGGATGGCAATCATAAGTTGAGCAATGCAGGCCCATGAGGACAGAAGGAAGAGCAAGAAGACCCAGCTTCTTCAGACACAGGCTGAGAGCAGACGTGGGGTCCAGGGATGAGAAACCCCTGTACACAGAGCTCTGAGCACAGGACTCTAGAGCTAGGGCCTCTGGGGTCAGGGAAAAGCTCTGGTGACTAGGACTTCAGTGCCTGTAGCTCTTCCTGCTGGAGAATGTGTTGATGGTGTTTTTGATGGTGGAAGAGCCTCCACCAGAGGAGCCGAGGCCACCCCTGATGCCTCTGCCACTGCCAGCACCAAGGCCATCTCCAAGGCTGTGGCTACTGTCATAGGAGTAGGTGCTGCCTCCTCCCAGGGATAAGCTACTGCTGGCACCACCTGCACTGTCATTGCGACTGGAAACAGTGGACTCCACCACAGCTGTGAAGGAAAAAGGACACCACAGACAAGTTGAGCCCATTAAGACCAGTTGAGCCAGTTCAAAGGCAGGAGAAGGGGATTCTGGCAAGCAGAGTACTCATAGATGTTGACTTGTCCAACACCGTCACCACGCAGCCTAGGAGATGAAAGCAGCAGGTGAGAACTCAGCAGGCTCCATGAGAAACCTCCAACTGGTGAAGGTTCACAGAGAATCCCTTGCCCAGGAGTTTCTTGAAAGGACCACTGTGGCCACAGCCAGTGCTCCCTCATCTTGTGCTCAGTGCTGGCACCATGGAGGTGTCCTCAGGGGTTGGAGGATGTAGTTACCCACCTGCACTCCTCTCCTTCCAGAAGCTTCCTGTAGGTGGCGATCTCCACGTCCAAGGCCAGCTTGACATTCATGAGTTCCTGGTACTCCTTCAGCAGCCTGGCCATGTCCTGCTTGGCCTTCTGCAGGGCATCCTCCAGCCCTTCCAGCTTGCCCCTGGCATCCTTCAGGGCCATCTCCCCACGCTGCTCAGCCTCAGCAATGGCAGCTTGGAGGTTGGCACACTGGACAGAGAGCAACAAAAACAGCCTTGGACTGTGCATCTCTGGAGAAGCTGAGCCCCAGACTTGGTTTCCAGTGAGCAAGAGTGTAGAGGACAGGAAACAATGGCCACGGACCCAAGCATTTCCCTGTCCACCCTACCTGCTTCTTAACGTGGTCGATCTCAGATCTCAGCCTCTGGATCATGCGGTTGATCTCAGCGATCTCCTGCTCGGTGTTGCGCAGGTCGTCCCCATGCCTGCCAGCTGTGACCTGCAGCTCCTCATACTGAACAGAAGAGAGAACACGTATGTGAGTTTTTACATAGAGAAGCAAGTCTCCCTCTAAACGGCACACACTTTCATGGATGTGTTGAGTTTTCTTCAAGAGAAGCTTTAGGAGACCACAGACTTCCTAGTTCCCTCAGGAAGTGAAAATGTTCTCTGGTGTCTCATGAGGACTGCTCAAGCAGAGAACCATGAACCACACTTATGGAAACTTGGCACCTACCTCTGGGATTTTTTTTACACTAGAACATTATTGTATTGTATAGCACAAGTGGACAGTACATTTGCAGTGAAAATACACCAATTTCTCTCTATTGGACTTGCATTAATGAACTCAGAGACTCACGGAGTTCAGGGTGGGTCCAGTCATCCTCATCAGCCTCCACATCAATACTCACTTTACTCTGGTACCAGGACTCGGCCTCAGCCCGACTTCTCTGAGCAATGTCCTCATACTGGGCCTTGACCTCAGCAATGATGCTGTCCAGATCCAGGCTGCGGTTGTTGTCCATGGAGAGGACCACAGATGTGTCTGAGATGTGAGTTTGCATCTGAGACAGTTCCTGTAGAACAAAAAGCATCATTCTCATCTCCATGTGGATCACAGAGGTTCCCAACACTTCACAGGATTAAATAAAGGTAATGGGTAGGGTAGAGATGGAGAAATGGAGGTAAGGAGGGCTTACAGACTCAAACACAGCTCTCAAGAAGTCGATCTCATTTGTTAGACTGTCTGCCTTGGCTTTAAGTTCAACCTTGTTCATGTAGGCAGTGTCTACATCCTAAATAAACCAATAACAACATGGAATCAGGTTAACTCTATTGCCCAGACCATTCACCTCTGTCTACACAACTATATTTCTCTGGAATCACTTCAGACATACAAGGCCATTTCTGTTCTTCAGCAGAGAAACCTCTGTGTGATTGGTCAGCTCACCTTCTTCTGGGCCATGAATTCATTCTCTGCTGCTGTGCACTTGTTGATTTCATCTTCATATCTGCAAGAGGAAGGGTGCACTACATTGTAGACCACAGGTAGATGGTATCAATGGCAGCATCTAACCCAGATGCCATTTCTATAACATATCCACATCTTGCTAAAAGTTGATTTTTTATTAAACAATTCATTCCTTTTCTGTCTCTTATATTCCTCCTTCAACCTAGCCTTTTTCTCTTTGGCAATAATTTTATGTTTTAATCTCAGTGACAAAGTTTTTTTTTTAATTCAGGGAGTTCATATATACATCTGAGCTTCCATTTTTATAGTTTAAAAAACTGTAGTTCTTCTTTGTTGGATCTTTGTGTGGTTTTCATATTAGGGTAATTGTGGCTTCATAGAACGAGTTGGGTAGTGTTCCTTCTGTTTTCTATTTTGTGGAGTAGTCTGAAGAGTATAGGTGTTAGGTCTTCTTTGAAGGTCTGATAGAATTCTGCACTAAAACCATCTGAACCTGTGCTTTTTTTGGTTGGAAGACTTTCTATGACCCCTTTTATTTCTCTAGATGTTATGGGCCTGTTTAGATGATCTATTTGATCCTGATTTAATTTTGGTATTTGGTATCTGTCTAGGAAATTGTCCATTTCCTCCAGACTTTCCAGTTGTGTTGAGTAGAGGCTTTTTAGTAGGATCTAATGATTTTTTTGCATTTCCTAAGTTTCTGTTGTTATATCTCCTTTTTCATTTCTAATTTTGTTAATTTGGATACTGTCTCTGTGCCCTTTGGTTACTCTGGCTGAGGGTTTATCTATCTTGTTGATTTTCTCAAAGAACCAGCTCCTGGTTTTGTTGATTCTTTGTTTCTACTTGATTGATTTCAGCCCTGAGTTTGATGATTTCCTGTCTTCTACTCCTCCTGGGTGAATTAGCTTCTTTTTGTTCCAAGGCTTTAAGGTGTGCTGTTAAGCTGCTAGTGTATGCTCTCTCTAGACTCCAGAGAGCCAAATAACCTTATCAAAAATGGCGTACAGAGCTAAACAAAGAATTTTCAACTGAAGAACTTCAAATGTCTGAGAAGCACCTTAAGAGATGTTCAGCATCATTAGTCATTAGGGAAATGCAAATCAAAATAACCCTGAGATTTCACCTCACACCAGTCAGAATGGCTAAGATTAAAATCTCAGAAGACAGCGGGTGTTGGTGAGGATGTGGAGAAAGAGGAGCACTCCTCCACTGCTGATGGGAATGCAAGTTGCTACAGCCACTCTGGAAATCAGTCTGGTGGTTCCTCAGAAAACTGGGCATGACACGTCCGGAGAAACCTGCTATACCACTCCTGGGCATATACCCAGAGGATTCCCCGGCATATAATAAGGACGCATGTTCCACTATGTTCATAGCAGCCTTATTTATAATAGCTAGAAGCTGGAAAGAACCCAAATGTCCCTCAATGGAGGAATGGATACAGAAAATGTGGTATATTTATACAATGGAATACTACTCAGCAATGAAAAATAATGAATTCATGAAGTTCTTAGGCAAATGGTTGGATCTGGAAAATATCATCCTAAGTGAGGTAACCCAATCACAAAAGAACACACATGGAATACAGTTTGATAAGTGGATATTAGCCCAGAAGCTCGGAATACCCAAGACACAATTAACATATCAAATCATTCCCAAGAAGAAGGAAGGAGAGGGCCGTGGTCCTGGAAAGGCTTGATGCAGCATTGTAGGGGATTACCAGTACAGAGAAGTGGGGAGGGGGTTGATTAGAGAATGGGCAGAGGGAAGAGGGCTTATGGGACTTATGGGGAGGGGGAGAACCGGGAAAGGGAAAATCATTTGGAATGTAAACAAAGAATATAGAAAATAATAATTAATAATAATAATAAGAAGAAGAAACTGGATTCTTCCTTCTTTGTATCTCACTTGCTCTTGTAGTCCTTCACCTTGTCCTCCATGCTCCTCAGCTCAGAGTCCAAGGGGTCCTTCTGCCCAAGGATGCCACCAAGGTCTCTCAAAAGGTAGTCAATGTAATAAGCAAACAAAGGCTCCAGGTCTGGACTTATGACATCAATGCCCAGTTCCTGCAGCAGAGCCCACTTAGTGTGCAGAACCTTGTTCTGCTGCTCCAGGAACTGCACCTGGAAGGGCCAAGTGAGAGAGGGAGAAGTTTGAGCTTCATCATCCTATGACCCACAGACTAGTTTGTTTTCCTCTCAGGCTCTCTGCCTAAAGCCATTCTGTGTTGTCCCTGGCCCTGGCTCTGAGAGCAACAAGCCAGAGAGAAGCTCCCAACCCCACCCAACAGAATGCGAGCACTCGTGCAGGGCACTGGCAGCTTAGCTGTAGCTCATTAGAGTGTGGTTCGGTTTATTAAGTCTGCCATGGCTCTCAACTGTACTCTATAGATATATATTTTAGGTATGTAGATATATAGATGAATAGATGATATACAGACACACACACACTTCCATCTCACTACATTGACTATTGTGTGAGTCCTCAGGCCATCTCAGTCCACTGGGCTCCCATACACTTATGTGGCAACCTCTGAAGGAGAGAATTCTGAGCCTGATTTCTAGATGCCTCTAACTGAAGAGGAACACAAACCAGGACTAAGAATCAATTTGAAACAAAGGAAATATCTGAGCCAAGTCTGAATCCTCTTCCTCCATCTGTCTTTGCCATTCACTCTAGACACACAGGCTGCTCTAGGAAGGACCATGTCTTACTTTGTTGATGAAGGAGGCAAAATCATTGTTGAGGGTCTTGATCTGCTCTCTTTCCTCAGTCCTGACCTGCTGGATGGTAGGGTCGATTTGCAGGTTCAGAGGGGTAAGGAGGCTCTGGTTGACGGTGGCCACTTGGATGCCTCCCCGGGGCCATATGGGTAAGCCAGCTCCAGCACCAAAACCAAAACCATTGCCAGCTCCTCCTCCAAAGCTGAAGCCTCCTCTGATTAGGCTGCCATAGCTACCCCCAAGACTAAAGCTGCCCCCTCCCATGGAGATCCTCTTGGAGCTCCCTGCACCATAGAGGCTCCTGCTGCCAAAGCCAGCTCCTCCAAAAATGACTTGGGAACCTCTGCTGCCCAAGGAAGGCATGTGGACACATTGCTAAGGCCAGAGATGTTTAGCCCAGGCACTCTGGCTGAACTGCCACTGAAGCCTAGGTGTCTGGTTTGACTCCTCATGGTAGTTTTGGTGGGCATGGTTCCTGGAGATGAGAAGGCTGGGAAGTGGAGAGAAGCAGGGCAGAGCTTACCAGATGAGTGTGTTATGCTAGGAGCATCTGCTTATATTTGGTGCAAATAGGCTGGGCTGGGTCCTGAATGTGAGGTTGCTAAGTGGGAAGGACAGGGATTTACAAACAATGAGGTAATATGTATATTCTTTGAAAATGTTATGAAACATTCAGGTTGCAGTTTTAGATTCCTTTAGACAGGGACAATGCTTCTGTGTCTAGTGTTTACCTGATCTGAGTGCAGTAAGTCAGTTCTTCATTCACTGTGTCTCTCTAAAGTGTTGCTTGTCCTGCTGAATGTCCTGCCAGCTCTGTTTTCTGCCTGCCTTCTGTAAACTGTTCTTTTCTCCCAAGGAGATACTGGAGACCTTACTGTCATCCTATGCCAAAGGAAGACCACAGCTGGCTTCAGTGATTAGGAATATGAGGTATAGCCTGATTTCTTTTAGAGACCATTTCCAACAGATGAACACGTCAGCCACGCCTTAGTCCCACACCTGGGTGACGACTTTAAGATGAGCAGCGCACAGCAGCCTTTTGTTTTCATGCTTCTGCTCACTTTACTCACCAATCCAACAGTATTTGAAAGCAGGCCTCAGAAAACATGTAATACCTCTAGTATGTAATTCAATATTACATCTAAATCTAGGCTGTGTTATACATATGTAGAAATGTCCTTGTGTCTTAAAATACATATTTATTTATTTACCTTAAAAGCTGTACAGACGGCTTTTAAGATGGCTCACTGGTGATCAGCGCTTGTTGTTCTTACTGTAGACCTGAGTTTCCTTCTCAGCACCCACCTGGCCATTTGTAGCCATTCATAACTCCAATTCTGGTCAATCCCAGATCTCTCTCTAACCTCCGATGGTACCAGACACAGCTGTGGTACACATACTTACTGCCATGAAAAGACTCCTATATGTAAAGTAAAAACAAATACATGTAACAACAGAAATGCTTGAGTTTTCAATACCCTAGTTAGCATTACTTCATTTTACTATTTTCATTGTGACGATAAGCAAATACTTTTCCTTTTTGTTTTATTTAGTTAACAGACCTTAAGTAGCCTATCATAATTTTTAATTCTCCTACAATCATTTTTCTTCTAGTAACTTAAGCAAGTGAATGTTTATTTTGTCTGCATAAGTAATGTAAATCATGTGTGTGCCTGGTTCCCTTACAGGCCAAGAGGTCAGATCCCCTAGAGCTGGAGCTAGCAGAAGTTTATTAGCTCTGAGCCATGGTGTGGGAACTGGGAGTGGAATCTAGGGCCTCTGGAAGAGAGTAGACAGTGCTCTTTATCGCTTAGCCGTCTCTCTGGTCCCTCTATTAGTAACTCCCATGTTAAGGAATCCAGATTAACTGTCTCAATGATTCAGATGCTGCCTTTCCATGCTATTGCTTCTGCTGTCTGTTTTCACTGGTCACTGTTTTCATGTCTACCATGTCTTCTGTAAACTGACATTCCTTAAATCATGAATCTTAAGATATATTTAAGCCTTTCAGATATGGTGATACCACCAGATTTTCTTTTATTATTGAGAATAGTTATAGCTATCCTTTGCGTGTGTTTGTGTTTCTTTATGAAGCTTAAATTTTTCCTTTCAAATTCTGTGAAGAATTGTGTTGAAACTTTGGTAAGAAATGTACTGAGTCTGTACAGAACTTTTGGTTAGGTGGCCAGTTTTACTGTGTTACTCCTGCCTATCCATGAGCATGGAAGTTCTTTCCATCATTTGGATACCTTCTTCACTTTCTTTCTTTAGCATTGTCTTAGTCAGGGTTTCTATTCCTGTATAAACATCATGACCAAGAAGCAAGCTGGGGAGGAAAGGGTTTATTGAGCTTACACTTCCACACTGCTGTTCATCACCAAAGGAAGTCAGGACTGGAACTCAAGCTGGTCAGGAGCTGATGAAGAGGCCATGAAGGGATGTTTCTTACTGGCTTGCTCAGACTGATCTCTTATAGAACCCAAGACCACCAGCCCAGGGATGGCACCACCCACAAGGGGCCCTCCCCCTTGATCACTAATTGAGAAAATGTCCCACAGCTGGACCTCATGGAGGCACTTCCCCAACTGAAACTCCTTTCTCTGTGATAACTCCAGCCTGTGTCAAGTGGACACAAAACCAGCCAGTACAAGCATCTTAAAGTTTCTATGCACAGTCAAAATGTCCATTCTACCTAAAGGAATTTATAGATTCAATGCAATCCATCAAAATTCTAACACAAATCTTTACAGATTTTGAGAGGGAAACTTTTAGCTTCTTAGAGAGAGACAAAAAAAAAACAGAATAGCTGCAACTATTTTCAATAATATAAGAACTTCTGGCAGTTTTACTATATTTGAATGGATTGAATATATCTTAAGATTCATAATTTAAGTAATGTCTGTTTAAAAACATGTGGTAGACACAGCTAAAGTGGAAACTTCTGGTTTCTTTGGAAATTCAGTTGTGTCAGATGGTGTTTTGCTGGGGAAAACACCTGAAGGGCTGTTTTACTGAAGTGGACAAAGGTGAAAAGATGTTTTGCTAAAGCAAATACATGAAAGGACATGTGATGAAGGATTCTTCACTCATGCACGTATTGCTTCACCTTACAGGCATTGTTGAGCTCCCTTTGTCATGGCTCCATAGAGAGAAGCACACAACAAAACACTTCTGGTGGTGTGCTGGCAGCCTCTTGCAGCTTCCAAGGACTCAGGTTGATTAACAGTGTTGTCAGCTGATACAGACTCAAGTGGAGTTTTACTAAGACAGACTCACATGCTAAGGCAAGGAACATAGTGAGGCCAAAGCCTTGGAGGACACATGGTGCTTGGAGGGAGTATAAATAGGACTCAACAGACTGTGAGGGGGACTTTCATAGCTAGCTTTGCAACAGTCCTTGGTCTCCCAATCTTTGCTTCACTGACAGAGGCACAGCAAAGAACTCCTAGCATCCATACTGGTCCTGTTCCCTTCTGCTGAACTGCACTGATTTGGGTGAAGCCTAGCTATCTCTGCTAGGTCGCGCCACTGCTGCTGATTCATATTTGCTGTCCCAACACTATAGAACTGGATTGCTGGTATATGCATGACGTGTTTGCAAGTAGATGGAGCTGCTGCTGCTGATTCCTGTGAGCTGCACTGCTGATTCCCCAACATCACAGATAGGATTTGCTCCAAAGAACAATTTATAAACAGGTCTACCTCCCCCATATCCTAATAATGTGGAATTCCATGATCCATGCTACTGCCGACTGTGAAGAACAAGGAGGGTACTTTTGCTGTCATATTCATGACTTCAGGTGCATAGTTGAGCAAAAGGGACATGGAAGGATCCTGTGACAACCTCTACCAGTATCCCAAATCTCACCTTACCAAAAAGTAGCAGGAAGCCATTTAAGGAACGTTTAAACTCTCAAGAAGCATGATAAGGATGCTGAAGTTAGTTCCCCACAGTTGGTGGCATCTGGGGGTGGGGAATGACATGGCTCAGCTCTAGTTAAGGGACAGACAAGTAACCTCTGACCATGGCATAGTGAATATCTAGATAACACAAATTGGACTTGTTTTTTTTTTTAATTAATCTCATCTTTTTAAATGTTTTGGGGGATAGGTCAAAAGGGTAACTGGACACGGAAGGACTTGGAAATGAGTGTGATCCAGGTGCATGATGAGAAATTCCCAAATATTCAGTAAAAATATTCTGATAAAAAAGAATATAAAAAATAAAAAAATACATCTGACACTTATAGAAATGTTTAGCATCTTTTGTGGAGAATTAGAGATGTAGCTCCTATACAGAGTAAGGACTGGTGAGGGGCTCAAGGTAAGAGCTGGAATGCCGCCCGGGAGAAAAAGATGTTTTTCTCACTTGGCCTAAACTATATCCTGCTACGTCCTGTGACTGGGAAGCAGCTCTCAAGGTTCTCCAGAACAGTTGGTTACATTTAGATAAGTAGAAAGTTATGACGATGTCTGTGTCAAGCTGTCCTTGTTTTAGTCTGGAGGTTGTTATTCTTGATGTGGTGGGAACGATGGTCTTTGAGTTATCTCTGCCAGAGGTAATTCTGAGGTAATGCTTTCTTTACCAACTCCAACGCTCTAGATGTTGACAATCCTTGGTCATCAGCTAAATGCAAAATTACTTTGACATTTCATCCTACAAATGTCAGAATGACTGAGAAAGAAAGGATAAGATAGTTATGGATGGACATGAGGGAACTGGAAGGGGAGGATCAAGTTGGGAGGATGATGGAAGAGGTAGATGAGGGAGGAGATATGGGGAGAAACAACTAAATGTAATGGCCATTTGTGGGGCAGCATGGAAAACCAATAGAGTAGAATATATACATATAATATGTATATACATTAAATATATAATTATATATATACATTAAATATATAATATGTATATACATTAAAATATATACATATAAAATGATTTAAGTGAAATAAAAAATAATGGGGAAGACAGAACCCCCACTGGATATCTTGTCACCAAGTGAGGCTTCCTGTGCCAGGATTGGATGACATCTAATTGACTATGTATCCAAAGAGTTCACATGGGAACCCCCAAACAACCCAGCCTGTTGCCAAACCTATAAGGTGCTCTATTCAAACTGATGGTAAGGCCCTAAGGCTGAAGACAACACCTCCACAAATCATTGAACATGGAGAAATCCAGCTGGTGCCTACAGAGAGAGCTCTCACCCCTACATGCTTGCTTCTTCAGTATAGGCAAGTACTCTGCATTCTTCCAATGGAGAAATGTAAACAACAAACCAGCAACAAACTCTTTGATCTACAATGGTGTCCCATTGTAGACATGTATAGCTTGAGCAATATAAAAACACAATGCTGTAAGAGTAAGAAATATCTGATTTGATCTAAGGCTCACTTCACAAGATGGAGCCCATCACCAACACTCCTTGGGTAACCAAGAACCTGAGACTACATAGTCTCAGGGACCTAAGGTAACACCAAATACTACCATTCTACTAGAAGAACATAGTAAGAAAATGACTACTAGTGACTTTCTGCTTTATTCATGGTTCAGTGACATACTTAGTTATCATCAGTGAAGCTGCTGGGATCAAAAACAGACACCCAAAGTGAGGTAATATGGAGAAAGGAAGAGATCTTGAAACCTCAGTGCAAAATAAAATGTCTCCATCAAATCCTTCCCCTAGGGCTCAGGGAACCTGTGTAAGAGGATCAGAAAAAGTATCCTTTGTGTATATATTCTGGCTTCTAGTTTGGGGTTTTTATGGGATTCCTGGGTATGTGAATGAATGGATTTCTCAAGCTATATCTGTTTCTCATGCTTTTTTCCTTCGGTTTATTTATTTTGTCCTATTCTAATATTTTAATTTTGCTTTATCTTATTATGGCTTATTCTATTATTATCCTTTAGAATCCTGTTTGCTTTCTAATGAGAAACATAAAGGGGATGGATCCAGATAAGGGGATGTAGGGAGGAACTTAGGGGAGCAGAAGGAGGAGAACCTATAATCAGGATATACTATGTGAGATAAGAATCTACTTTCAATGAAAAATAAAAATTCTTTGCACATTTTATTAGTCTATATCATTTATGATATCATTTATGAGATAATCCCCATGCCATAATTTGCCTGATCTATAGCTTGACCCACTCAAAGATTCCCTTAACATGATCCTCACAGAGTTTTGTACACTGGAGCAAACTTTAAATCTTGAAAACAAAGCTAATAATTTATGAGATCAAGATAACTCAGGATAGAGAGTAAGACAAGACAAAAGAATCTGTCAAATTACAGATAAAGGAAGTAACTTATTGAAATACGGGTCAGAGGAGTGATAAAAATGGGTGACGGAGCAGCCCTGGAGTGAGTGAGTGAGTCAGATGTATGAGCCTTGAGGGAAAAGAACTGTATTGTGATAGCTGCACTTGACCTGACATGACTGGTCCCCATAGAGCTATGACTAACAATTCTGAAAACACTCCATGCACAAAATAGTGTTTTTGTGAATCCAAAATACAGGTGTTCTGCTCTAAACCTAAAATTGTTCAAACATAGAGGCAAATAGAAACAAAGATATGGGAAAGGGGCCAGGGAGGTGCATGCGTGCACGCGCATGCATGTGCACACACACACAGACAGAGACAGAGGGACAAAGAGAAAGAGACAAAGAGACAGAGAGAGAAAGAGAGAGAGAGAGAGAGAGAGAGAGAGAGAGAGAGGAGTTAGGAACTGACTTACATAAGTTTGAAGATTGAATGAACAACAACAACAAACATATTTTTCTATCTTCCCTATGTATAAAGTATGAGATGCTGCAGATAGCACGGCAAACTGACATGGGGACAACGTGACTAACACAAAGTGGGATATGGCAGAGATCAATAACATGATGCAGTCTTTGAGTTTATAGATTGACAATGTTAAGAGAAAGGTATGCATGTCGGGTGGGTATAGTGACTATGTTGGAATTTTGGTTTCTTTAAAAAAACAAAAATATTATAAGAATACATTGCAATTTTTATCCCAGGTGTGGGATATAGGACTGCTTCAGATTGTTTACTGCAGCTCATAATGATGTGTCTCATGCTCTAGTAGGGGAGTGGTTTTACCAGTGGCAGACAGTTTCTACAATTCTGGGGACTTTAAGAGGTGGTGTGAGTTCTTGGTTGTTGGTTGGTTGTTGTTGCTTGTGGTTTGTTACGTAATTTGTGAAAAGAAGGAACAACAACAACAACAAGAATTTTAACAACCTGATGGCAAAGATCAAACTTGCCCCAAGGAATTTGACACCTCTAACCATCAGGAAGTAGTTTAATGATAACACCCCCTTTCCTTTCTATCCTTTTTGTCTTTCCTACCTAATGTTATAGAGCTGAAAGGGTGGGAAAAGAGAAGGGTGGAGAAAAAGCAGAACCCACAACATAGCAAGACTGCCTACAAGTGCCACCCAGAGGTGGGGCTAGGCACAGTAAGAAATCTGATTTCAGTGCTATTGAGAAAATGGCTGAGGATGAAGAGATGAATTTTTTTTCTAAATTGCCAGAAAAATAAAAAGGATTGTGGCTACTACCCCAGGAATACAGTGCATACTCTGTTTCAGAAAAAAAAAAAAAGGAAGGATGGCTGAGCTGTTGGGGAAAATGTGGGTGAAAATGGAGGGACCTGAGGCTCAAATGGGAAAACAAAAGGAGTCACTCTGCTCTCTCATTTATGACAGGGTTGAAAAGTTGGCTGTGCAACTCAAACAAATTGAAGGTGGAAGCAACAGAAAGGGGGGAAGCAAAATACCTCAGTCCCTGTGACTGAGCAAGAGAGTGGGAGTTGCCCACTGAAGGAGAGAGGGAGAGAAACTGTGGCAGAGAGCAGTTGGGTCAAAGAAAAGTTGAAAAGGCTAGAGGAAAATCTTATTGAACAGCCCGTTTCTTATTGATCAACCATTGAAAGGATTAATCTTGAAACAATTGCCATGCAAGAGTTGGGGGAGGGATGGCCTGGGGTTACAAGATCACTGTCATCTTTCCAGTAGTCATACAGCCTATGCCTGCTAATGTTGTGTAGCAAGGTTTCAACAAAATAGGATGGCATTCTATAGAAATAAAAAAATCTAAGACATTTTCAAGAGGTTATGATTTCATATGGGATTCACTCATCTTATGTGAAACAAATTTCAAATAACTTGACTACTCAAAAAGAGTTATTCTCCAAGATTGGAAGGGATTGGTAACATCTGTACTAGAGGCTGGTCCACGGTTATAATGGCTAACATGGTGGAGGGAGGAATACTAAACAGCAAAATAGAGAAGAGGAATGAATATAGTAAAATACGAGTTGCTGAATAAAGGGTGGTAGCCTGCTATGCAAGAACAGATTTGTCCTTCCTGTTCTCCTCCCCTATCAGTAACAGCATGATCTCCTGAGTTCATGGCCAATGGCCTGGGAGAGAACGTGAGATGCAAACTGCCAAATGAGACCCCAGGCAGCAAATGAGTGCAAGAACAGACTCTCAGAAGGCAAGCTTCAGTGAGACAGCTCAGGTAATTGGGGGACAAAGGCTATTTACACCTTTGTGAGGTGAGTAGGGGCTATGAATTGAGAGAGCGCCATTGGCTATGGCCAGGGTGCTGGGAATGTTTCATTTGCATAAGGAGGAATTCCAGGTGCTGCTGGACATGATTTTATACAAAGAAAGGAAGTTTAACCTAGGAACCTGCTAGGTGACCTCCTCAAGTGAGGCAAAGGTAGGTAGGGGGCACAGGTCTACCTGCACTGGGACATTACAGACAATCTCCTGAGCTTGATGAAGAATATTCAACAAACCTCAAGACAGGCCCAAGTGTGGATAATAAGAACCTGCGGACTGCTCACCCACGAACACCATCTATGTCACACTCTCTCCCTCCAAGGCTCAGGGACCACTGCAGAAGAAGGAACGGGAAGGCACTCATGCCTGCACAAGGATTACTATACTGACCATGCCGTTTTCCTAGAAGCCCCTTCCCGCAATGATTAATAAGTTTGAGAAAGGGAGAGTCAGTTTGCTTTAAGGTTGTGGCCCTGATAGGTCAATCATGCTCCAACGGAGGGCCCGACACCTATGTGTACATGGGAAGCACAAACTACATTTTGTAGTGTGAGAAGAGAAATAGACGACATGTGGCTGAGGGTTGGGATCTGGTAGGAGGAAGATTTGGGGACAAATAGGATGGATATACATTGTAAGCATGTATGAAATTCCCAATGGAGTAATTTAAAACATTATTTCCCAGAGTCTCTTAGCCCATAGCTCATCCATTCAGCTGAGCCGTCTGTCTAACAAGCTCCAGGGATCATGGGTCCTCCTGTCTTGACCCCTCAGCTCTAGGTTTGTAATATTGCAGGACCTGGCTTGTAAACACATGCTGGGGATCAAACTGACACCCCCAAGGCTGGGCAAAAGCTCTTTAGTGACTGAACTGTCTCCCCAGAAGCCCTTCCTCACAATGATTTATAAGTTGAGATAACCTACAAGGGAAGGCACAGTGTCATAAAATAATCTGTTTTACAAATGTATGAAATAATCTGAGGTGGGAGGAGAGCAAAGGGTGACCTGAAGGGCTTCACAGGAGAAGGGTCTTTGTGCAAACTCTCTTCTACTTGACACTATTGATCCCATGGGGACACGGCTTAGGGATTCTGAGCACACCGTCCATGTGTATTAGTCAGTATCCAACAGAGAAACAGACTGATCTGTCAAAAGGAAGGGGAGAGGAGCAGAGGGGTAGATTTGTTATTATATACTCTGTTGGTATAGTTTCAGAGGCTGGCAAGTTACAACTTCTACTCCTGCCAAGCTGGAGATCAATACAGTCAATATTTACTTTGACAGGATAAAACAATACTAGGCAGTGACAGTCAGGGTAAGGGAGGAATGCCCTCTGACTTGGCCCCTTCTTTCTTATTTCCTTCAACTAATTTAACAAGAACTCTTCTCACCATTGAGGGCCGTTTGCTTCACTCTGTCTCTGCAGAGTTAATCTCAAAGAAACACAAACACACACCCAAATATCTGGGCTCCTATGTTCCACTCAAGTTGGCACATAGAATTAGTCATTATAATGTAGATTGTGAAACAGAATGATTAAGCAAATGGGTGACAGATGGTCTGAGCGACATTTCTCACCACTTTCTGGATAAGCAAGGGAAAGAGGCTGTAATGATTACTACGCTAAGGATCTAAAGTCGGACATAGGTGATTGTTTATGAAACAGTGTGGAGCCATGGACACGACTCAATGGTAGAGTGTTTGCTTAGCACATGGGAGCCTTTGGCCTCGATTTCCAGCACTGTAAAAACAAATGAATACCATATATAAATGAATATATATACATACATATATGGGTGTATATATGTATGTATATATGTGTATACATATACATAACATATACATATATACATATACATACACATATACACACATTCACATACACATATACATGCACATACTTATACATATAGTATCCATTCATATATTCTTTCCCTTCTGTTACCCAATGGTCTAGAGACTGTGACATTCTAGTATCATCAAACACATCTACTATCTAGGTCTTTGTTCTTAATAGTATGACCTAATGTCACAATTACATACAGTTTCAAGTGCCAATACAAACGGAGCACAGAGGGTCCAGATTCTTGATCAACTATTGCTCTGGGCATTTCTCTGAGGGTGTTTTAGGATGATGTCTACATTTGGAGAACAGGCTGAGTAAAGCCAGTGGCTCCCACATTGTGATTGCCCTTAATTCCATCAATGGGAGTCTAGGGTAGAATGGAAGCTGACCTGCCTCTGAGCGAGAAAGAGAGCTCTCCTATCAATGGCCTTTAAACTGGGATTCCAGGTCTTCCTGGCTAAGCAGAAATGAGTGACTCAAAGTGACACTTCACTCCTGTAAATCTGAGATGTTTTCCATTCAGTAATTAGGCAAGTCATAAAGCAAAAGTCTTCCCATATGAATGTCCTACTGGGTCTGTTGCTAACTGATACATCTAGAAAGGGAGGCCTCTCAGAGAAAATGATTCATTTTAGGGGGGGGGGCCCTACTGCATCTGACCATGATAGAAAGTAAGGAAGTGTTCACAAATTTATTCCTTTAGTCATTTAGTATAAACATCTAGTGTAATGGCATCAGCCAGCCGCTAAAGTAAACCCACAGTGGACAGAGACCCTGTGGCTATATTAGAATAATTTAAGCCACTTGATGAATAAGGAATCATATTGGATAGTGGCCCAAAGGAAATGCTCATGAGCCTACATAATTACAAGCTAACAACTAGAGAAATAAATCAACACAAGAGAGGCCACTTCATGTAGAGGGATTTCAAACTGTTTGTATGAGTATTCCTCCCTCAGTGAGGCAGAGTGCAACCTCCTCCCAAGGTGTGGGCTGTGAGGAGCAACTTCTTGCCAAAGGTGTGGTGTGAGAAGGAGGTGAAGGGGCACCTTACAACAGAGAAGTTGTGAAGCCACCTTACCCAGGTGACCCAGGGCTCCAGCCGCAGTGATGGGACCTATTGATACAGTCCCATGATTAGAAGGAGCCTCACCTCTGGCTCTTTTCCACAAATCCCAGAACCCCTGCTGGAATCATCAGAAAAAAAGGTCAAAGAACAATTCATGATTCTACAGAACATGGGGCCACTGTTCCCCAAAACTTTCAAGGCCATGAAACCACAGAAACCTGACAAGCTGTCTTGTTCAGGAGGACTAAGGAAACAGGATAAAACTGTGCTAGGGTACCCTGCATCCAACAAGGGCCCCAACTGAGGGGATGGAGTGTGGACTCCTGGATACGATGTTTATGTTTGTTCCTTAGCTACAATGAGTAAACATGTCACTGTGAAGTTTATTAATAGGACACAGGTTAGACCACACAGTTCCTCTCTGTGCTGCCTTCACATCTGGTTGTATCCAAAATGATTCCAAACTAAGGTTCAATCAATCAATCAATCAATCAATCCATTAATAAGCTAATATGCTACTTCAGAGTGGCATCTGTATTTTTAACTGACACTGATTTTGTAAGCAGATTTACAAATCTGCCATGCAAGAAAGTCAGGTGTGCAGAAGGAATGGGGTAGGCAGGGAGGAAGTGAGGGAAGGAAGGGAGGGAGGAACGGAGAGGGAGGAGGGAGGAGAAAAAGGGAAAGAGGAAGTAAGGGGAGGAAGGGGAAGAAGAGGAGGGAGGGGAGAGAGGGAGGGGAAGAAGAGAAGGAAGAAGTAAGGAGAGGGAGGAGAGGAAGGGAGAGAGGGAGGGGAGGAATTAAGGAGAAAGAAGAAGAGAGGGAAGGAGGAAAAGAAGATAGATATAAGGGGAGAGAGGGGAGGAAGTAAGGGGAAGAAGTAAGGGGAGGGAGGGAAGGAGAGAGGGAAGGAGTAAAAAGCGAGAAGAATCGGGTCAGAATTCAGGGATTTGCACTAGAATACTAGTTCTCTCAAGCTGGTGTGAGCCCACCTCACTGCAACATTTCTAAATTTATATTCTTTCTGAATTAGTTTCTGATACAGGGCTTCTCCGTGTGGCCCTGATAGCCCTGGATGGAACTCACTTGGACCAGGCTGGTCTTTAATCTACAGAGCCTCTGCCTCCTGACTGCTGACTGTGTGCTCTTAGAGGTGTGTGCCACTGTGCCTGGGCCCTTTCTTGGAATTTTAATGCATATATTTGGAAGGTATAAGAGGTCAGGCTGGGTGACTTGTGTAGCATTTAAGAGGCTAAGGCAGGGGGATTGCCACGAAATCAAGGCCAGTTTGGGCTACATGGTGGGAACTGCCTTTAAAAAATTGTTTTTAAAGAGAGAAGACTAAGAGGCAGGCGGATCTCTGAGTTCAAGGCCAGCCAGGGCTACACAGAGAAACTCTGTCTCAAGAAAACAAAACAAAACAAAACAAAACAAAACAAACAGAGGGAGTATGTGGCCAGAACCCAAAGAACAAGGTTGTCCTTTGGGACTGGAGAGATGGCTCAGTGGTTAAGAACACTGACTCCTCTTTCAGAGGTCCTCAGTTCAATTCCCAGCAACCACATGGTAGCTCAGAACCATCTGTAATGTGATCTGCCACCCTCTCCTGGTGTGTCTGAAGACAGCTACAGGGTACTAATCATAATATATATAACATAAATAAATAAAATCTTGTTTTAAAAAAATTGAGATAGTGAAGACTATTAGGGATAGTTTCCCAATCATGCTTTAATTATAGGACATCTGAGGTGAAACGTGGTTATGCTCTCTGCCACACAGGAGAAAAGATTCTGGGATCTAGATTCCAAATTAAAAGCCTACTGAGAGAAAGGAAACATTGTACCATATTCCCCGACCCAATGAGGACTGCTGAAGAAACAACAGAGTCCTTTCTGGATGGCGCAAACACAGGTGAGACACAAAAGGATACCCAATGGCAAGGCTGGTTGTCACTTCATTGGACTAAAAAGGTGGCATTCAGGTCAGAAGACAATAAAGGGGTTTTAGTGGCACCCTGAAATCTAAGGATATTTTGAGCTAGTTCAAGAGCACAGTGTAGTCCACTCTACCTGAATCATCTGAATTCCAGCACAGAGGTTGTGGACTCAAACCACAATGGCTCAATCCAAGGGCCCCATGTGCTCAAGACCCCAGTCCAAAGGTGGAGCAGAGTCAGAGAGGGGAGTGGTTGCTGAAAGCAGGCTGCACCTGGCCCCAGGAGGCAATCCTCGGGATTCCTTGAGGTATAACCCAACCTTGTGTCTAGCCTTAAGGACAGCTGGCAAGGGGCTGGAGAGATGGCCAAGAAGCAGGGTCTCTACCAGCCTCTGTGTATGCTGCAGGTGATTCAAGTCAAACTCACCATGAAGCTGATGAAAGTTGCAGCTGTTGTCAGGGAAAGCTGTTGAAAGTCAAGACCCCAATGGTGGCTGGAGCTCCGTTTGCATCAGAAAGCAAAGCTAAGGAAGAAAAGCCTCTCCTTTATTAGGACTTTAAACTTTTCCTGCTTGTGACCATGCTTTGCTCAAGAAACTTTTACATGACCCCTAGGATATACACACATATAAAACAGATACACAAGTCAAACTTTTAGTGATATTAAATCATAAAGAAAGTATATTTTAAAATGATTCTGTGGCACACTCATTTTACCATTTATTAAACGATTCTGTGGTATGCATGTTGTTTTTCCATTTATTAAAGATAAACCAAATTTGCATACTGAGTTGAATGCACTTGTTTATTTTGGGATGAATGAAATCATGGCTGGTTGTTTATTTATATATAAAATCACAGAAGCATGTTTAGGGACATTGAGAAATTTTTATAAATTCTGTCCTAAATCAAGCCAATTATAATTGAATTTTCTTAATAGAATTTCAGCCAAACACCAGTTTTAAAATTATATATTCTAACACTATAATACAAAGGTACACTAATTTGATACTCCCATGAAGAGGAGTGGTGGTAGGAAAATACTGATAGTCTCTGTTTTCCATGATTAAACCATTTGTACAAGAGCAGAAAACTGTAGGCCTCAGTCAGGTTGCTTCAGGCATGTTGGTATCGCACAGCAGGTAGAATTACCAGTGAGAGTGTACAAACTGTGTGTGTGTGTGTGTGTGTGTGTGTGTGTATGTGGTGGGTTATGGACAGGAGGTAGATGCTAACAGCATAGAGGGTAGATAGTTGCCCAACTGTTGTTCTGCTTAAGGAATATTAGAATATAAAGGCTGTGTGTGTGTGTGTGTGTCTTTCATCCAGGAACATAAATGGTCTAACACAGGAAGAAACCCCATACCAGGATTTTTTTAAATGTTTTTACTACAAATGGTGCCCAACATGGGACAAAAACTCACTTTTAAAAATTACTTTAAAAAATGGAAAATACATGCCATCCTTTTAAAATTAGGAGGCAGGAAAATTGGTTTCTTAGCAGAGCTGAGTAGTTTCTCCCTGAGCCTTATGGGTTTGGGATGAGGAAAAAATTCCATGCTAATTTGGCCTGCATAACTGGGGGTCACATCTGCACCCCAAAATTGACCCAAGCACTCTGGGTGGCAGGGTAGGGATCCACCCGAGGCTGTCTCAAATGTTTCTAAGCTGCAGCAGAGAACTTAAGCCAGATGCTGGGGAGGCACTGATGGGAAATAGTCAGGCTACACAGACAGCAGGAGGCCTAAACAGGGTAAGAATAGAAAACTAAATGGAAATTTAAGAAGCCAAAACTATTGTAAATAACTGGGTTCTTTGAATGTGGGTTCCATGGGAATTCTGAGACCACTTAGCAGAAATTTGACACATTGATGCTCTGAAAACAGGTTTATACTGTAAGTAGAAGGAAATTTAATTGAAGTTAAATATATAGGAAAGGAAATTAAGTCAATTTATAGAAGGGGAAAGGGGGTGTAATTATATTCTAAAGAGATATTAGTCTCCATGGAAGGGAAGAATAAATGAAAATCACTTTAATTGCCTTTAAATGTTTTTAAGTAATAATTGTTTTAAATTGCTTTAGCTATCAAAATGAAGGAGGTTATAAGTTCGGTGATGTTAATGGTATTACAAATCCTCTCTGAGAGAGGTCAAAGTAAAGCACTCCTAAAGAAAAAAGAAAAAAAAGAGGCTGCTGATTTGAATCAATCAATTTCCAGTTGCCAGAACAAGGACAGGGCATTTTGGGGGAGAGTCTCTACGTCTGTGTCAAAAAAATAAAAATAAAAATAAAAATAAAAATAAAAAAAAGAGAATGGCTTTGGACTCCCTCCAAAATAATATAGATTAGACACAATAGAGGAAGACCCACTGAAGATCTTGGCTGCAGATAGGAAAGAAAAAAATCAATAAGGCCAAACAGGAAAGGTTTGCTGATCTCTCTACACGGGAACAACCCTGAAATTGGCAGAGACAGTAAAATGTCTCTAGTCAAAGCTTCAGCTATACATAGCTAATAAGTATTGTTGGTTACAGAATCCTCAAAATTCATCATGCCATGAAGATTTATTACAATTTGGTTATTGATCAAACTAACTCATAAAAAAAGATGATTGTCTTTTACCTGCTCAAACAAGGAGCAAAAATTCATCCTTAACTGGTCTGTGCACCTTGCACAATCCATATAAGTATCTTTATAGAACTAAATATTGGTTGTAAGGTCCACGTATTACAAAATGAAACACCAAGAATGCAGCTCTGACAAGATTCACCCTCAGGGGTGCCGAGATAACCTGCTGCTGCTGCTCCCTGCTCGATCCTGCCTCACCTGATGCTGTTTCTAGAGACTTGCTTCCAGGACAGCTTCAGGAATGGCTGCTGATCTCTAGTGACCTCCGTTCATCCAGCCTTTCAGACGGTTCCAGTCAGGACTTCAGCTGAGCCCTGAACTTTCTCAGCATACAGAGACTAGACAACAAATGCTACAGCTAGCTTTCTTAAGTCTAACCATTTTTTTCTAATTTTCTTGCCTCCCCAAAAGGAATTCTTCACCCCAATTCAGCAGGAAGCAGTCATAGAAAATTGTCATTCCAATTCCTTAAGCTGGGTGTGTCTGGTTTTTGCTTATTTCATGAATTATAGATATGTTGTCATTTAAGCGATAATTTGGAAACGGTTGTAATTCTGGACAGGAAGAAGACTAAATAGAGAGCTTAGACTCAGGGATTTCTATCTTTCCTTTCCTCTACTCTATCCTTCTTTCTTATGTAAAGGAAAGGGGGTTAAAGGAAAAAAGGGGGATAGAATAATATTATAAGAAATTAGATATATGGGGATGAATTGTTAAATTTACTGTTAACTTTATGGCATTGTATAGCCATAATCTTACATTTGTAAAAATCTTTATATTTTGATGCAGATTTGAAGTTATATTCTCTTACATTGGTCCAAAATTTTGGATATTGATACAGGTTTAAGATTTTCATTGGTATAAATCTTTGTATATTGATACAAAATTTAAAATTAATTTTGTTTACTCTTAGGCATTGTGTTTATACAACTCATTTAAGAATACAAGGTTAAACACAGTCCCACTCATAGCTGCTATTACTGTTATAGCTGTTTAGGATGATTAGGTAATGCAAGTTAATAGTTAGATAGTGAACTCATGGTCATATTAGATTCTAATTTACTTAAGTACAATAATGTACTAGGGTTTTCTATGTCCAATCATATTAGGGCTTGGAAGGCCCATGAATGGACAGAAAAAGGGAGGCAGAGCTAGGAGTTGGGGGGGCAAAGGTCACAGGAGAAAGGAAGTGAACCAAAATGGAGTTGGACTTGGTGTCATCAAAAGGTTAGAATAATTGGGCTAAGGCTTTACCATTATCAATTTCAATATAATTGAAATTACTGTATTGGCATCTTGTAAATTGTGATGTTATTTATATAAATCTGATCGGTTAACTAAGCTTTAAGAATTTTAATTTACTTGGATACTGGAGTGTGGGTCAGCCGATGGCAGAGAGGGAACACAGCTGGGGTGCTGTGGGAGCTAGCTGGGAGAGAATAGCTCAGCTGAGGCGAAATCACACTGAGTGGGACATGGTGTTTCAGCCAGGCAAGGCAGGAGAGATGGCAAGATCATTTTTAATATATCCTGCAACACAATAAAGTATTTCCAAGCTTATTCAAATAGTAAAAATAGCTAAAAATTATCAATGTTTAACAATTCAGTATTGCTTTATATAGATATATATCTTTGAAAGTGTCAGGAATCCACAGAATATGGTATTTAATGTTATTTGATTATTAAATGATCTTTTGTCTACAAGACATGTGTACTGCTGACAGTACCCCATTCCACTTCAAAAAAGATATTGCACATCGATACCTCCAGGCCGAGCTACTTCATTGTGGCAAGCTAGCTACTGGGCAGGAAATGCCCCCAATTTCATCTGTAGACAGAATGCTGTCCAAAAAGGACACAGACACAGGAAGCTGACTACTAAACTCTGCCAAGGGATGACCTGTACACCATCAAGAAAGATATTTCTGAGATCAAGAAGCAACTGTGCTGGGGCGGGAGGAGGGCAATGTTGAAGAAGAGTTTGATACCCTGGCCTGAGCATGAGCTAACAACCGACTCAGGAGTAACTGCTGGGGGAGGAGGAGCGCCAGGGAGAGGCCATGTAATTCCCACACCTAGGAAATGAGCTGATTAACAAGGTACAGCCAATCTAATCACTGGTCCCATCATCCAATCAGAACCAATCCTAGAGTTGACCACAGCTATGGCTCACAGGCTGAGCATCATAGCAGGAGATTCAAGGACTGCTGTTACACAAGGCAACTAACTGGAAAGGAAGAGATTGGGCCACAATGCATGAGAAATATGTCACTAACTGATGGAGATTCCAGGAAAATTATACAATAGCAAGAGCAGAGAACAAAGGAACACAAAGTCCGGTCTCTGAGAGGGGAGGAAGACACATTCAGCAATCTTCTGTGAATGTCTATCACTCACTATGGGTGTGCTATTGTATAAGAAAGTGCAGAAACCTCTGGTATTCATAAAAAAAAAAAAAAAAAAAAAAAAAAGGTCCCGAGGGGCTGGAAAGGCAGTAAGTACAGTAGGTATACTATAGCCAACTTCACACAACTTCTGGGGAAGAACAAACTGGAAGGGCTGGAGGATGCCCTGCAGAAGGCCAAACAGGACATGGCCAGGCTGCTGAAGGAGTACCAGGAACTCATGAATGTCAAGCTGGCCTTGGACGTGGAGATCGCCACCTACAGGAAGTTGCTGGAAGGAGAGGAGTGCAGGTGGGTAACTACATCCTCCAACCCCTGAGGACCCCTGCATGGTGTCATGAGGGAACAGGACAGAGGGTGGGGGTGAGAGGTGGCCCAGTCATGTAACAAATCCCTGGAAACCAGACTCTGGAGACCAGCATCAGGATGCAGATCTGATTTTATTGAGCAGTGCTTAAGCTTATACACAGTGTTCAAGCCAATCCGAAACTCCACTGACTTCTGAATGGATCCCACATAACCCAGAGACACTTGTTCAGATGAAGAACGTTAAATTCGCAGGATGTGTCTTAGTTGTCCTATTTCTTTGATCAAATAGCTGGCAAGAAAGAATGTACCCTGGAAAGGGTTGCTCTGAGACAAATGGCAACAGCTAGGGAGGGAATGGAGGCGTGAGGAGAGAGCAGCTGGTCACTTTGCATTCATAGTCGGAAATGGAGAGAGTTGGTGTTCTTGCCCATTTCGATGTCCCCTTTCTATTCAGCCCAGAGTCCCTGCCTACGGAACAGTACTGGCTTTCTGTACACTGCAGTGGCAGAAAACATGGTAGCTTCCGATACAAGAGGTTAAACCTTTAGCAGTTCCAATCTGTCACTGACTGCCTGGAGAGCTGGTATTGGGTCACATTGAAAGACACCAGTATCTGACGGCCATGAAATGATCAATCAGAAAGTAAAGAGACTTGCAAGCAAGTCTTCCTGCAACATCCTTCCACTTGGGTCACCAGGCTGTTGGTTCCGCCACAATTCAGCAGGAGTGTTTCTCCCCAGTTGCTCTCCCAAGACACTCTTCTCTAGAAATATACTCACAAGCACAGTATAGCTGTGTTCTACCAATCCAGTCAAGCTGGCAACCAAGATCAACCATCACACCTGGAAACCTTCCCCTCACTGGTAACACACATACACACACACACACACACACACACACACACACACACTGAGAACTGAGCCTTAGATTGTGTTGAAATACATTGTGTTTACTCTGCTTGTAGGTTGTTAAAAGGCCCTAGTATAGAAAAGCAGGTCAAAATATGAATGGCAGTTAATTCTCAGCAGTGGGAGCTCGGGTGATGGCTGCTCCGCTCCGTGTACTTTTGCTGCTGCACAGGATGCTGCTACTCCCCGTCTCAGGGAACACCACTTCTGTGATCTGCTGACATCTCTTCTGCTTCTTGTTGGCTCCATCAATGCCTTTGACCTTGCCATTATCATCACCAGAGCTTTGTGTACACAGTCATCACCAGAGCTTTGTGTACACAGTAGGACCTCAATCCTTGTTGACATAAGGTGCTTTCCAGTTGTTTCTCTTGCCGATGCTGTTGAGCACCCCAGGTATAGCATCATTAATCTGTGCTGTGAAGCACAACTCTCTCTACTTGGTTCTTCCTCCAAGGTAGTCCATAAAAAAAAAAATACTGATTTCTGCCCCTTGATCTTGCATTCAGTTCCATCTTAAAGATGAGAGGGGGAAAGACCCAGCCTCAAAAGTACCTTGGCGTGTTCCAGGCAGGGCTGGGCCCCAGAGCTGAGTCCTGACGAACCTGTCCTGGAGTTTCCCTCTATTGGGGAATTTCTGTCTCACTGTGCACTGGGTTCTTTGTCACCTCCTCTCAGACCGTGGAGAGGACCTGGCCAGTGCCGTTCCCCTCCAGCCTTCCATGCCTTGCTTGCCCTCTGCTGGAGACACAGCTGACCTAGGATACTAAGAGAGGCATTAGGGAGCAGGCTCATCACCTGACAAAGAGATGCTGGATGATGACATCAGCTGGTGACAGATACACCTACACATCATGGGTGAAGGCCAAGAAATGCTTACTCTACAGCTTGGTGACTCCAGCCAGCAGTGGGAGGATGATAAATTACCACTCTCTCTTCCCTCAGCGCTGAACTCTAGCCAAGCTTTATGTTTTTTGTTGTCTTCCGAGAGTTCTTTTGTGCCTCTGAAACCACAGTCCCCTGCTCTGACCCTTCTTTGTTCTTTGGTGATAAAGAGTGAAACATGTCTGTCACCAGATTTTGTTGTCTTGTTACTTTGTCTCCAAAACTATCTTTGAAACCTGATGATTCACTTTTCTGTATCTTTAGGAGCTTAGCAGTCCACCGGTTGCTCATAAACACAATTTAAGGTTGCCTGTGGCTCAGCAAGGCTGAGATACTAAAGAACAACTCGAAATAAGATCAGCACATTCCTGAATGCCCATTGGAAAAAAAAAAGGCGATAAAAACCTGTGTTGTGTGTGAACATGGAAGGCTCAACTTCAGGAAGGCCAAGTGGATATCTTCAAGAGGACATTTAGGAAAACACCACAATGCTCCCCTATCATTGTCAGGACAGAGAACGTAGATGTTTATCTTGTAGAAACAAGAAGTGAAATAAAGAAGCAACAAACAAACTGGCCAGAGTCACAGCCCCTTGGCCACTGCAACAATCTCTACAACATCTCTAGATAGTCTTTCCCCAGGTAGTGACAGCATAGAAACCCTTTGATGCTTCGATGAATTCTTCCTTAAGGTAGTCCCTGGTTGGTTGCCATAGAAACAACAAAGAAACACAGTAGGTTTTGTCACAACTACCTCCCCCGTTCCTCATGCCTGTTATTTCCCAATCCATTCGTCATTTTTCATGAGTCTCTGAGCTCACTTGAGGTTGCCCAACTCTTGCTTAATAAGGTGGTGCTCGGGGTGAATATGGGGCACTCTCAACTGTTTCCATTAAGAGGAATTGGTCTCTTGTTGGCCTGCTGGGAGCACATGCAGAGCATGCACAGGCAGGGATCACGCATCACTGGAGCCTTGCCCACAGGTCACTTGACGTTTTGCCATTTTCCATGAAGAAGGAGACTAGTATCAAAATGGCCCAGATGTAGCCTAGTCTATTCACATGTTTCCTCCCCTCTGAGTCCAGTGGCATGTCTGTTTCACACCCTGGAGCTGCATATCAATCAACTACACACCAATTGCACATCAAGAGAGCTGACTAACTTAAAAGGCCCTCAACCAAGTTCCTGTTCTGCTGCTGAGTCACAAGTCTAATCTACCCCTCTGCATCCGGGCTTTGGGGTTTCTGAAAGGAGAACAGAGCATGGTTCCCCTTCTCCAGGCACCTCCAGTCAATCATTCCCAGTTTCCAACATCAGTGTCATCATCGTCTTCACGATCAGAATCCCTGATGGTGCCAGCAGCTCACCTGGATGTCATGCAGTGCAAAGGGGCAGTGATTCCTAGCACACTTCTGAGTGTTTCATGAGGCTGGCCTTCTGGAGAATGTGGAAAGCACAGTCACACATCCAGGGGCTGCTTAGGTAAGCAGTACTCCACGGAGCTGTGACACAGAAAGGAAGGATGGGTAAACATTCAGCAAGTAAACACAGACCTATATCCTCGGGGTCTCAGGCAGGTTAACTCTGCAGTTCTGGCTTTATTTAATACAAGCTAGCCTAGCCACCACCAACCTTTCCTACTATGTTCAGACACCAAGTCAGGTCTTTCTCTTGTGTGTGCCCAAAAGATAACTTATGGGGTCACCCAGTAGAACAAGGCTCATCTGAAGTCCTCAAGGCCCATTCTGAAACTGGCCAAAACACTCACTATCTAAATATTACATTTTCTAATTATGTCATACAGCCTTGCATGTGGCTACTGTTTCTACATGTCTCTTTAGTATACCTCATAGCCCAGAAAGCTACAAGAGGGTAGGAACCACAGAAAAAAAGTCACCTCTCATCATAGCACAGGATGGAAACCACTGTGCTGGGGACAGAAGACAGTAATCCTGGGTCCAGTGTTACTTTCAACTTCCTCCAGGACATGGGGGCTCACTGTTTTCACTCATAAAGCATGGGGCTTCCATGGAGGGGGCATGCCCTCCAGGGATCTCAGAGCTTCCATGCATCCTGGACCTATCCCTAAAGGGACATCTTAGCACTACCAAACCAATATAATCAACTGCCTGAGTGCCTAAGAAAGAAAACAGACAAATTGTTCAAAAAAGTCTTAGACTTTCTTTCCTGTCATAATCACATCCCACTAAAGAACAATTGCAGGTTGTTTTTTTTAAACCACTTAGCTATAATTGACTCTATGCCTAACAAAGATGATAGCTATGAAAGAAATTGTAAATATAACAAAAGAAGAGAAGAGCGGGAATAAAGGAGTGTGTGGAGAGTAAATCGAAAAATGGCATTACCAGTTCCTAACTAAATGAAAGAAGTGCAAAATGACTTTACAGTGTGGCAGAAAACAGCACTCCACAGGTCTCCATTATCTCTTAAAAGCATAGATGAACAGAAACGCAAAGATCTGAAGCGTCTCTCCAAGGTAACTAGGATCGGAGAAGTGGAGAAACCAGGGAGGATCCAGTTTCCAGGTCCTCAAAGTTCACAAACACTAAAGCAGAGCTTGCCAGGCAATACTGATGAGGTGACTACTTTGAGATTTCCTCCCCAGCTGTGACACACACACCAGGCTCAGCAGCCACCTCCACACCAGTTGCAAGCCAATGAAGTTGTGTCAACAGCGTCCCTCAGTATAGCAGTATCACCCAGCCCACCCAAACTGTTTGCCTACAGGCTATGTCTCCACACCAGGGCTCAGCACACCAGGAGTCTACGTAACACACTCTGTGTCCTTCCGAGGACTTCCGGGTGTCTGCCTCCAGCCAGAGCAGCATCATTCATGTCTCTTTCCTTCCTCCTTCAGTTTCCTTCCCATACCCTCCCCAGGAACCAGAGAGACTTAATGGATAAGACAGATCATCCTAGGGACAAAAAAGACCAGTGAAGTGCTTGGAGGCCAATGGCCAAGATACATTTCAAATCTAACTTGTCTGAATCCCCCACCCACCCACCATGAGATGATGGCATCTCATTCACCACCTCCCCCAGGAAGGTAACTAACTGTGTGTCACAGACAATAGAGAGTTTGTCCCTCTGCCATCTACAGGATTCAGGGAGGCTTTTGAAGGTCAACAAAAGAAAAGAAAAGAAGAGAAGAGAAGAGAAGAGAAGAGAAGAGAAGAGAAGAAAGGAAGGAAGGAAGGAAACAAAGAAACAAAAAGAGTAAGAAACAAGGAAGCATAAAAAAAGTAAGAAACAAAGAAAAAAACTAAGTAGCAAGCTGCCAAGTGCTGGATGACTGATAATAGGTTTGCCTCCTCTCTGACCCCAAGATTCCTCATCTGCACAGCTTCTCCCAGCTCTAAAAGATCAACCCTATTCCTTTTATTTGTTTGCTGCTGTGCCTAGTCACCATTATGTCTCTGTGTAGAGTGTTTTCAGGTGAGTTAATGCTAAGATGTGTATGTCTGTAGACCTTCACAGAGGTACCTTCTCTAGGCATATCTGATGCTCTTGGTCATGGAGCAAGCCAAGTCTTGTTTCTTAGAAGTACAGATTCAGATGGGAAGAGTGTGCCATTTTTCTAGTAAAACTACCTGGGAGAATCTCAAGAACTCTGCACTGCCCATCACCCAGGCCACAGGAAAAGCCCATGGGAAGCAGCCAACAATGAGTGTAGCTACACATAGGCTCATGCCTCAGGTCTTGAGTGTTAT
Source organism: Apodemus sylvaticus (assembly GCF_947179515.1). Taxonomy (NCBI): domain Eukaryota; kingdom Metazoa; phylum Chordata; class Mammalia; order Rodentia; family Muridae; genus Apodemus; species Apodemus sylvaticus. The sequence goes on from NC_067488.1 coordinate 68,503,363, forward strand.
CAGAACACTGAGGTCAACTGACAGAGCCAGTGAGGGAGCAATTGTCATGGCTGAGCACGGTGCAAAGAGGACCAAGCATGAAGTCTGAGCCCTTTAGAGGCAGGCTGGTGTCACCTAGTAGACATACCAAATATTGAGGAAGTATGACTACCTTCATGCACAGTCAAGAGAGGGAAAAATGCCTCAATTCTGGATGTTCACCAAAGTCAGCCCTGCAGAATAAGCCAGCTGGAAGGCTCAGTGCGAAGGCATCTTCAAACTGTATCTATTCCTTCCAGCATGAGCTCCTGGAGGAAAGGGGCTCTGTCTGCTTTACCCCAAACTCTGCCTCGCATGACTATAACAGTAAGCAGTCAGCACAAGATAGGTGCTGTTGAGGGAGGAGATTCAGGTCAATGCAGTAGGCTGTGGCTGTGGCTTGGGTCCTGTGATGCCCACAGAATGGCCTGATCTAGGGAGAAAGCCATTCCTCCTGGTCCAGTTGCATTCTGACCAGGCTCCTCCTCTACCCTGGCCTGACTGGAAGCCAAAGCTCTCAGGTACAACCCCAACTTTTAACTCTTTGAAGGCTTATCTCAATGCTTGCCAGCCCACTACTGAGGGGGTTAAGGGCCTCAAGTTCCACTGAGGATGGTAGTCAGCCTAAACCAAAGGGGCAGACATGAAGGAAACAACAGGGTCCAACTGACTCAGGTTTGGATACCAGAACACACCCCATACCACAAGAAAAGCCCAGGTAAGCCTAATAACATGGCCAGAGAGCAGAAGGGGTCCATGCACTGCTCTCTGTTCCCCCTCTTACATCAGATGACTCTCACTGCCATTCTGTCAAAGATCTGAGGAGTCACATCTTGGAGAAGAAACACCCCAAACCCCAGAGATATCCCAACACCCAGATCACTAGAAGCCCAAAACATGGAAGTGCAAGTGTTCCACGGGACAAGCCGAATGGAGTTATTGCGTGGTTCTGGCTTACCTGAGGCTTCTGGGAGGTTAGTGTTTAGTTAATAACAAAGGAAGTTAGGAAGTCACGTTGGTAGCCTGGGAGATAGTGCATGTGTTGTCACACAAGCGTGAAGCCCTGAGTCTAATCGCCATAACCCACATAAGAAAGACCAATACGGAGGTTCCTGCTTGTAATCCGGGCACAGGGAGGAAGGGACAAGCGGACCCCTGGAGCTTGCTGGCCAGTGATCACCAGGTCCCTGTGAGAGACCTTGTCGGGAAAAATAAGGTGACTGGCTTCCAAAGAGCAACATCCAAAGTTGACCTCTGACCTCCATATGCTCATACACACATATACACTTGCACAGTACTTGTGAGCATACTTGTGTTATCACACATACACACATAAATAAATAATACATCTGACAAGCTCCCTTAGTGGAAAGCAAAGAAGAAAGGTATTAAGAATAGGTAGGCACTTCAGGGAAGAAATTAGAGAAAACTGCTCTTCCCTTTTCTTCTATTACAATGACCAACTATTTGGTTGGTCATTTGGTTGTTACTAAGGTCTATTTGTAGAATGAAATCTCCCTGTTCAAAAAATTAAATAAGTTGGAGAGGAGGAGTATGATGTGAGATGTGGATATGATCAGGATACATTTTATACATACATGAATGAAATATGTATGAATATAACATGAATGTATATATAATATGAATATGTATATAGTATGAATAAATAAATGAATAATAAATGAATAAAGATACTATTTTACCAAAAGAGCCACAATGTTGAGGTTTTATAGGAGGCAAGCTTAGTGTGAGCAAGAACTCCAGCACAACAAAAATGAAGTAAATGCAGATAAAGGGGTAACATCAGGAATGGTGGCTATCCTACGTGCTCGCCATCAACTCAAGAGAAGACCGAGGTGAAAAGTCACAGAAGAGGCGTGAGGCATGGAGGAAGAGATTTGCCTGCCTCAGTTTAGTTCCCACCTAAGTGAGGCCACCTAGCTTGTGCAGCCACCACATTGGTGGGAAAGTCAGAAAGGAAAGAAGGAGAGTGAGTGAATTACCCTAGAGAAGATGTGGTTGTGGGAGAAAAGGGGGCGCCAGGAGAGCACGTGAGAAAGGAGTGACCAAGAAGATGCCAACCTTGAGTTGCCATAGGCAGCTCAGAGGGACCATGCCAAGACATCTGCTTTGCTTACTACATTCCTTCCTGTGGGGCAGGTCCCGTCATGGGTGCCTGCCTTTGTTCTGCAGAGGGGTCTACAGTGCTCAGGAGACAAAGTAGCCACCCTTCCTCTGGAAGACAAATTATCACACCAGAGAAGCGAAGTACACAAAGCTGTTTATTTTTTCTACGGGCAAAGATGAGCATGCACGGACTAAGCCAGACTTAGGTACACTGGCAACAAAGTAGCAACCCATGCTCGGCTTTGCCCCATGTCAACAAAAGCTGTGATTCACAGGCTCCCTGTAGAAACAAGGAGTCTCCAACCCCAGAAAGAGAAGCTCAGCCCTTGGTCAGAGTGCCAGGTAAGAGATGGCTCCCAGGACAGAGACCAGCCCACTGAGTGCCAGGCTGCCATTCCAGGCAGGTGAGAACATCAGCCAAGCACTGTGGGGCTCCCAAAGGATATCTGTACAGAAAGGCCATGGCACCTGGCACCCTGTTTCCCACAACCAGGCCGCATCAGTCTGCCTCTAAATGAGCTGTTATGAATCTAGTTTCCTTATCCAAATAAGGAGTACAAACACCTTGGTATCATTTCCTCTTGCACTCGCCCACTCTTCCAAATCATGGCAGGAAGCAAGCAGACAGCAAGAGCCAGGAGGACGAGCCATCTGCCCTACCCCTCACGGCAGAGACAGGGAGAGGGATACGGGAAGAAGGAGGATGAGGAGCACTGGAAACAACCTGTATACCCATGCCCTGGTGCAGAACTTGAGGCAGCCACGGCGAATGAGAGGCCAACAACATGGCTCTGAGAAAAGGTACTTGCTCTGCAAGTCTGATGAGATGACCTGAGTTCGATCCCTTGATCCAGTGGTCTAAGGAGAGAACTCTTGAAAATTGTCATTTGATCTCCACACATGTGCTATCGTGTGTGTGCAACAGATACACACAAAAACAACAACAGAATGAGGGCTTCTTCAGTAAGCATCACTTGGAGCTGTTTTGATGAGAGAAATAAAAGTTGGGGATACAGGTCTTCAGAACAGGATAGTCTGGGAGACTTCCAGAAGAAGATAGTCTTAAAGACAGCATTACTGTGTATCATTTTGTTCAAAGTTCCACAGCATGCTTTCAATTTTGTCTTCCCAACAGAACCCCAAGACTATTGATAAAGATCAAGAATGTGTGTCACATTTCTTTCACATCCTCACAGGACTCACTCTAGGATGGCTATGTGGCCAGCCACTCATGAATACCTGTCTTATCTGACTGAGACTGACACAGTGGGCACGTTCTCTGCATTTACATGGCTAAGGCACTGTGAAAGCATTTTCATATGTGAATACTCTCCATAAACTAATTTCTCAGACACACACTGAGGCCAGGGAAGGCATATCATAAGTACAAGGACCCTTGGCTAGCCACTCAAGGGGTTGGAATCCAAACCCAAGTCTTTCCCTTCCCACTCCTGTCCACAGATGACTGAAGACACATGGCCTTCAAAGGCGAAGATGGGCACAGATATGACATCTATACATGTGCATACCAACACACATGCTTCAGGAAGTCGCATGTGATACCTAGCAGGCATGGATGATTTAGAGCAAAATTAAAGGGCCATTCATGCTGTGTGGAAGCCTAAGGAAGCCGCACGCAGACCCGGAGGACCAGCCTGATGGGGTTAGGGGAGGCTGGACGAGCTGCTCAGAAAATGCTCCGGCATAAGAAACACAGGAACAGGAGACAGTGTTGCAGCCGCTTGTGTTGACACAAGGTGTTTGGACTGGAGGGAGTTGGTCCTGGGCCTAAGAAAGCGGTTCAAAAATGAAGCAGTGTTTTTGAGTCCATTAGAAGATGCGTGGTTAGGACATGACTGAAAGCAATTAAGTTTATTCTCACTGGTCTGCTGATCAAGTTATAACTAGAAAGAAGTTTCCACGTGGGGGAGGGGTGGAGGGAGACAGCAAACCACCACCAACCAACCAACCAACCGGTGGCGCTTTTTTTTTAATGCCATTTTCTGCGGGGTACTCAGGGTGAGCTCAGGGCTGGCAGATGCCTAGGGGATGCCATCAGCAGGGGCCTCTATATTAATCAAGCTCCGCCCTTTGGAGGAGGCCCATAAAAGCCTAAGGACCTGCACCTCCCGAACTGCCTGGCTTCTCTATCCCCCTCACGGATCTACCTCGGAGCTCCCTGCTGCCTTCTTCACCCATCATGTCCCGGCAATCCACCATCACCTTCCACTCCGGCAGCCGCAGGGGCTTCAGCACCGCCTCAGCCACCACACCTACCACTGGACGTTCCCGCTTCAGCTCCGTGTCTGTGGCCCGCTCCTCAGGAAACAGTGGGGGACTGGGCAGGATCAGTGGTATTGGTTCTGGCTTTGGGAGCCGCAGCCTGTACAACCTGGGGGGAGCCAGGCGGGTCTCCATTGGTGGATGTGCTGGCAGTGGCTTCAGGGGTGGCTTTGGTGGCAGGGCTAGCAATGGCTTTGGGGGCAGCAGTGGCTTTGGTTATGGAGGTGGCCTTGGAGGGGGCTTTGGTGGCCCTGGCTACTCTGTCTGTCCCTCTGGAGGCATTCAAGAAGTTACTGTCAACCAGAGCCTCCTGACTCCCCTCAACCTGCAAATCGACCCCACAATCCAGCGGGTGCGCAAAGAAGAACGGGAACAGATCAAGACTCTGAACAACAAGTTTGCCTCCTTCATTGATAAGGTGGGGCCAGTGCTCACTCGTGCACGTTTCCAGTGCATGGAGTAACTGGGGGTGGCTCATCTCTGGAGATAGCAACAATGGAGGGTCCCCAGGAGAAGAACTTTCCTCAACCATGGACAGAAACATTCTCAAGTCAGGCCATCTGGCCCACAGGACCTTGAAGAGATGCCTCCTTCTCCCCTCTGGGAGTCCCCATCCAGAAAGAGGGGTTCTAACTGTGCTGCTACCCTGACCCAGAGTATCATCATTGAGAAACTCAACCCAGACTCCATGACTCCCACCATAGAGGCTATGTTCATCCCCATGTCCAGTCTATAAGAATCCTAGAGTCTCTGGGGTACCTCCATGGGCTTTCTCATTTGGAGATAGAGTTGTCATTACGAAGTTACTGACCAATCATGGCGTAAACACCCCTTGTGCTTGCCTCGTTTGTTAGTAGGTATACCTGGTTCTGCCTCCCTGGCTTCTCAAGTGAGGCCCCTTCTCTCTGCTCCCCTGTAGGTACGCTTCCTGGAACAGCAAAACAAGGTCCTGGAGACCAAGTGGAATCTCCTGCAGGAGCAGGGCTCCAGGACAGTCAGACAGAACCTGGAGCCTTTCTTCGATGCGTACATCAATGACCTCCGCCGGCAGCTGGACGGCGTCGTGGCTGAAAGGGGCAGACTGGATGCTGAACTGAGAAACATGCAGGAGGTTGTAGAAGACTTCAAAGTCAGGTGAGTGGGAGACGGGCTCCTGGCTGCACATGGCCGTCCCTGGGGCTGCTTCCTCTGAGGTCCAGAGAATGCAGAGGAGCGACTGGCACACCAGCCAGGAGTGCTGATGAGCAGGGAGCCTGGAGTGCAGAAGATGGAGGGGGCAAAGTGCCTTTGTCTCAGCGTCAGGGCGAACAGGGAACCTGTTCTTATCTGTCTGCACCACTGACATGGGTACCAGCGTCATCCTCTGTCAACATGAACACTGCTGCTCGTTCTAGTAAACGGTGTTGCTTCACCTTTGCATGCTGTTTATCTCCACTGGATGTGAGCCCAGGGGCAGAGATGGCTTGAGTTTCCCAGATGACATAAGCTGGGAGCGAAGAAAGGTAGCAAGGAAGGAGGGCTTCTGTTCTTCCTTGTGGAGGTGAACGCCGTCTGTTCGTTGTTTGGGCTACAGTGCAAAGGCTACAGCTAGCAAGCCCCTTAGCTAGCTTAAGCTCTACTTAATCACAAATGACCACTGAGCACAGTTCTCAATGGTCACCCTGAGGCCCAGTGAAAATATTCCAAACAAAATGCACCTGAAAGACTGTCCTGCAACAAATAGAGTTTTCTTTGCCATTTCTGCAGTTGTCACTGAAGCAGTGTGTATTTCTGATGATTAGGACTATACAGTGGTAGAATTACCTGAGTACATGACTCTGTTCCCATGAGTCTATTACACTCACCTTCTAATTTTATAAAAAGCAGAAGGAATTATCTACTTTTTATGGAGGAAGAAACAGAGGTCAAGTGAATCACCCAAAGTCATGCACAGGTCACCAAAGAGCAGGAAAGAATGGAAGGCCTTTTAACTCTTGCGACAGCCCCGGGAGAATTAATCGGAAGCCTTGCTCAACCTCACACCCCCTTGCCCTGATCCTTGCAGGTATGAAGACGAAATTAACAAGCGTGCAGCTGCCGAGAATGAGTTTGTGGGCCTGAAAAAGGTGAGTGGGGCGTGTGTGTCTCTTAAGTGAGATTGATGTATGAGCCTGTAATCCTCGCCCTCAGAAGAACGGGGCCTGAAGTCAGCCTAGACTACACGGTGAGGCTATGCCTCAAAGATAGAAGGGCTGGGAATGTAGATCAGGGGTAGAACTTACCCAGCATTTGCCAAGCCCTGAGTTCAAGAGCTGGCCTTGAGAGGCAGAGAGAAGGAGCACCAGAGAGGAGGCTGGAGGAGGAGAGGAGAGGAGAGGAGAGGAGAGGAGAGGAGAGGAGAGGAGAGGAGAGGAGAGGAGAGGAGAGGAGAGAGATTGGGCTTTAACATTAAATTTCAGAATATGAGGTGGTCTGGTCCTGGGCTCCCCACCAAGAAATATCACATAGATGATGAGATCATCCAATGAGCTCAAACCTTTCAGAATATAACCCCCATATCAGTATATATCCCCACTTCTGCTCAGGTTTCTGTTAGCCCACGAAGCGTAAGCCCCGGTTTCAGTGACCACCTACCTAGCCCAATCCCCTGGAGATCCAGCCTGAATGCTCTCAGCTCCTTTCGACTTACTGATTGGATCTGGGGTCATTTCAGGACGTAGACAGTGCCTACATGAGCAAGGTGGAGCTGGAAGCGAAGGTGGACTCTCTGACTGACCAGATCAACTTCTACCGGATGATCTACGAGGCGGTAAGAGTCTGAAAGTGTTTCTGTTGCTCCTGGTACCAGAGCCAAGAAAGGGAAGGATGCTTCAGGGTGTCATACACTCAGTGAGCTGAGCTGGTATCTCTCCCCGAGGCATCCTACATGGAAGCCTGGGGGAAATGTGGTGCTGGAGAGGAATGCTGGGAACTTTGACTCATGAAACAGCTTCAACTCAGAGACCTTTCCCTAGCCCCCCTCCACACACACACAAACAGCAAAACAAGAGGAGATGAAGATTGCACTACTCACTTCCTTTAGCTACAGCTCAACGCACTGGCTGGATGGCTGCTTGGCCCCTGAAGAGGCCTCATCAGGGGGCTCTGCCATTTGGAAAGCAGATACCTGTGGAGAGATAGAGGAAGGGAGCAGAAAAGTCACTCTGTGGGGGTGGGATGGCTGGATCTGTTGATTCCAAAGAACACCTCTGTGAGACATGAGAACCCACATGTCGTAATTGTATCCACCAGTGGAGAGCATCACTGGAACCAGAGAGAACAGTCCCACCACCACACTGATGAGTCGTCTAGAAACTTCCAGGGACATGATTAACAGAACTGGGGGAGGGGAGGTGCACCTGGAAGGGCTTCTGCCAGGGATGCCAGAGAAAAGGTTCCTACACTAAAGTTGTTAGTCACCTCAAAAGTGCAAGGTCCCTTCCGTTTGTTCCTGGATGACGCAGTTGACAACCCTGCAGGAGCTGTCTCAGATGCAGAACCAGGTGAGTGACACCTCTGTGGTCCTCTCCATGGACAACAACCGCAACCTAGACCTGGACAGCATCATCGCTGAAGTCAAGGCCCAGTATGAGGACATTGCCAACCGCAGCCGAGCAGAGGCTGAGTCCTGGTACCAGACCAAGGTGAGGCACTGTGCTCAGGGTGAGTACTCTGAGCCTGCACTCCTTCATGTCCCTCACTGAAACTTCACAAGTGCAGCTGACACCAGGGAAATCTAGCTTAAACGCTACGCAATTCTAAGCACACACCAGTGTGTTGCCCAGGAAGTGCAGGGTGCTCAGAAGGACACGCCCGGCCCACATTTCTGACAATAGATTGAATTTTGGGTGAGACTCCAAAATGATGAAGAAATCTGCATCACAGCCCTGAAGGGCTTATGAATTCTTCCTGTAATCTGGGCTCCTCCGCTCTGCCAAACAGAGGTTTAGGATTATGAATACAGAAAATGCAGAGAATTCGAGGTCTAGAAGTTCAGAAAGAGGATGAGCATTCACAGAAGGGAAGAGACAGCACAGGGCTTCCAGCAAGATCTAGATCTTCAGTCCAGCAGGCGAGTGGAGAAGGGTAGAGGAGGTGAGAGACTAAGAGGGCCTTAGTGCTGACAAGGAGGCACACTCCTGCAAGAGGGAGGAGGTGATGACCTTAGAGAAATCCCTCTGAAAGCCTGTGTGGCCAGAAGATTTGTCCCAGAGCAGAGAACCAGAGCCATCCCCTTGCCAAACCCAGGCCTGTCAAAGGGCGTCTTATTACCGCTCTCAGACTCCCATCCCTTGTCCTGACCTTCCGGTAGGAAGTGGGAGAAAAGAAGCAGTTTTCTGATGTCAGGGGTCCACTGTGCAGCTAGCTCCTTGACGGTGAGAGAGATTTAGGGTACACTTAGCCCCAGCACGAAGTGAAATTGGTAACAGACTTATTTGTCTGTTATGTTTGTTCCTTCTAATCCTGAGAGTCTGGCCCCAGAAGAAGCCAAGCTGAGCTGTCCAGCACTTTCCAAACAGAATGGATCTTGACTCCGACAGGAGCCCTTTTGCAGAATAGGCTGGAGGAGGCAGGATATAGCAATCCCTTGTATACAAGCTTGCCCTGGGTACATTTAGCATGAGCACCTCTGAGACCAGAGCCTCCACCAGGTCAGCACTGTGCCTCCTGAAGCCTCGGTGCTATCTCCATCATTTCCTGCCCTTCCTCCCTGATTCCCAACACTGATATCTGCCAGGCTACCTAAATTCATGGGCATAGATGATCCTGATACAAGAGGCCCTACCGCATAGTAGCAGTAAAGAGCAAGCTACTTCCTAACTTTTACAACTCACTACCATTTCCCACCACCACCACCATACCACACATCTTCAAACCCAAGTTGGACTCCTTTGTGGCACTCTGAAAGACCCTGTTTGTTCACCACTGGATGCTTACATGTAAGCCTCTGAGGATCAGCTCACGCTTGTGTGCTGTTTCTAGAGCCTGCTAGCTCCCAACAAGCAGATGGGTTCAGGAGGAACCATCTGAAAGAGCAAGGGAGAGGGAGCGTAGCTGGTGAGTGAGCGCCTGCTCAGCTCACAGGCATTTGACTGGGTGGCTTGCTCTGGTTCTGACAGTACGAGGAGCTGCAGGTGACAGCAGGTCGGCATGGCGATGATCTCCGCAACACCAAACAAGAGATTTCAGAGATGAACCGGATGATCCAGAGGCTGAGATCTGAGATCGATGCTGTTAAGAAGCAGGTACAGTTCAGTGAGTGCAGGAATGCGCATTTCTTCTGGCTTGTCCCACCACTTCCAGGGACTCCTGTCCAGGGATCACAGCGCCTCCAGGGTCTGTCCACAGACTCACTGCACCTTCTTTCTCTTCAGTGCTCCAGCTTGCAAACTGCTATCTCTGACGCTGAGCAGCGTGGAGAGCTAGCCCTCAAGGATGCTCGGGCCAAGCTGGTGGAGCTTGAAGATGCCCTGCAGAAGGCCAAGCAGGACATGGCCCGGCTGCTGCGTGAGTACCAGGAGCTCATGAACGTCAAACTGGCCTTGGACGTGGAGATCGCCACCTACCGCAAGCTGCTGGAGGGCGAGGAGTGCAGGTGAGGAGAGAGGTGACCAGCAGTCTGTTCTCAGAGCAAACAGAACTCACCTCAGCAGCCTGAGCTGTGGCACTGAGCAGGTGCAAATCTCTCTCCAGAGTGCTACTCATTCTGGGTGCACCCCATAGAAACCTAAGGCCTGAGCAGGTCTAAGCAATCACACCCTGGTAAATGAGAGGGCTGGTTGCATGGTGGACCTGACAAAGTCGGGTAAAAGGCTCTGGTCTGAAAGAAACTGCCTTAGACTTGGGCTTTTCATTATGAAAAGTTGGTCTCCCTCCAGCCCTTAATTTCTTCAGGGGCAGAATAAAGGGACTAGGTTCTGTGACACCCCAAAACTCATAGGATCTTGGTATTCTTTCATTTGGTGGCTGTGCCACTAAAGGCAAGTTACTTAACCATCCTGCATCTCAGTGTTCCTATCTGTCAAATGAGGGTAGCAATAATTCTGAGGTTGTATATTGTTTAAAAGGTTAAAATAAGGAAATATGAAACACTTGCAACCGCTCATTGCACGTAATAAGTATTTGGGGGGTTATTTGTTTTTTTATTGTTTTATTTCATTCTTGGAGCTGGAGAGATGGCTCAGTGTTTAAGAACATGTTCTGCTCTAATAGAGGACAAAAAGTTTGGGTTTTGGCACCCACATTGGATGGCTAATAATAGCCTGCAATTCCACCTGCAGGGGAACTAACACCATTTTCTGGCCCCTTCTGTCAATTACACTTGTAAGCACATACCCACACATGGACATGCACATAAAATTTAAAGGTCTATTTATTGATTTTATACTTATGAGTGTTTTGCCTGGAACCTGTAGAAGTCAGAGAGGGCATTGGATCCCCGGAAGCTGGAATTAACAATGGTTGTAAGTGATCATGTGGGTTGTGGGAACCTGAGTCCTCTATAGGAACAAGTGCTCTTAACCACATGGTATCTCTACACCCCTAAAGTTGTACTTTAAGTTTAAAAAATAAAAACCTTGCTGTCGTTCACTTTAGCGGCCAGAGGAATGGGCTTTGAGGGTAGATGAATCCTGTTTCAAGCCCTGTGACCTTTACCATTAGCCTCCCTGATCTTGAGTCCCCCACTATAAAAGTGGGGTGATAATTCCTACCTAATAGAATTGTTGAGAGATGTGAACAGCGTGATGACTGTAACAACAGGTTCTTGATAATGTTCTCCAAGTGAGCACTTAGGGATAAAGGCCAGTCACTAAGGCAATCGTACGTATACTGACTGTAACTGCTGCTATTTTCACGATTTGGACGCCTCTCCACACCTATAAAAAGCCTTGGTGTCTGACAAGAATCCCTTGTTGAGAGAGAAATCTGGTTATGGAGAATTTCCTGTCGTTCTGATGAACTCTAGTCTGGGATTGGTTTTCACTTCCTCAGGTGGGGCCTGATTTAAACCCAACCTGTGCTTCTAAAGTTACAGGCATCATGACTCCAAACCACAGGCCCCATTTTATGAGGCCCTTACTATTTTTGGTGTCTCAAGTATTTTTAGAGTTTTGAACCTGCATGACTTCTGCAATAAAAAATTAATAATAATAAAGGGGTTTTCAATGCACTTAAAACAATCACAAAATTCGTCATTGCAAATAGCCGACAAGTGACAACCTGGGCCATAACCTTCTCTCCTCTCCTCCCAACCAGGCTAAGTGGAGAGGGAGTTTCCCCGGTGAACATCTGTGAGTATGATCCCTGTGGTCTAGGGCTCATGTGGTCAGTAGAAGGGTGGATACAAGACAACTGTGAGAACTCTATAGGAAGAGTTCATTTTGGAAAAGTTTGGGAGCTTGAGTTTATTGGAGAGAAAGTCATAGTGGATTAGAGGGCTTTATTTATTTATTTATTTACTTACTGTGGTGTTGGGAGTTGAAACTAGGGTCTTGCATGTATTCTAACTACTCTCCCATGTGCCCACCCTGTCTTAGTTCTGCCTTATACCAACAAACTCTGTTCCCAGTCATGTTTCATATTTTGTTTGTGTTTCCCACTGAGTTAAATCCAAGCCACCTAGGTGACTGTGGGTGCGGAACTAGAGGGATTTCTTTTGGGGGGGGGTTACGACAGATTTCATGGGACCTGGGCTGGCTTCAAATTCTAATACCTTCCTACCTCTATTTCCCAGCTTAGATGAGAGTCTTTAGGCTTGTGGTTCTTCCCTGTGGAGTGACAGGGCCACCCACAGGCCAGGATGGTTCCCGAGATTGTCATACAGGATTCCTTGGGGCTGCAAGTCTAGTTTCAAGAGCTGGGAGAAGAGCATTTGATGGGGACAGGACACACAAAAGCTCCTGCTTTGCCTAGACCCTTTGGAGAGAACCCTTATACTAGACACAAATCATAGCAAGATGGCCCTGCCAGCTCTGAAAGTCTGGTGAGAGTTTGCTACCACAGAGTGTTGCTGCCAGGAAGTGCAGACTTTTCCAGTAGCTCCCATCTGGGTTTACCACACCAGGGGGACTCCAGCGGAAAGACGTGTATTCCTGTGAGCATCCAGAAGGAAGTCATACATAGCAGAAAGCGAAGTGTCTCCAATAGGTTCTAGAAGAGAAGCAGTGGGTAGCAGAGGAAGGCACCATAGTCAAGCAGAGGTGGAGGCCTAAGGCAGGACCTCACAGCACAAGCAGGACATAGGAGGGCGAGCATCTGTCTGTGACTGAAGACGCTCCAGGACACAGGCGCCACCGACAGGCACCTTTTCTCCGGTCTTCAGTTCTGATCCTGTCTCTTCTTCCCCACAGCTGTGGTCACGTCTACAGTTTCCAGTGGCTATGGTGGTGGCGCCAACGTTGGAGGTGGAAGCCTGGGTCTTGGTGGGAACAGTGGCTACTCCTTCACGACCAGTGGTGGGCACAGCCTGGGCACAGGTCTGGGAGGCTCTGGCTTTACCACCAGTAGCAGCCGGGGCCCAGTGGGCAGTGGCTCCAGCATCAAGTTTGTCTCCAGCACCTCATCCAGCAGGAAGAGTTACAAGCACTGAGGTGGCCAGCCAGCAGTCTCCCTTGCCACTGCTCCAAAGCCTCCTTACACTTATAACTGGATGCCTGGGCCATGCTCCCATCTCCTCTTCGCAATAGCCTTCTCCCCAGCTGCCAGGGATCCTGGCATCCTGGCTAAGCCCATTCCCCAATCTATGGCAGCCTCCTGACAGCTAAGGTGCTCCTGGTACTTCTTTGTGTTAGACACACAGACCCAAATCTCACACCCCTCCCAAGTTCACAGTCGATGGATCTGCCAGGGCCAGACATCTGCAAATGCCCCTGCAGTGCCACCTGCCCCTTTCCTCCAGGTGCAGCAACGGTTGAATCTGTGTCTCCCAGGCCACCTCAATGTGAGGCTGTCTTGCCCTTCTCTGGCTGCTTATAAACTGGCAGCTAGAATCAAAGCTCCTCTGTTTTCCTCCTGGAACGTGACTATTAAATGCATGCGTCATGTGTTTGGCTCAGCCCTCTGTGTGCAGTACTGATGAGCCCGGAGCAACTCTGACTCGCAGGCAGCCCCTGCCAGTGTTATTCCATATAAGCAGTACTCAAGGCACAACAGCTCTTGCCCCTTCCAGAGGAGCTAGAAGCAGGGGGGGGGGGGGGGAATGGGGAGGGAGGGGCATGGGGAGGGCAGCAGACCAATAGTCTTCTTCCTTTAGCAGCACTCCCATTTCCCTTGATTTTCTTTAGAATGCTTGTTTGGGAAGTCCCAACCCTTGGGCAGAGCCCTGCCCAGCCTCCTGCTTAGTACATCATGCAGGGTGAGGCCATACTCTCCCCCAATCAGCCTGGGTTCCTGGGACAGCACTGACGTAGGATGGGTGGTCAAGGCACTGGCTAGCAAAGGAGCTGATTGTTCCCCAACAGCTTCAAACTTGTAGACCTGGGCCGGGAAATAACAGAGCAGGAGAGGAGTTAAAAGTCAGCCCCAAGGCCAAGGAGCAAATGAGCCCATAATTGCAAGACAGGGAGACACCCAGGAAGCTCCTCATTCCTGAGTTTATAGTCTCCTGGACCCCTCCCCTCAGGACCTAGGGGAATGATGGGACTGATTGTGAGTGGGGTCGAGGTATTTGGACAGGATGGGCTTGTTACTTCGGATTACTGATAGGAGCTACCAACCAGAAAAACACTCATGCTGGGAAAGGAGAGGTTCTATCTTAGGAGTCAGAAGGGAGGGATGTGAAATAAGAGACCAAAGTCTAGAATGGTTAGGAGGGTAACAATTTCAGAGTAAACAGGAAAAACTCTGCAAATCATTACCAAAATCACTAGCTAAGACCAGGGAGAAAAGAAGAAGGTGAGAATTTGGGGTGACCTCAGACTGCTTCTTAGGAAAGACCAGAGACCTCACTTTCCCCTGTGATGCGAAGTACAGGGATTCTGGGCACACAGTCCAATCAGCCACTGGGTTCCAGTGCTGTCTCTAGGATTCTCTGGCCATGTGACCTGTGTGCCAATGGTTACAGGTAGAAACCAAGAGCAAAAACAGCCAACATTGGAAGGTAAACAGCTGGAATATCCCATAATACTGCTCAAAAAATGTTGGCAATGATCTATCATCCATTTCATAAAGTTACAAAATAAAATGTTGTAATGTTTGTGGTAGGCCTGCCACATGGTGTGGCATAGACTCGACCCTCAGTAAATGGATTTTAAAAATACATATGTAAGTGAGCAAGATGGGATAGGCACAGTCAGATATTTGGGTCTGGGAGTTAGGTGTGAAGGGGAGAGCTGTGGATGGAAACCTAGGGGGCGGAGATGGTCCAGAGTTTGTGACTGAGAACCTGGGCAGGTGGGGAGCTCTGGACCCAGATGTGCCTCAGGCTGGACTTCCCAGGCCTGGTCCTGCCCGGGGTAGGGTGTTCCCCACCGTGATTAGCAGGCAGGAAGATGGGTTGTGGCCAGACATGCCATTGGGGTGAACACAACACAGTGGTCTTTGATCTACTCTGGCCAAGCCCAGTTCTTGAAAGGGATAAAACTCAAGGTGAGTCCAGGAGAGCTAGACTTCGAAGGCGCTCCACTCCTGCCATTATTTTGCTCCACTGCCCTTTGACACCAACTTCCACCATGACCCAGCGATCCTCGGTGACCATCAAGTCTGGGGGCGCGCGGAACTTCAGTGCCTCCTCAGCTAGCCTCCTTCCAGGCTGTCGGCCCGGTTTCAGCTCTATCTCTGTGTCCCAGAGCGGGAAGAGTTTTGGAGGTGGCATAGGGGGTGGTTTTGGGACAAGAAGCCTACACAGCTTTGGGGGTAACAAGAGAATCTCCATCGGCGGGAGCTACCGCTCCAGCCGAGCCAGCTTTGGGGGCTCTGCCTGTGGTCTGGGTGTCAGCGGCATAGGATACAGAGTTGGAGGAGCCTATGGCGGGTATGGATTTGGAGGTGGGATGGCCCCTGGAGCTGGAGGCATCCATGAAGTCACTGTCAACCAGAGTCTTCTCACACCCCTCCACCTGGAGATCGACCCATCTCTCCAGCGGGTTCGAAAGGAGGAGAGGGAGCAGATCAAGACCCTCAACAACAAGTTTGCCTCCTTCATTGACAAGGTGAGAAGCAAGCGGGGTCCCCACTGCTAGAGCAGCTGCCTTTTGGAATCTTTACTTCCTGGGATTTCCTGAGGTCACCTTTGGCATCCCAGGACACATGCACCCGGAGCCTAGGCATGTGGGGTAGGAGCCTAGGAGGAGAGGTAGCTGAAAAGTGCCCACCTCCATGCAGCCCGAGAGCTCACAGACACACAGCGAAGACACTGCTACCTCCATGCAGCCCGAGAGCTCACAGACACACAACAAAGACACTGCTACTCTGGTGGTCGGTGATCATGAGCTCAGCTAGACAGTTTGGAGGGAAGGCAATAAGGAAGCAAAGGCTTTGTTGCATGGAAGTGGGTTGGGTCTTTCTTTTTCCCAAGGCAGAGGTATTTCCCCTGTCAGTGTAGCTTGGTGATAGCCTGGACATAGGATACTGTGTGCACGGTGAGGTAAAGTGTGTGACGGCAGCCTCCATCCCAATGGCTGTGTGACTTGGGCTTCTAAGGGTCCCAGATGTCCCAGGAGTGAGGTCTGTGGGATCTGATGCCAGTGTGAACTACCTCATGGCTCTGCTGGGAAAGAGCTCCATCACAGTCCTGGATGCCTCAGGCTACATCCCTGGGAGGAAGAGGAGTGTGGAGCTGAGAGGTGTCCAACCCAGGCTACAGGTTAGACTACTGAGAAGAAAGCCACCCCTCTTCCCAAGCCCCAGTAGAGTGGAACAGATGGCCTTTCAGGTCCCTTTGTGGCTCTGTTGAACTACGAATGCCTCCTTATGGGGAGCACATCCTTGGGTGGTTAGATTCAATGGAAGACACTGCCCGGGCACCAGTTCTTAAGCGTTGTCACCTTGTCGATCCAGTGACCTGCAATCCCAACAGGGGTATGACTTCCAGGAACTTGACTGTGAAGAGATCCTGGACATTGTCTTTTGCCAGTTTATTCAGAGAGGGGAGGGGAGTGGTGGGTAGATTGACTTGGAGCCAGGGCACTCTCTTTCCCATGGTGGGAGTGGCAAGGGAAAGACATTTGCTAGAGACCCTGTGGGGACTCTGCTGTCTCTGAAGTCATGTGTTCCCACATTCTTGGAAGCTAAGTGACATTGCAGTCCCTCCCAGTGGAAGGACTTCAGGTTGAGGAAAAGCTATGCACAATTCCCAGAATCAGGGTCAGCAGGAGCTAAGACCAGAAACCAAATAATAGCTCAAGACCACAAGGGACTCAGGACCAATTTCAGGAAGCTGATTGCTCAGGGCCAGTTGACTAGCGAGAGGTATGAGTGGGATTGTGCTCAGGCCTCCTCAATGCGATTCCAGAATGACTTATACTAACATTTCTAGAATGACAGGCAACTGATTCTAAGTTCCAGATCCTGAAAGATCCTCCCAGAAAGGAAATGGACAGATAGAAGATTCTGCCATAACCCCCCCACACACACACACCTGTATAATAGAAATCAGTTTGTGCTCAATTAGCCATGATGTTCTTTTCCTAAGTTACCACATGTCAACATGATTGATATATTCAGATGGCTTCCAGCCCCTCTGGACCTATCATTTGCCTTCCAAGCCCACTGTACCAACACTGACTTGATTCTCCACGTCCCAGGCTCCCTGCAGTTCAGGAGACAGAGCAGAAGCCACCACCTGAGTTTTGAGGTCACGCAGGGTCCCTCACTACTGTGGGTTCTACATCACAGAGCATGTGAGAGGCTGGGGAAGGAAGCCCTCACAGTCTCTTATCTTTGGCCTGGATAGGTGCGGTTCCTGGAGCAGCAGAACAAAGTCTTAGAGACCAAATGGAGCCTCCTCCAAGAGCACAAAACAACCAGGACCAATCTAGAGCCCATGTTTGAAGCCTACATCACCAACCTGAAGCGTCAGCTGGAGTGCCTGGGAGGGGAGCGGGGTAGACTGGAGACGGAGCTGAAGAACATGCAGGACGTGGTGGAAGATTTCAAGAACAAGTGAGTGGACCCTCTGTTTTTCTGGCCCAGAGCCATAGATCAGGGGAGGTCAGACTAAAGGAGAGGAATTGGTGCTATCCAGTTCCACTTGATAGCATTCAGCACTTCTCCATACTGCCCAATCTGGTGGGAATGGGACACACACTTGAGGCATAAGATGTTGGGGTTTGAGGAAGGAAGGGATGGAGTTAACAAGGAAATGGCCATATGAGTCCAAAGGCTTGTCCATATGTGACAAGCTCTGCACACAGAAATACAGGCTCTGAGACATCCGCTCACTTACCCAAGATTATACGAAGGGCAACTTTTGAGTCAAGAATTAAAGCCAGAGACTCTACCCCTCCATTTATTCAACTAAGTGCTCATTTATAGGGTTTATGTCTTCACCCCAACCCTGCCCAGGAGGCTGGAGAAACAGAGAAGAAAAAGATTCTCCCAGGACCACATGCAGTTTCCCAGCCATAAATAATAGGTCCACAAATCCCAGCTGGCTTCTGCAGAGAGCGTGGGATGTCCTGGTGCTGAGGCAACCTGGGTGGGCAGAGGGCCACTGCAACGCAAGGGAAGCTCTCTTCTCAAAGGACGGTGTGCAGAGAGTACTTAGCATGCCATGGGTACCAGAGGCGGTACAGCCAGACCGAAGATTGAGAAATCTGGGGTGGGTGATCCTATTAGCCTGAAGACTCCACCTTCATGGTCATGATAGAGTTCAGTGTGGTTGAAATATGGGGGGGGGGCATAGTGAGGGGCCAGGGGCTGCCAGTCAAGAAGAAAGAAGAGGAGGAAGAGGAAGAGGAGGGATCAGAGAAGGGACATGTTTCTCTGGGGATTCAGGCTGTGAGACCGTGCATCACAGAAAGATGTGATGCACTCCTACTTTGGCAGAAGTAGGAGTGTTTGATTTAGGATTCCAGGCCACATATGTATGAGAGGACCACACCGTAACAGAATGTTCTCCATGTGTGCCCATCTGCCACACCCCTGACAGGATGGTATACAGGAGGACCTCAAGAGCTGGGCCAGAGTGAGTCCAACCTCACTCTCAAGCCCCCCCAAACACCCACCCTTCTCGGTCCTTTCCCCAGGTACGAAGAGGAAATCCACAGACGCACAGCAGCAGAGAATGAGTTTGTGGTACTCAAAAAAGTAAGCGCTAGGGCAGTCTCACCTGTGGTGGGTTCCTGGGGGTGGGGGACAGAACTTTCACTGAAGCTCATGGTTTTCCTGGAGACGTATCTGACTTTAAACACGAGGACACTGAGGTCTGGGGAGGTTCAGTTTGTTGTACAGAGGAGAAGCAGGTCAGGATCCAGGACTCCCATGCCCAGGCAATGTGAGTCCTGGCACCAGCCCCTCTCCTTGCACAGGGCAATGTAGGATGAGGGAAGCCAACTGGGCCTGGTCCACAGCTCAGAATCCAGAACACAAAACCAATATTTAGGCAGGGACATAGGAGGATTAAGCAGTGGAAGTTTAGAGGTCTGGCTGGCCTGCTTCAAGAATGGCGAAAGGAAGAGAAAAACCTCAGAGGATTATATTGAAGAAAGAATGGAGCAGCAGCTCAGAGGAGAAGTGAAGGGAAATGGAATGGTCAGAGGTGTGAGGATGAGAAGCCGTGCAGTCTTTGGGGACAGGCTTGAAGAGCTTGCAGGCAATGGGAGCCTCTGACCTAGGACGGAGCATCCTCACCTTGGAAGGGGACATAGGAGACCCTTGCATATGGTCCTAGCTGATGAGCAGCAGACAGGCACTCCTGAAGGTCACACTGTGTGGACCTTCCATCTCACCACTGCCACTTGATTACATTCAGGAAAGACAATGTGCTCCCCAGGGAGCTGAAGCTGTCTCACTAGCTTCAGAGGTAACTTCCAGAGGCTGCTAGGCAACCCAGGGAGGGTAGGACCCAGAATAATCTCATGCTCTGTGTCTAGGACGTGGATGCTGCCTACATGAACAAGGTGGAGCTAGAGGCCAAGGTGGATGCCCTAATGGATGAGATCAACTTCCTGAGAGCTTTCTATGAGGCGGTGAGACCCTGGAACCCTGTCTGGAGGGCTGGAGGCTGGCAGCAGTGGGGGAGGGGCACACAAGCTGTCATCTCTTTCCTGGACGACTCTCTGCCCTCCAAACCATCTGTGGATTGTGATTCATGGAGCAGATTTTGATCTTTGAAGGGGGAAAAAGTGAGGTTTCTGGAGGTAACAAGAAGTTTCCAACGGTAGAAAAATTCAAGCTTGACCAACCAGAATAATTAGAATAAGTGTGTTCTGTTGAACAGACAGAATATCTGCATGTCACTAAATTCAAGGGATTCCTACAGAACTGTCTGAGTGCTAGGGCTCTCTTAGCCCTGCCCTGCCTCACCCAGCTCAGCCCCACCCAGTCCCACCCCACTGCTGTTCTTAGAGCACAATAAATCAGTGCAATTATACTAATCAGCAGATGTCACCCAGCCCGCTGGAGCTTTCTAACCAGTTATGATATTCTCCTGCCTCTCCTAAAGACATGTTTTTATGGAGTACTGGGGTTCTCTTCTGTGGGATGCAGGGACAACACCACAGACATAATCAAGACCCTGCTCTTTGGACTTTTCTCTAGTGCTCCTTTTGATGTTTCTAGCTCATCTTCATGCCCCATCCCTAAAGAGGCACCCCTAAAGAGCATAGCACAGGGCCATCAGGGGAAAGGATGGGACTGAGTGCTGCCTGGTCCCTTCTGACTCAGGCTTCTTGCCCAAGGTGTGGTCTCGAGTGCGAAGGGCTGGGCTTCTTCAGAGAGTGAGATATCACAGTACTGACAGTCAGCGGGCCTCCCGGACAACAGGAGCGGCTTCTGGAGAATTCTAGCTAGAGTTACCTGCACTGTGCTCTTGGGTATAGATGTGCTGGTACTGAGGAGCAGTTATAAACTCAGTGGTCTCCCAGTGTCCTTCCCAGCCCTTCAGAGCTGAGAGAGGAGCTGCACTCCACTGTGCAAGAACCCCCATGCCGGAGCCTGCCCCAGGGAGTCACCATCTCCAAAGCACATATATGCACTCATACACATGTCTGCACAAAAACTGCACACATGTGCACACACATATGCACATGTATGAATGTCCTGTCTCATCTATCCTCTTTTGGTTCAATCACAGGAGCTGGCTCAGCTTCAGGCTCAAATCTCTGAGACCTCTGTGGTTCTATCCATGGACAACAACCGAAGCCTGAACCTGGACAGCATCATCTCTGAGGTCAAGGCCCAGTATGAGGACATTGCCAACCGCAGCCGGGCAGAGGCTGAATCCTGGTACCAGACCAAGGTGAGGTGCCAAGATCTATCCAATTTCCCAGGCTTAGGGACCAGAGGTTTTATAGGCAAAAAAGGTAAGAGCCTTCCCTCTGCAGTGTCTCAGCCTAATGGGGACCAAAGTACCTGAGTTTAACTTAAAACTTACATATGTTCTGAGCATTACCAAGGGCCAAAATCACCAGGGCAAGGGGAATAGTCAGATATAGGCAGAAATGCTGGGTCTCCTTCCAGGACAGATGGCATACACCTCCAAAGATTTACATCAAAGAAACAGGTATAAGTGGTCAGCTGTAGACACCATGCCAACAGGAAGGGCATGGCCAAGACCACGGCCTAATGCCTTCAAGAAGACGAGCAAAAAGAGAGCTGGAACCAAGGCTCTGGGCACATAAGTCACAGAACGAGATTTCCCAAGTTGGAGTAGATACTCTGAGCTAGGAGTCATAGATACGCTCAGAAAGCATCCCCACGTGTATGGTGCTCATCTGGGAGAGTCAGATGTGTGGAGCAGAAGAGAGGGAAGAGAGGCCATAAGCAGGAAAGGGGGGAAAGCCATAGGTGTCTGAGTTGGTTGACGTGTGTAGATATGGAGAGCAAGTTCATAGCAAGACACGGTGTCAACGGGTTCAGTGGCATGGTGAGACAATCCAGAACCCTCCAAGCAGTGCACAGAAAGTCTAGAGGGTGCAGGGGAGCCACAGCCTCACCCCTTCGGCCTGACTATCCCTGGTGGCTGCACACATCCCTCACCCAAAGTCCCTTCTTCCTCCTAGTATGAGGAGCTGCAGCGGTCTGCTGGCCAACGTGGGGATGACCTCCGTACCACTAAGATGGAGATCTCTGAGCTGAACAGGGCCATGCAGAGGTTGCGTTCTGAGATTGATAACCTGAAGAAGCAGGTAAGACTGATATCTCAAAGCCATCCCATCCATGCCCCTGCATCTGGGAAGACTTGGATCTCGGCTGTCTTAGTTAAGGATACTGTTGTCGTGATGAGGCACCATGACCAAAGCAACTTGGGGGAAGTCAGCTTCCATATCAAAGTTCATTATCAAAGAAAGTCAGGACAGGAACCCAAGCAGGGCAGGAACCTGGAGCAAGAGCTGATGCTGGAAGCCATGGAGGGGGACTGCTTAGTGTTGCTCAGCCTGCTTTCTTATAGAACCCAGGACCACTAGCCCAGGAATGGCACCACCCATGATGGGCTGGGATCTCCCCATCAATCACTAATTAAGAGAATCCCCTACAGCCCTATCTTATGGAGGCATTGAGGTTCCTTCCTTTCAGATAACTCTACCTTGTGTCAAGTTGGCATAAAGCTATCTAGTACTGGGCTAACCCTGGGCTGAACTCAGTGGATGCAGATGGAAATCTCTAGAATGAGGCCCTCTCAGGACTAGGGATGCACACTGGGATGCTTTTGTCTGGATTGGCCACATGGTCACTCTTGTCTTGGTTTATGTACTTACCCACTGCTTGGAGAAAGAACACAGAAAGCCATTTTCCCATCCAGATAACTCTACATTACCCTCGGGGACTGAGAACCAACCGTCTTGTTTTCAAACCCGATACTCTGAGTTCCATTGTATTAACATATTCCAGGGAAGTTCATCTAACCCACATGGGATCCATGAACAGTATCACAGACTCCTCCTTTCTCCTGTGAGCAGTGTGCCACACTCCAGGCTTCCATTGCCGACGCCGAGCAGCGTGGGGAGCTGGCTCTTAAAGATGCTAAGAACAAACTGGCCGAGCTGGAGGACGCCCTGCAGAAGGCCAAGCAGGACATGGCCCGGCAGCTTCGCGAATACCAGGAGCTGATGAACGTCAAGCTGGCCCTGGACATCGAGATCGCCACCTACCGCAAGCTGCTGGAGGGCGAGGAGTGCAGGTGAGCCCCCATCGTGGCCCAGACAGATGCTGCCAGAACAGGCTAGCATGCTACGAGGCCACGTGAGCTGCTCGCCACGGTGCCCTTACATAGAAAGGCCAACGTCAGATGTCGATGTTGCTTGCTCTTCTTTCAGAGATGTCCTCCTCCAGCTGCTTCTGGGCCTGGGCCAGGGTCAAAGCTGTGAGGCAAAGGTAGCCGCAATCTCCTAGAAGTCCCAAAGCAGGGACATTGTGACTTGGGCCTCATAACACGAGTGCCATCGGCATCGACCTCAGGGACAGTAAATTGCCCAGACATGCCTTGCACTTTACCCCATTCTGCCTCACTGGCATGGGGTCTCAGTTTCTATCCGTACCTTGACTTGATTCCTCCTCTAGGCTGCCCCTTCTGCTTTTTTGTTAGCTTCTAGAGCTCATGAGATAAATGCCAAGCTTGTTAAACGCAGGGCTTGGCACACAGTGTGTCTCAGCACTGATGACATCACATGCAAGAGACCCGGAGCTCTCTCTCTAGGCCCTCAGCAATGACATGCCTTCTCTTTCTGTCTGCCGCAGGCTCACCGGAGAAGGCATTGGTGCCGTGAACATCTGTGAGTAAAGTCTCAGGAAGGCAGAAGAGTGGAAGGGGAGGAGAGGCAAACGGGGGTCTCTAGCATCCCTGAGATTTGAAAGTGAACAACTAGGGTGAATATGTCATCAAACCCCTCTCCTTTTCCTTGGTTTTCTTCCCCACTAGTGTCAAGAGCATAGAGCATTCCCCATCTCTGGGGAGGAAGTCCAGGGTCTTTTTCTTATTCTGGAAAATTGTCCTTGGATGCTGCAGAGGACCTCTCATCCCTGAGTGATTGTGATGTGGTCACATGTCCAGTCTAGCCTCAGAGGATCCTGTATAGGACAGGACACCTCACACAGCCAGGGTCCCCAGCCCTCAGCTATTCAAGCAGAAATATGAAGCCGCTTACAGACCTGTATCGCTTACGTAGAACTGAAGCGAGTTAGCTAAGCAAGTAAAACGGACATCTTAACATGGCCTGGACATCTAGGAGGAGACCGGAAGGAGTGGTCTCTTGGTGTCTTAGGTGGTACAGCAGCACTGAGTCCTGATCCTGGAGAGGAGAACCCCTGGGCCTTTGCTGGGTCAGAGAACACCAGGGAAGCCAGAGCCTGTGGCCTACTAGAGAAAGAATCAGGAGAAGCCTCACAGGAGGAACAGACTCTCAGAGGGAGGGCTGGCCACTGCTTCAAGTATTTGACAGGCTAGGACACTGTCCCTATACAGAACTGAGCTCACTGCTGCTGAAGTAGTAGGGCAGGAACTAACAGATCTAGTAATGAAGCTGAGGAGATTCCAATATTTGGCAGGGAGATCTAGGTGGCTATTAGATCTGTCCTGATACAGGTGTCCAAAAATCCCCACGCAAATTTGAGCCCTTATGTTCCTTCCCATGTGGGAGTCCTGAAAGAGAAAGGGACAACACAGCCAGGAGCCTAAGACCTGGTCTCAGGCAGAGGTGACCTTGAGCTTGCTGCTTGATCTCTTTGCACCTCCATCTGCAAACGGGGTCCCTGCCATAATGATATTGCTTTGAGGGACCAGAGCTGTGAAAGCTTTGAAAGTCGCAGAGCCCTGTAAGGATGAATGCTCATAGCCAGGCAGACAGTGAGGGAGACCTGAAGTCAGGCTCACCCACCACCCGCTGCCTCAGGAGGGGAAGGTCTGTCCTCCCAGGTTCCCTGGGGAGAGAGCGGCCTGAAACAAAGCCCTTTGCTGGAGAGGCAGTCTGGAGAGGAGGGGCGTGGGAGGGATGTCAGCTGCCAATGACAGCCCTGCCTTCTTCTTCTTTCAGCTGTGGTCTCTTCCTCTGGGGGCACCGGCTACAGTGGAGGTGGTGGTCTGTGCATGAGTGGCGGAGGCTACAGCGGAGGAGGCGGCTACAGTGGGAGTGGCCTCTGCTTTGGCGGAGGCAGCAGCAGTGGAGGCTTCAGCTCCACCAGCGGTCGCAGTGTGAGCGGCAGCAGCTCAAGCATGCGAATTGTCTCCAAGACATCATCCACCAAGAGTTACAGGAGCTAAAGTATCACCGGCCTCAGCACTGTCCCTGGGCCCCCAGCTCCCCAGCACTAAGGCCTGACGCTTAGCCCATGCCCACAGTCCCCAGTAAGAAGCACGGAAACCAAGTGGCCTGTGAGTTTTAAGGTTATCCCCCTTCTGCCTCTAGGCAGGTCTCCAGAGATACCCCACCCATTCCTGATCTCAAAGTCCTCCCTTACCCACACAGACTCCACTGCTCTAGGCTACACCTTTCCAGTTAAGCAGTAGGGGAATGCAGAAAGTCCTTCACAACCTGCTTGGACCCTGCAACAAGAGGCTCTTAGTCCTTTATCAGAACTTTAAACTTGACCTTGGTGGCCCAAAGTCACCTTCCTTTGATTCCAAGCTCCTGAGTGACTCTGAGATGTGAAGACCATGCATCCCTTATCCTGGCTAAAAGAAGACCCTCTAACCCCTCAGAGCAGAGCCAGCCCAGGAGCTAGAAGAGAAAGGCAGATCTTTGCTGCTTGCTCTTGCTCCAGGGACACAGGGACACTCCTGGTTGCACAGAGGGAGTGTGAGGTTATAGGAAGGAATTGCACAGAGGGTTTCTGGAACCTGATCTTCACAGTGGTTTAGTCTGAAGGGTTGTGAGTCCTCAAATACCCACTAAGAATTCAAGGCCAAAGTACTTCTCAAAGGTGATTGGTCCATCTGCCGTTGTGCCGTGTGAAAAGAAAGCTAACAGCTTTGGAGTAGCAGCCAAACCTCTCACGCATGCCTGTTTCCTTAAACTGCTGCAATAAAACGTCACTGAGCACCCGCGGTCTTCACTGAGTGTGTTGTGTCTAACACCCAGCGGGAACCTCAGAACTGTGAACTCTGGGAACAGATGGTCCTACGAGTGCAGGGAAGGATGCTGTTCTCTGTCCTGAGCCTAGAGTTCCTGAGAGCGAGCGGCATCCATTCTGGAGACAGAGGGAGGAGGGTGGCGGCTTTGTGGCATCCTTGCTCAGAGCACTACCGGTCCTCCCCAAAGCATTACCACTATTCACACCGCTTCCTGGGCCCTATCACTGCCAACTCCATCTCCTAACACCCAGCCCACTCCGCCATCTGCCTCCCAACCATCACCTGACCTCTAATTATAGCCTTCACTCTCAGACCCAGAGCTAAGAGGGCAACATGAAATGGCCCAATTAGACAAGAATTCCCAAGGCCCAAGACAGTTTTACATTCCAGTCTGCTGATGTATAGGTGACAAGGGACAAAGGCTCTGAACCCAGGCTTCTTCCTCTGAAACTACAAAGCACATGAGGGCAGACAGAATGGGGTTCAAGCCCAGCCTTGTCACCACCAGCCCCATATGAGATTCCTTTCTTCATGAGGTTATAGATACGAAAGGCCCAGGATGGTCTTGGATCATAGTAAAGCCTCTAATTAACACGTCCGTGCTATGGGCTTGTGGCCTGGA
Organism: Apodemus sylvaticus; assembly: GCF_947179515.1. Taxonomy (NCBI): domain Eukaryota; kingdom Metazoa; phylum Chordata; class Mammalia; order Rodentia; family Muridae; genus Apodemus; species Apodemus sylvaticus. The sequence continues at coordinate 68,529,597 of NC_067488.1, forward strand.
CATAATCTAAGTAAGAAAGAGAAAGCTTTTTGGCCCATCAGGTGGTTTGAACGGGTAGTAAAAGGCTGAGGGGGCTTTGAGCATCTCATGCTAATAAAAAAGCTTTGATCCATCTGGAACATTCCCAAGGACAAAACTGTCCCCACAGGCACCCCCAGGCATTAGCAGGCCTAGTCACCATCTCACTGTCCTCTCCTGTCCTCTCCTGTCCTCTCCTGTCCTCTCCTCTCCTCTCCTCTCCTCTCCTCTCCTCTCCCCTCCCCTCCCCTCCCCTCCCCTCCCCTCCCCTCCTCTCCCCTCCCCTCCCCTTCCCTCCTCTCCCCTCCCCGCCTCCCTCCCCTCCCCTCTCCCCTCCCCTCCCCTCCCCTCCCCTCCCTGCCTCCCTCCCCTCCCCTCTCCTCTCCTCTCCTCTCCCCTCCTCTCCCCTCCTCTCCCCTCCTCTCCCCTCCTCTCCTCAGGCTCGGTCTCCCTTCCCAAGCAGTGGACTGTCCTGCTGTGTGCTGTGGACCCAGTGTCCATGCCCAGAGGACCCTTGACCCAGCTGTGCAGGAGCATGGGGGCTTCCAACGCAGGGACAAGGAGTGGTAAGCCATGGAGAGCTTCTTCCTCCATGGGTATGTCTAAGGGTGTCTGGAGGCCCATGAAGTAGTGAAGCATTTGTAGGAAGACACTAATACAGCCCTCTGGTAAACAATGTCTTAATTAAAATCTCTGTCCCACCTCCATCTCAGGGAAGTCCCCTTCGATGAGCAACCCAGAGTTCCACTCTCCCTGGCGGCTAAGCTACTGGATACAGCATCCATAAGTGCAGGGTTGGCCCCTTTCATCATTTCCATAAACAAGGAAGGAGGACAAATGGACTTTTATGGGACAATCCCCCCCCCCCCCCCCCCGCTGCATTGACCACTGGCTCCTTCTTGCCCTTTGCTACCCTAATTTGTACCCTGTTCCTAGTAGCTGCAAATACCCCAAGCTCATAAACCTGATTTAGTAGTGATTAGGGGTTTGGACCGGTCCAGTCCCCCAGCCCCCACCAAATAAAAGGGGGAAAGCTGAGCCACGGTTCTGTCAGTCCGGTCCCCGCTCTTCTTCCTCTCCAGGGACCCACCTCTGCCTCCCAAGTCATGTCTTGCCGAAATTTCCAGCTGAGCTCCAGATGTGGCAACCGGAGTTTCAGCTCGTGCTCTGCCATCACGCCCCGGATGGTCACCCACTATGAAGTGAGCAAGGGGCCCTGTCGGCCCGGGGGCGGCGGGGGCCTCCGAGCCCTAGGCTGCCTTGGCTCTCGGAGCCTATGCAACGTGGGCCTCGGGAAGCCCCGTGTGGCCTCCAGATGCGGCATGCCAGGCTTCGGGTACCGAGCAGGAGCCGCCTGCGGATCTCCCGCCTGCATCACCCCCTGTCACCATCAATGAGAGTCTGCTTGTCCCGCTGGAGCTGGAGATTGACCCGACGGTGCAAAGGGTGAAGAGAGATGAGAAGGAGCAGATCAAGTGCCTGAATAACCGATTCGCTTCCTTCATCAACAAGGTAGGGGCAGCCAGGGTGGGGCGGGGCGAGGCGAGCGCAGCTGAAGAGAGCATCCTGGATCTGCTCTATCTGGCAGACAGGAAGAGGCATCTGTCCGTGGGCCTCTTGAGTACTCCATGACCGTTTGACACTGAAAATTCCTGCTTTCCAGCCCAGACTAGCAGCACTCCTCCAGCCTCTGTCCCAGTACTTAGATTGCAGGCGCACATAACCACACCCGATCCAAGCCCTCCCACTCTTCACTTTTTAAGAATATGACCTTTCTCAGTGTCTCTCTGACAAATCACCAAGGTTGTCAGAGAGCAGACTTTCAGAGAGACTTCGAAAGTGATATGAACGAGATGGCAAATGCTCGGGAGCTAACAGCCTTTGCTTGAGGAATAAAGCTGCCTCCTGTGTACCTGTTCCAAGACTCTTAGACCTGAGGGCAGGTCTAAGATCATAAACAGCAAGAACCCCCCAAATTTCCACCTGTTTAGGCCTGGGGTGAGGCAGAAGTGGAGCAGAGTTCTGAGCACAAGGTGGCTGTTACCCAAGGTTTACACTTGGCAGCCCCCAAACCAAAGCTTCAGGAAGCTACAAAGCAGAGTGGCATGTGACCTTTAGGTGGCACTGAGCTGGCCTGTCATCCCTAATTCCCCTGGGTTTGTCTCTACACCCTAAAGACTCAGAACCCATGCCAAGCACTAGGCTATTGCTTCTGGAAACACCAAGGATTGGGGCAAATATGCCCGAGCCTGAGTTCTGGTAGAGCCTGCTTCTCTTACCCTGAATCTCTATAGAAGCTGCTCACAGCTCAGCCTCACAGCTCAGCCTTGGGGATTTTGCTGCCTGGTTTGGTGGTGGACAGATGATACAGTGGGATACTCAAGGGAGGTGATCAACACAAATGTGCCCGTGATGTCAGGCATAGTGGTACATGCATGTAACACATGGGAGGCAAAGACAGAAGGATCAGAGTTCAAGGCCATGCCCAGCGACAGAGTGAGTGCAAGGCCAGCCTGAAATGCATAAGACCCCGTATCAATCCCAATCCCCTAAAGACACAGGCCAGTAACATGGATCAAAGGGTAAAGTCAGTGGCTGCCAAGCCTGACATCGTGAAGCAGATCCCCAGAGGCCACATGCTGAAAGGAGAGAACTGACTCCCCCAAGTTGTCCTCTGACTTCCACATGTGTGCCATGACACGGGTACACATACACACTCACACACAAACTTGCAATGACTGAAAGGAGCTGGTCCATCAACACTATTTTACTTTTAAAGTCTGTTATGATCAGGGGGCCTCAGCCATGAGCTTCTATAAGGCTGCTGGTGTAACTGCTGACCACAATTAGAGGAACACCCCTTCTGCAGCTATCTCAAGATGCCCTCTATGGGAACCGCATTGCAAGGCCCCACACGATGCTCTGTGTGCTGGTAACAGGCACGCAGGTGTCCAGATCAACTCATGCAGCTGCTTCTAAGTGTGAGTCCAACCCACTAAAACACAAGAGGTAGACCACAGCTTACCTGCATTACTGGGAGCCCGCTTGCCTCAAATGCTGCCCCATAAACTGGAGCAGCAGAGACAGGAAGAGTCAGCAGAGCTAGGGCACCACCCTTGACCTGCCCTGTGCCCTTGGAGCCAGGCATTCCTGTGTGGGTGTGCTTATGGCAAGGAGAGGTTCACAAGGGGAAGAGGCATGGTCCAGGTCATGGGCTTCCAAGGGGCCAGCCAGAGAGCCGCCTGCAGACTGTCCCATGCACTTGGGACAGCAGCCTTTCGGCCCCAACATGGACCACTGAGGGGGGAAGGAGAGTCCCGTAAGGTCCATAAGGCCAAGGAGACACAAAGACACACCCCTCTGGGTGTCAGTCTCTGCAGAGACCCACCCGATGATGCTCTCCGGGTCCTTTCTGTATGGTGACACCCATTCTCGGGCAGGTGCGATTCCTGGAGCAGAAGAACAAACTGCTGGAGACCAAGTGGAACTTTATGCAGCAACAGAGAAGCTGCCAGAGCAACATGGAGCCGCTCTTCGAAGGCTACATCTGTGCACTGCGGCGGCAGCTGGACTGTGTGTCCGGGGACCATGGCCGACTGGAGGCTGAGCTCTGCAGCCTCCAGGATGCACTGGAGGGCTATAAGAAAAAGTAAGTGGCCTCGACCTTCACTCTGCCAAGGGACTAGAGCAAGCAAGCTGCAGAGACAACTCAGACCCCAGGCTCCTTGTCTATGAAGCAGGGAACTTGACAGCGGAACCAGTAGTGTAGAGCGACTTCCCCACAGTGGAAGCCGTGGAGTGTGCCTTTGTCCCGTCTCCCTGCCTTCCACGCCGCTTAAATGGGGGCTTTGAAAGATCTTGCTGCAAAAGTTCTCTCACCTGCTACTTGTGGAGCCCCAAGTCTGCTCCAGCTACACTCCTAGTTGGGATTCTATTTTGCCAAACCCTTTACACAGCAAGAACTGCACCCTAGCCCCTGACCATCCCCAGTGTTGTCTCCTCCAGGATTCTGGAGCTCCTCTTCTCTCCATTTGACAAGCCTCCTCTCAGGAGTCCCTCATCCCCATCCAGATACCACAGCTCACATCCTGTCTCCTGACATCTGCCTTCCCTGTCGTCCCCTAGAGGGACCATGGGTTTCACCCACTCTCCAGAGGACGGGCCCTGAGCCTGCCACTCAATGTTAATGAAATGGAGATCTCTAGCTTGTAGCAGGCCCAGAGAACTTGTTACCTTGAGGATTCCAGGGATGTGTGCTCAGTGCCTCATGGAAATAGATGTATATGGCATGGGATGGGAGATAAATATTTCCACTGAGGAGAAATGGTACAAAAAGACTAGACAAGGAACATGTCAGTAGAGTAGAGCTACGTTGGAGACATGACCGTTAAGTGTCAACCATTTGCCTTCTTGGTGACAGGCACTGTGATGTAGCGTCCCACCCCTACCCCCACAGCAGCAGAAGAACTTTTATACTTACATGTGAATAGGTGCCAAGAAGAACCACAGAAGAGAGAAAAGACAAGGGGCAGGGACAGGGGACATGTTTGGACCATAACCTTGATAGATAATTTTTCTTCCAGTAGACTCTTTCTTCTAAAAGATACCCAAAGCCTGGTATAGTGGTACATATCTTGTAATACCAGCGCCCAGGAGGCTAGGATGGGAGAAGCATGAGTTCTGGGCTAGCCTGAACTACATAGTGAGTTTAAGAGTTACAAAGTAAGACTCTATCTCAAAAAGTCTTTTAACTTTTTGTCTATTAATTGAGAGCCACAGTAGACTTGAAAAAATGGGGGGAGGAAGGGGGAGCAGGTGACTGACAGGAAGTTTGTGGGAGTGGGCAGAGGCCGGGCTCAGAGGGGCCATTCCTTCTTTGAGAGGTACATAGTAAGGCAAGTTTAGACTGGTTCACAACTCAAAATGAGATTTTTGGGTTTTGAATATGATGTCCTTCTGTTACATCAACCACAATAGGAAACTCCTACACAACACTTGTCCCAGTCAGCACATTGTCAGAGGACATCACGGGTGTCAACTAACTCTTAAGAGCCCTCCGAGGCAGGCCTGGGGATACCCCTGTGAATAATGAGGACTGAAAAGCCATCACCCACTGGATTTGGTTATGTCTAGTGTGTGACTAAGTGGGGATTTGAATGTAGGCAGTAGCTTCAGACCTCCTTGTCAAAGCTAGGCAGAGCTTTGCTGGACCAAAGAAATATGGTCACTAGGAGCACAGGCTGATTCCACGCACTGGTTCTCCTCATCAGTCTCTAGAGCTAGACTAAACCCTGACTCCTATTCCCTCTGCCTCGGGTACAGTGTGTGGGCTGAGGAGGGAGGGGCGCACCTGGGCTGTTTCTGTGCTCTGGTAAGTAGGTAATTGCTACCTCTGCCGCTGGGCTTCAGGTGGGGGCCAGACATACCCTGCAGGCAAGGAAGAGGCACAGGGTCAGCTGGGAATCTCCCTAGGACTACAGCCACCTCAGAACAGCTCGGGAAAGATGACCTGCTAGGAGCATGACCTTTCTCCCTTTTCCAAAGGAAATAGTTAAATGAGAGGGCTTCCTCTGCTGCAAGAGAGAGAGGTACTGTGGAGGATCCCAGGGCACGAATCATCACAGAAGCAGGCTGGTGGTGGCGAGAAGGGGCAGGCTGAAAGGTGGCAGGTGCTCTGGTGACAAGAGTCTGTCCCTAGACGGAAAGAACTACGTAAGGATATGGAGAGAAGGCTAGAGAACAGGTCCGCAGGCACAGCTGGTACACCTTGCCCCTCAGAGGACTCTTCCAAACTCTGCACCTTAACCAAAGCAATGCTCCCTCCCCATAGGTACGAAGAGGAACTGTCCCTGCGTCCCTGTGCTGAGAATGAGTTTGTCACCCTGAAGAAGGTGAGATGGTGTATAATGAAGCGAAGGAACCAGATTCCAGCCCTAGGCGTGTACACATCCATGTCCCAAGACCACTTTCACAAATAAGTTCCTCTCCCTTGGTCTCTGGTGTTGACCCTGGAAAAGAATGCCTGTCAGCCCATTCAGCTCTGCCCTGCCTAGAAACAGGGATTGACCCTTATCTCCACACATCCTTCCACGGCCTTCCACAGGATCAGAGCTAGGGAATGACTGTGAATCGACCTGCCCAAGCAACTGCCTGCCCATGTGGCTAATGCCAAGTGAGAAACAAAACAATTGCCCATTTAACCCCAGGCATAGAAGCAATCACCTAGATCCTCAGCTGGGAACTACGTGGCTCCAGGCTCCCCTGCAAAGGGGCTGTGGGGAGCCTCTGGCACCTTGCCTTCTTCATCCTCCCTATGGGGCTCAAGCCCAGCCTTCCCCTTCTCGGCCCCATCACCCTTTGTCTCCACCTGGGGCTCAGAGAGGAGGCCTGAGCCCACAGCCATCCCTGCCATCGCTTGCCCAGGCTTGGCTAGTGTTGGGTATGGCTCTGCATGCCCCCGATCCAGGTTATGATCTGTCACTGTGTTACAGGATGTGGACACGGCCTTCCTAGTGAAGGCTGACCTGGAAACTAACTTGGAGGCTCTAGAACATGAGATCGAGTTCCTGAAAGCCCTGTTTGAAGAGGTATTCAAGGCTACTAGGTCTTCTGGGCGATCTGTCAGGCAAATTCCAGAGGGACATAGGTGGACGGGGAGGCTGAGGCAAGCACTAGACGGACAGACATCTCATGCACTCAGGGAGTGAGACTCCCCAAAGCCACCCAGTTAAATGGTTGTCAGGTCTCCCCTAGAGATATTCTGGGCCACCATAGGGATAAGGGACAAGGGGTAGGTTGGAGACTACGGGCAGGGAAAGCAGGAACAGCCATAGGATGTCTGCAGCAGGCTCCTTTCATGGCTGTACCCTCGCCGTTCACTCTTCCTGCGTGACCTCCCCAGGAGATCAGCCTGCTGCAATCTCAGATCTCAGAGACATCAGTCATCGTGAAGATGGACAACAGCCGGGAACTGGACGTGGACAGCATCATAGCCGAGATCAAGGCCCAGTACGACGACATCGCCAGCCGCAGCAAAGCGGAAGCAGAGGCCTGGTACCAGTGCCGGGTAAGGCTGGGGTGCAGAGGGTCTGAGAGAAACATCAGAGTAGAGGAGGGGGCAAAGGCAGGGAGTGGGGAGAAGCAGAAGACAGGGTTTCGGGGCTCTCTGCCCCTTTAGAATAGCTAACGACCGAAATGTCTGAGCCACTCCACAGCACTAAGGAACCCACATAAATCCAAGCTCTGGTCTTTCTGCCAGGTCAGGTCTCTACAGAGCTGAAGGACTCCACAGATAGGCCAGCTCTGTCACCAGGGTGCCAGGTCCCCAGCTCTGTTTAATCCATAGGCTCACTGGAGTGGCCCTCTAAGCAGCATGCAATCAGTATAATTGGTGTTGGTGGCAGAGGGGGTGTCTGAGCTTCACAGTGTAGGTGGAGGCCGCTGGCTTGGGTGTTACTGTGCTGGAGCAGAAACAGTGATTAAGGGTGCTCCAGACTTAGTAATTAGGGGCTTGCTGGGAGGGCAAGGGGAGCCCTGGGGCAGCTGGATCTAACAAGCCATGTCATCTCAGCCTCAGTGGCTTGTCTGTGTCCTGCAGTGCACAAGCACTCACCCCCTGGCTCCCACGTTCAGCAACTGTTTGTTGAGCATCTCTCGCATGCGGAGCGCAGAACGTGGAGCTGCAGATGCAGCAGGGACAGGGATGGGCAACAAGCCTGACTTCCTGCCATTCTCCTTCTTGGAGACAGAGCCAAGGGCAGGTAATAAGCATGACAGGGTACGAGCTCCGGGGAGCGGGTGTCACGTGGTGTCACACAGGAGCTCCGGGGAGCGGGTGTCACGTGGTGGCACACAGCATCGCCATGAAGAGGATCAGAGAGGGTAACCCACAGAGGTTCTGTGGAGTGTGGCTTTAAAAAGGATCGTGGGAGATGGTGGCAGTAGAATGTCCCTGTTAGAAGGAGTCTATGGTCCCATCAGGAAAGACACTGGTCCAGCCACACCCAATTCCATGGGACCGCTCGGCAGATTCCAAGGACAAGCAGAGGGTTTCCACAGGTAATAGGAGGGGCAGCACATGGACTCTTGACAAATAGGGACACTGACATTTGACCTACTCTCAGAGGACACATGATGCTCATAAGCAGAGAACAGAAGAAGGGCAGCTAAGTTAATTTTTTTCCACTTCGAATTTGATTTCTGATTGTTTGTTTGCTTGTTCTGAAGTCAGCCAAAGCAAGACATCACATTGTTTTGGTTCTGACTATCCAACCCCAGGTTGAACATATAATCCTTCTAAAGTCCACAGGACAAGGAAAATGGAAATAGCCCTCAGGAGAGCTCAGGCTGTGGGACAGAGAAGGGACCAGATGCAAAAGGAGGACTCTGGGAGTGTAGGGATCAGGGACTGGGGCTATGTGACATAGGAATAAGGAGCAGCCACATGAGGGCCCTGTCATCAATGAGAACTGGAAAAGGAGCAGGACGTGTGATAAGTATGGTCATAGAGCACAGTCACGGAGCACCTCAGCTAGGAAGAAACAGGACGTGGGATAAGTATGGTCATGGAGCACAGTCATGGAGCACCTTAGCTAGGAAGAAACAGGATGTGGGATAAGTATGGTCATGGGGCACCTAAGCCAGGAAAAAAATGGGATTCGGGATAAGTATGGTCATGGAGCATAGTCATGGAGTACCTCGGCTAGGAAGAAATGGGATTCAGGATAAGTATGGTCATGGAGCACAGTCATGGAGTACCTCGGCTAGGAAGAAATGGGATTCAGGATAAGTATGGTCATGGAGCATCTAAGCTAGGAGGCCAACGGACAAGAGGCCGGGGACAGTGAGCAAGGGGCCAAGAGATGCCACAGTTAAGAGCTGGAGTCTCACTTCTCTGTCCCGGCAGTATGAGGAGCTGAGGATGACGGCTGGGAACCACTGTGACAACCTACACAACCGCAAGAATGAGATCCTGGAAATGAACAAGCTAATCCAGCGGCTGCAGCAAGACATTGAGACAGTCAAAGGCCAGGTGAGGTCCCGGGATGGCCGGGAGAACCCTCCAGAGGACCACCTGCCTGCCAGGCTATGAAGGGCAGGACAAACCTTGTCAGTGAGGAAGAGAGACAAGCACAGGCCACGTGTCTCACAGGAAGCAAGCTGCCCACCAGCTGCATGTGCAGCCTGTCAGAGTCAGGCTCCCTGCTGACAGAGAAGTAGAGGCAGAGGAGCAAACTCAGGCTCACTCTCACCCTGCCATTCTGACCTTCAACACGATCAAGTTGCTTATAAAATTAGCCCTACTCAATTCTCCTAGGTTTGTGAGAACCAGCCAGGCACTCCTATTTATTAGCCACAACCCCATCCCTGTTTCTCTGTTTCTAGTCCCAATAACACCTTCCTGTGCCCTCTCCCCAGCGATGCAAACTCGAGGGAGCCATTGCCCAGGCAGAGCAGCAGGGAGAGGCCGCCCTCACTGATGCCAAGTGCAAGCTGGCAGGACTGGAGGAGGCCCTGCAGAAGGCCAAGCAGGACATGGCCTGCCTGCTCAAGGAGTACCAGGAGGTGATGAACTCCAAGCTGGGGCTGGACATCGAGATCGCCACCTACAGGCGCCTGCTGGAGGGTGAGGAGCACAGGTGAGCAGAGATGGGCGGGCAGAGGCTGCCATTGGCATCCCGCAGTCTAGGGGAGCAAAGCACAGTCTGCCACCCCCACTTCTTAGCACAGTGAGGGCAGAAAGCAGGGCTCCCCTCAAGGCAGGAGCCTGACCTCTTTTCCCTTCTTTCTCTAGGTTATGTGAAGGCATCGGGCCTGTGAATATCTGTAAGTAGCTGAGTCACAAATCCTGGCCTCTGGGTCTGGGGTTTTGGTAGGATTCCTAGATGGAAACCCACCACATTCCACCCAGCCCTCCGGAGCCCCTCACATCCCCAGGGGATGAGCTTGTCTGCCATACTTCCTGTGCGGGTAGAGAAAATCCAACAGGGCTGCCCACCCAGGCCAGCACCTGAACAAAGGATGTTTTGCTGGAGGGTTAACAGCAGGGCCAGGAGAGAGGTGCAAGGCAAAAAGAGTCTGAGAGGGGCCAGGCATTAGTCCCAGCTTCACCAAGGCTCCAGGAAAAGAGGGGCTGAATGTATGGGGTGCTTCGAAACACTGGGTATGACTAGAAAGGGTAGACGGGTCCTGGGAGGCAGGTAGGAGTGCTGGGAGGTTCAGAGACTGGGATGGCCCAGGATAAGAGATGGTCCACGTGGGGCACTGAGCATGCTTTCCTGTCCCCACAGCTGTCAGCAGCTCCAAAGGTGCCGTTCTCTACGAGCCCTGTGTGGTAGGCACGCCCATGCTGAGGACCGAATACTGCACGGGGACCACGGGTGTCCTGAGGAACAGTGGGGGCTGCAGCGTTGTGGGCACCGGTGAACTCTACATCCCGTGCGAGTCCCAAGGGCTTCTGGGCTGTGGAAGTGGGCGGAGCTCCAGCATGAAGATGGGGGCGGGTAGCAATTCATGCAGCCGCTAGTGTTAGGCTACTCAGATTCTGAAAACCCTGGATATCACATCTCTACAGGGCTGAAGACCAAACTACTCCAAAACTCTCCCTTCCCACACCAAATACACAATGCTGTAGGATACTCCTGGGAGTTGAGCTACTCCTAACCCTGATCTACCCTAGGATACTCCTGGGAGCTGAGCTACTCCCAGTCCTGCTCACATCTTTAAAGCCACCCTTCACATACCTAGATGCAGACCCCAAGCTGGACACAGAGTATGTGGGGACACAGAGAAGGGGGCTTTATTGACTCTGTCACCTGGGGTAACAAGTCAACTCTAATACAGTCAAGAGAATGGCTATCACATCTTACCACTTCTCTCCCACAGGAGAGATAGCCAGCTGGACACACTACAGTTCTGTTTTGCAAAAGGCTCCATACCACTTTCCTCACAACGCCAGCCCTGTCCTTTCTACCCCATACCTAAGCTTCGCCATCACCTTTCCCTCTGGCTCTCAAATATCTAAGAAAATTGAACTAATAGAACCCACCTGGGGCATGCAGTACTATATATAAAAAAAAAAAAATTAAAAGGAGACTCCCCATTCACATTCTGAATCTCAAAACCTAGATCTACAGTCAGAGCTTCAGGGTCACTGGTCACTGTGTCTCCTCAGCATCGAGACTCTAGAATGTTGGGTACTGTGTTGAGCTCAAAGTAAAATACAGTGCTCCTTGGCAGCTGACGGTGAGAGGTGCCTGAAACGAAGGTAATGGTGCATGGCGTGGTTGCTGCTCAGACAATTAAGAGCCAGTCTTGGTTATGACGCCTTAGCTCTAGCCCCGCCTACCGCCTTAGCCCTAGCCCCGCCTACCTCTGTACATAACTTCCTGCCCCCTCTCATTTAGTCCCTCTAGCTTTGAGCCTTGGGTCTAGTAGAAGCATAGTGCACCCACATAGTGGTATGGGGCTGTCCCAGTCACTTGGAGGCTCACTCAGGGTCTGAGAGAGGGAAGAGATGCTAGGCTGACATAGAAATCCTGAGCGCCTGGAGTACAGATTCTTTCTGGGGAGTCTCTGAGCTGTCTGTTTCCAATAAACTTACTCTGTTCACACACACTCTAGGAACCAAAATGTCTCACCCTGCTCAGTGTGGGGTTGTGCTAAAGGAAAGGGAACTCACGAGGAGCCTTCAAAGATTGCAGTCTAGGGAGTTATATTCATGGGAAAACCTCACCTACATGGTACATGAGTGGCCTGGAATAAACATGATGGCGTACGATTCATACCGAAAACCTGCACATCACACACCTACAAGGCGCTCTGTGCACTATGAACAGCAGCCTCCCCAATCCATGGAAGTGCACACACACATCCAGAGGCAACCCACAGAGCCTTATCATGCTACGTCAGGACTTAGCATCTCCAATCTCCACCATCCATCCCCATGGCCTGGGAGCTCCCACGGGGCAAAGCTTTGGAAACGAGTGGCCTGAGAGGAGGCTCAGGACACTCCTCTAACCTCTCCTCAGTTGAGGAGCCTAAGGACTCTGGAACAAGCCTGGAGACCAGCTTCCCTTCCCTTCGTGAAGGGAGTCCCACCCTTCACGAGGCCCTAGCACCCTCCCCCCTGGCTGCATTGGCCTCAGAGTTCACACCTCCTCATGAGTTTTCTGCCCCTTGTGGTGGCCCCTGCTGGAGTCAGAGGTGCCTCCTCCTTCCCACAACCACATTCAGACATCCCACAACTTCCATCCTGTGCATAGCCCTGAGCTAGAGGTCCATGATACCGAGATGAGAAACAGGGCCTGTTAACACCTGAGAACTCTGGGCCGAACTGTGCAGCCATAGATAATGCTCAGAACAAACTAGTGGCTGTGCTGAAAGCCAGTTAGAGAGGCTCACAGAGACCCCAGACCAGAGTGTGGCGGGAAGCCCGGAGCTGTAGAGTCTGGGCAGCTTGTTTGAAAGAACCCTCTCATCCACTTTTTGCTTAGGCAATCTAGTTTTGTTTTGCATTTTACTTTTGAGATAGGGTCTCTCTATGAAGTCTTGACTGTCCTGGAACTTGCTGTACAAACCAGGATAGCCTCAAACTCAGAGAGATCCTCCTGCCTCTGCCTCCTGAGAGCTGGGATCGAAGGTATGCACCACCAGACCCAGACAACAACAGAAATTAAGTATCTGCCTGAGTCAGGCTACCAGATTACAGTAGTGTACAGGGGTGAAGGAGACAATCCTCCTTTTAAGTAGCAATTCCAAGGGCCCTTAGACAAGAGAGGTGAGACTGGGGATACCTTTGGCAGGCCTGTGCCAGGGTGTGCCACTAGGAAATTACCCCTCACAACAGATCTAGTGTAAAAGGTTTATTGGGGAAGGGGAGAAAGCAAAAGGCCGCCTCTGAGTAAGGACATGAAAGAGAGACAGACAGACAGACAGACAGAGACAGAGAACAGAACCCTTTCCCCAGCTCCCAGCTTCCTTCCCCCAGTGAAAACTAGGGGAGATCTGGGGTGCCGGGACCTTTTATGAGCCACACCTGCCATACCTGAAGTACTTAGAGGTGGCAGGTGATGATGTAATCTACTGCAGGGTCCCTGAAGTTAGATGGAAGCCCCCGATGGAAATACCTGATTGCTTACACCTGTGACAGGATGCTAACTGGCACAATCACAGCTGAGAACCGTGTGTTGGTTTCCAAAATGTTACACATAGAGTTGCCTAGCCAGTCCACTCCTGGATACATACCCATGAGAAATGAACATGTGTTTCCACACACTTTAAAAAGCTGAGACATTGTTTATAATAGCTAAGACTTGGAAACGACTCAGCTATCCATCCGCAGATAAGCAAAATGATATGGCACAGCCAGGCAGGGAAATATGGCTTTAGTCCTGGGAAGGAATACAATGCTAATGTGTGCTACAGCACGGGCAATCCTTGAAGCACGCGAAGTGAAAGAAGCTGGCTCGACTGGCCACTCATCGGATGACTCCTGCAAGTGTCAGGAAACCCACAGAGATAGAAGGGGAAGGGGAAGGGGAAGGGGAGCTCCTTGGGGCCAGCCAGAGAAGAAGTTGAGAGCCAGGGAAATAATGACAGCCTCAGATATCAGTGATCAGATGGAAACTTTACATAAGCATGCTGTGTGGAGCTGTGCATTACACTCCGGCGCTTTTAAGGGCAGCTTAATGGGAGTACAGATCTGAAGCGCTGATTATAGCTGTTGTCTCTGACAGAGATGTGGATGGGTGGTGGGGGCAGGGTTGAGTGGTGGGGGCAGGGCACGACAGAACTTGAGGTCTCAGTTTAGTCAGCAGGACTCAAAAGCCCACCCCCTTCCCCAGGAAGAGCAGCAGGTAGCAGACAAGCCTGAACCTCACGGGTCTGCAGGTCTGTGGGAAGAGGGAAACTCTTACTGGAAGGCACAGCAGCTGGCAGGGGCATAGAGAGGGAGAGCTTCCATCTCTGCGCGCCCCTGTCCCTGCCAAGCTCCCTCCTGGTTTATTATAACCCAGGGCTCCCAACCTGAAATGCTCTTGGGCTGGAATCGGGGAACCAACCCCTGTGAGACTTTGAGGTCAGTGGGGCTCCTGAGAGTGTCTTCTGGAAGGCAGAGGACCCCAAGCAAGTGCTACCCGCAGCAGCCAGGGACACCCCAGCTCAGGCCTGGTTACATCTCAGGGGTTCCACACAACTTCTTCAGGTTGTGTTGTCTTGCCTTAACGAACTCTCCCGTCCACACCTTGTGGGAGGTGACTCAGCAGGCAGAAAGTGCCTCCTGGTGGTGACCTGCTAATTCTCATTCCACTCTTCTCAAAAATACCTTCCTCTGTACAGCCCCACTGGGTGCCAGGAGACAGCAGAAATCGCCTATCTTGGTGGGGGGCATGAATCTAAACCTTGCTGCTCAGTGAGGGCCCAGGAAAGACAGCTGGGAGCAACTTGCAAAGCTGTGAGGAGGGCAGGAGGAGCCGGAAGTGAGCAGTATATTCCTGTGTCTGCCTTCCCAAGTGTCTCACAAGCTCATGTGCCTCTCCTGCCCTGGCTGTCAAGTGCTTTCTGCCTCAGAGCTTGTCCCTAGAATCCTCTGCTCCTGTGCTTCCCAGTTCCCTTCCTCAGCCAGTCACCTCTGTGGTCCCAGGTCGCTTCAGCATCTTTCCAGCTAGTGTTACCAAGCACTCGGAAAGAAACCCAACAGCTTGGGTTGGGACAATGACTTCAAAACTGGCACTGTGATTCTGGGGACTAAGGACTATACATTTGAGGCCTGCGTGGAGTACAGAGAGTTCTAAACCAGTCTGGGCAACTTAGTAGGAGATGAGGAGGGGGAATATAGCTCAGTGGTAGAGCAGTTGCCTAGCATGTACAAGGCCCTGTGTTCAATCCCAGTATAGGGTGGGGCAGGGGTAGGGAGTGGAGAGAGGGGGTGGGGAGGGGGGAAGGGGAAGACACTGAGCAGAGGAAGGGAAGCTGGGACATCAGAACCAAAGGGCAGGAAGATGCTGCCCTGCTGGCATTACAGTCAATGCACACACCGAGAAAGCATGGTGGAGCTCTGTGGAAGCAATCTAAGCTACACACACTGCCAAGAACATTTTCACTCTGGGCTGGTTACGTGGGGTAGGCAAGAAATTTGAATCCTGTCAGTAAAACTCATCCTTTGGTAGGTAGCGGGTGTTGCCCAATAAAAGTGGATCCTCTAAGAAAACCTAAAAGTGGATACCTCCTCTAAGAAAACCTTTGAACTCTTGGTCTGAGAAAGCACAGACAGGAAGGTTCTGGACAGTGGTGACTTCTGCCTCTGACCCACCCACCCAGCCAGCACTTTGGAGGGGCCTCCAGAACTTGCTTCCCAGGCAGGAGCATGTCTCAACATGAGAAGCTCAGCACAAACTCCTGCCCAGGCAGAAGGAGGAGTTCAGCAAAGCCTCCTCAGCTCCTGGGCTTCCCCTCCTGTCCTTCCCACACACACCCACAGGCCCAGCCAGGCCTACCTGGGCTTCCTGGGCCTTCCCTGGTTACCTAGGAGGGGGTCCCCTCCCCTCCCACTCAGACTGTCTCCCTCCTCCCATGCCCCAGATAGCATCATGATGACCCAGCAATGGAGACTCAGTCACACCACCGAGGAGAGGCAGATCTCTGGGATTACACCCAGGCTTCCTGACAAGAGAAACTGTCACTGCAGCAAAACCTCCAGCCCAGAGTTGCCAGGGCGACTCCTCCCCCTGCCTCCACCCACCACCCCCTAGAACACAGCTCAGGACTGTGTTATGCATCATCTGGCAAAATAATGGCTCAGAACTATAAAGTGCTGATGGTAACAGGAATATGCTTGACTGGCCCCAGTCACTCCCTCCCACCCTTCCTGCTTCGGATGAAGACAGCCCGGGCTGCCTAGTGAGCATCTTGCAATGGGAGTGTAGGGTACACTACAGAGCCAGTGGGGCGGAGGGGGGCTGCTCAGGACCAGCAGCAGCGAGACAAATGTGAGGAAACGGAACCTCAGACAGGCTAACCAGGCTTCTGAAGGTCACTGGAAAACCACGTACTAGGGTGATGTTTGCCCATTAACACTGGCGAGGGTGTGGTAGTGTTATAAAGCAGGGGCTTTTAATGGGAAGTGTTATGGTTTTTTAATTTCTCTGCAGACAGGTACCTCTATTACTGTAGCTACTTACACCAGAACACACTGACCTGGACCACACTGCTACAGAGTGGTGAAAGTGGAATTATACCCAGTCCACCTAACTCCAGCCTAGAGTCAAGTCTTCCTCCCTCTCTGGTCTCCTTCCTGCACCCCTCTGACTCCTCCCCTTTCTACCTCCAGTGAGGTTCTCTTGTCCCCTTCCCATTCTCCCGTGGTTCTTTGCCTGGCCTCAGAGACTTGCAGATCCCTCTTCTCCAAGCAGGCAGAATCCCAACCACCAAACCCGGAGAAAGATCTGTATCCATTCGATGACCTCTCAAATTTCTGTGCCCCTGGCGTCTCCGGGGCCACCTCTGTCTACTCTGATGTCTGGAGGATCCTCTTCCTAAAATACACACAAAGCCAAATGCCCAAATATCCCTCTTTCTCTTTTCTCTGCTCTGTCTTTCTGCTTTTAACCCCTGAAATGCATTCATTCACTCAACAAAACCAAACGGCATGTCTACACACCCTCCCACCATCCAGTTGAAGAGACACATGATAGTGTTGCTTCCTAGAGCTAGCTCTCCAGCCCGGGTAGACAGATGATTGCAGACAACCCGTGCAAGAGTGCTCAAGTGACAAGGAGCCCTCAGGAGAGAAAGAAGTGGTGGAGGATGGCAAGGGCCCCCAGAGCAGGTGAGAAAGTGGCATATGAACAAAGACCTGGAAACTGTGAGAGGTGAAGCAGTCCCAGCAGCAAAACCAGCAAGTGATAAGTGTCTTTATCATGAGAGTCCGTCCTGACTGAGCGATGGACAGGCAGGAGTGGCTGGGGCACAGTGCGCAATGGGGCAGTGGGGACAGGTGCAGGCACAGAAGGGACTGTGGAGTCATTACAGGGAGACACTGGTTCTGAAGGTGCTCAGCAAAGATATGGCATGCTTTTACAGGGCTTCGAAGGATCCCTGAGCCATGGTGTTGGGAATGCTCTGAGGAACAGAGACAAAAGCCAGGGACATCTCAGGAGCCTGAGTCAGTAGACCCAATGAGGAGCAAGCGATGGGCTCCAGCCGGCATGGCAGCAAGGAGCAGGAAGCACCTAAGGGCCAGGTCTTGTGAAGATGGGTGTGTGGTAGCTGGAGGGAAACGCCGAGCAAAGCACAAAGGAAAGAAGGATCCCAAGACTTACCGCGGGAGCTGTGCAGAGCCTGTGAGGCTGGCAAGGAAAAACACCAAGTAGAGGGAATCAGGGGGAGTTTGTGATACATTGTTTGAGTTGCCTGTTTGATATCTAAATAGGAGATATTGGTTAAAATGTATGCTTAGGGATCTAGAGAGGAGGCTCGGTGGTTAAGATTACACATTGGTCTTCTAGAGGAGCCAAGTTCCATTCCTAGAGTGTGCTTTGAGCTCAAAACCCATTATAATTTAAACTCCAAGGGATCCAACATTGTCTTCTGACCTTCATGGGCACTCTTATTTACATACCTTTACACAGACACACACAAACACACACACACACACACACACATGCACACATGTACATATGCATGTAATTAAAAACAAAATAAGGTGGACGATGGTGGCGCACACCTGTAATCCCAGCACTCTGGGAGGCAGAGGCAGAGGCAGGCAGATTTCTGAGTTCAAGGCCAGCCAGAGTGAGTTTCAGGACAGCCAGGGCTACACAGGGAAACCCTGTCTCCAAAAACAAATCCAAATAAATAAATAAATAAAAACAAAATAAATCTTTAACAGGACATAGAGTGCAGGGGCAGTCCGAGGTGCAACCACGCATGGTGCTCGCTGATGGACAGACTATTTAAAGTCTGAGTCTGTGTGATGTCACCAGGGTATGATCACAGGCAAAGATGAGAAACAATCAGAGCCCTGACCCAGGGACACTGTACCCGGTGTAGAGCTTAGAGACAGGACTTGCTAAGAAGACTGAGAAGGAGTCGGGAGAATGCAGTGCCTAGAGGTGGAAAGACGCCCATGCTTGGAAGGTAAAGGTGGATTGAGTCCAGCACTGCTGGTGGGCCAAGGGCAGCCAGGGCTGAGGAGACACGGGGGTCAGCAGCAGATCTCTGTGCTTTTTACTAGACATATTCTCCTGGTGTTTACTTTTCTTCTTCCTCTTTAGACAAACAACTGAGAGAACAAACATTGCTCACCTGAGTAGGATTCTCAGAAAGCACTGATACAGTGATATAACTTCATATAAATGTATGTATATGTGTATGTTACATACAGACATGTATCAATGCCTGTCTATAAGAAACATGTCCCAAACATCCAAGCAAGCACAATTCCTCAAGCACAAAACAAGGTCAAGCTGTGTCGTGTGAAGGATGAGCAGAAAGATGAAGTCCTGTATACCTGTAATTGTCAACAGTGATGCTCTCCGCCGCTTAGAGCTTTTCGTATCCAGGTACCTATTGCTTTGTTTCTGTAACCCAGTCAAAGAATCAAAAAATCAAATGAGCGGTTCCAGGAACCTGTGAGGATAGGGCTGTCACTCAGCTCCAGGACTTACCTGGGGTTGAGGAAGGGGGCTCCAAGTCATGTGGGTGACTTTACACAGCGCCTAGGACAGAGTCAACACTAAAGAATGAATGTCCTTGGAGAGTCTCCAGTCAGAAACATGTCCACATCAGCCCCAACGAGCGAGGCTGTAGGTTCAGTCCTTGTGTAAACAGTTAAACCCTGAAGGGTAGATGCAACACGGGGGTCTTCTGAGCATTGACTCTATCTGCAGAGATGCATCAAGCAGTTTTCATATGCATGGTTTCTTAGAGCTGTGCATAAGTCTCCTATGCATACTCCACTCCTGCCTTAAGAGACTTAACTCTGGGCATTTCCATTCCTTCAGAGCCTCTGACTAGAACTGTTAGCATTCTAATTCTCTGGTGGTTAGCCACACTTAGACTCGGGGGGGGGGGGGAGAGGGAGCCTTTGGATTTATGAGGAAAGCAAATTAATGTCCCCATAATGGCAATTGCGGTGGACTTATGGGGAAAAATAAGACTTTAATATTTATGTGTTTATGTGTTTTTAATGTTTATAGGTTGCCTGCTCCAGCCCGCATCCTGATGAGAATAGGTGTGTCTGAATTGGTTCATTGTGAAGGATGTTACAGATGTGAAGAGTTTCTGCTAACTACCCAAGCTCATAAATGCCTTCAAATGGCTTTTTTCGTTTTTATGAGGCCAATCCTCATGTCCACACACACATAAAAGAGGTGAGAGGAATCCACTAGCCTCACAGAGACTCCCAGCTTCAGCTCAGCCCACTCCACGCCGCTCTTCAGCTGCCATCTACAAAGCCACCATGTCTTGCCGCTCCTACAGAGTCAGCTCTGGCCGTCGGGTGGGAAGCTTCAGTTCTTGCTCTGCAATGGCCCCTCAGCATCTGAACCACTTCCGGGCCAGCTCTGTCTCCTGCAGGAGTGGGCCTGGCTTCCGGGGCCTGGGTGGTTTTGGTAGTCGGAGTGTCATCAACTTTGGATCCTCCTCACCCCGGATAGCAGTTGGATGCTCTCGTCCTATCCGCTGTGGAGTTGGCTTTGGAGCTGGCAATGGGATAGCCTTTGGCTCTGGTGACGGGAGTGGCGTTGGTCTGGGCTTTAGGGCCAGCAGTGGTGTTGGCCTGGGGTTTGGAGCTGGTGGCTGCCTTAGCTATGGTTTCGGAGGCCCTGGTTTCGGAGGCCCTGGCTTTGGTGGCCCTGGCTTTGGCTACAGAATTGGAGGAATTGGAGGCCCATCAGCCCCCGCTATCACAGCTGTGACTGTTAACCAGAGCCTGCTGACTCCCCTCAACCTGGAGATTGACCCCAACGCCCAGAGGGTAAAGAAAGATGAAAAGGAGCAGATCAAGACCCTCAACAACAAATTTGCCTCCTTCATTGATAAGGTACCTTGCAGGCCTAACCTCTGGAACAGACATTGAGAGTTAAGGGGTTCTGGGGTGCTCGTCCCTTCAAAAGAGCTGGTCCAGTCTGAGCCATTGCTTTTTAAGGCATCTGCCAAGGGCATAGAGGGATGAACGGCTTCTAGATCACTCTGCACTAAGAATCAACAAGCCAGAGGAACTGCTGCATCATGAGACAGACTAAGATGCTGGCCACAATTTCTGGAAAAAAAGAAAGACCTTCCAGCTAAACCTACGGGCATTTGGGCAAACCGAGTCCTATTTCTCAATTACTTAGACATGTCTCCCACACATGGGGGCTTTCAGCCAAGTGTCCAATTGAATCGTGCTTAAAATATTTCATTCTTTAAGATCATGGTGGTCTGGAGGAGATTTTCATAGTTTCTGAGGCTGATGGAGAATGGAGTGAGTGATATTTACATAAAAAACAAATAATTCATACACCCAACATAGGCTATGGAGACCTAGTCAGGATTGAGGGAAGTGCAGATGATCACCAATAGCTATATAGAGAAATAATTGTGTCAATTTTCCAAAAGCAGAGACCTAGTAGACCATGTCTGCATGGAGATGAGGCTTTGTTTCTGTCAGGAGACAGGAGAGAACCTCGGTGACCTCACTTTACTTTTGAGTCAAGGAGCTCGGCTGATAGAATATCAGGGATGCTGGCCATGGTGTGCAGTCCCAGGCAGCCACCTCCTAGTACCCCGGTGACTCCCGATGTAGTGCGGTCGCACTGTGTGCTCGGCTGGGGATGGCTGTTTCTATCCCCAGGTCCAGGCAGGCCCAGCAGAAGCCTCGTGCTTTGTTATTCCTCAGGGTTGGCTGACACTTTGCTTAGGTGTGGAGGGAGAAATAATACTGAAATGTCTTTATTATTACATGTCTTTATGAACTAGCTGGGCGCGGAGAGAGGGTCACAGAGCCACACTCCTGGTTTCTGGTAAGTTAGAAACATACTAGTAGAAGCCAGAAGAGGGAAGAACAGCAATGATATGACACAGAGTCTTCGCTGGCCATCTGAAGGCCTACCCTGCGCCCACGCACTACCAAACACCTTAATGTGTTTCCTTTGCTTCTCGGACACAGGTGAGGTTTCTGGAGCAACAAAATAAACTCCTAGAGACCAAGTGGAGCTTCCTCCAAGAGCAGAAATGTGCCCGGAGCAACCTGGAGCCTCTCTTCGATAACCACATCACCAGCCTGCGGAGGCAGCTGGATGTACTCGTCAGTGACCAGGCTCGCCTGCAGGCAGAGAGAAACCACCTGCAGGATGTCCTTGAGGGCTTCAAGAAGAAGTGAGTGCCCCATATGCACACACCTGTGCCCCACATGCACCTGTGCCCCACATGCACCTATGCCCCACATGCACCTGTGCCCCAGATGCACCTGTGCCCCACATGCACCTGTGCCCCAGATGCACCTGTGCCCCCTATGCACCTGCGCCCCACATGCACCTGTGCCCCACATGCACCTGTGCCCCACATGCACCTGTGCCCCAGATGCAGTCCAATGCAGACAAGAGCAGCTGCATGAATGAGGATTAGATAGTTGTTGGCTACAAACCCCAGCTCAGGGATGTGCGGGGACAGTGGTATGGGAGGTGGAAGGAGGAGACCCTCTGTGGGTACTGAGGAAGTGGGGGAACTTGTCCTTAATACTACCAGTGGGGATGAATGAGTTGATGGAAAAGACATCTTTAGTTCTGGAAGGAGTGCTTACATTCATCACTGGACTATGCCCTATTTCCTCTGTGCTCAGCTGCAAAGACCCTGAGTTGTCGCTCACAGAGAACTGTAGCAACAGTCCAGATTTCAGACCCAAAATTCAAGTGAGAAAGTAAGGGACTTTCTGGGCCGCCAGCTTAGAAAAAGTTTTAAAGGTGGGACTGAGATACGCTTACTTGTGAGTGGCAAACTGTGTCCCTCGATGAACCAGAATCCCTTTGCAGGATTAGTGAGGGCTTTGGGGTAACAGGAGAGAGGGCTTACCCGCTTCATCTCCATGCTCCCAGGTATGAAGAGGAGGTGGCATTCCGGGCCAATGCTGAGAATGAGTTTGTGGCGCTGAAGAAGGTAAGGGGATGCAGTGAGGGGAAATTCTACATGGGAGCACACATTCTCCAGAACCCCAGCTTCAGCTCCAGCTCTAGAGACTTCCCAGAAGCCCTGCAGTAGCTAAAACTGCTCACACAAACAGCAGAACCCCAAAGATCACAGGCTCCCTTCAAAGTTCTAATAGAACCATAGATTATTTGAGTTTGGGTACTATGCGTTTGAAAATGATAGACTCTTACATTTCTTGAAAGATCAAGGCTTTTTTTACTTTTCTCTGTAAAAACCATTGCATTCATTTGGTTTGCTCAGGAAGAGCATGTGTATACAATGGTCCACATGTGGACAACTTGAGAGAAGAGCATGTGTATACACTGGTCCACATGTGGACAACTTGAGAGAAGTAGTTTTCTTCTTCCATCATGTGGGACCCAAGGATTGAACTCAAGGGTTCAGGCTTGAAAGCAAGCACTTTACCTCGAGAGTCATCTCTATGACCCCTTTATTGCTTTTAAATAAGCCCTGGCCAAGGCCCAGCAGCCCTGGCTAAAGCCCAGCAGCCCCTGTGCGAGCTTCCACATTGCAATAGGGAAAGACCCAGTAGGAACCGAGGGCCCCGCCTGCACCTCTCCAGACCCTCGTAATTAGGAAGGCAGAGCAGCATAGGCTGTGCGCTCATCTCTCTCTCTCTCTCTCTCTCTCTCTCTCTCTCTCTCTCTGTCTCTCTCTGTCTCTCTCTCTCTTTCTCTCTCTATCTCTGTCTGTCTCTCTCTCTGTCTCTCTCTCTCTGTCTGTCTCTCTCTTTCTGTCTGTCTGTCTCTCTCTGTCTCTCTCTCTGTCTGTCTCTCTCTTTCTGTCTGTCTGTCTCTCTCTGTCTGTCTCTCTCTCTTTCTGTCTCTGTCTGTCTGTCTCTGTCTCTCTTTCTGTCTGTCTCTGTCTCTCTGTCTCTCTGTCTCTCTCTCCCTCCCTCTGTCTCTCTGTCTCTCTGTCTCTCTCTCCCTCTGTCTCTCTGTCTGTCTCTCTGTCTCTCTGTCTCTCCCTCTCCCTTTCCCTCCCCCCTCTCTCTCTGTCTCCCTCTGCAGGATGTAGACGCAGCTTTCCTGAACAAATCTGAGCTGGAAGCCAATGTGGATGTTCTGACCCAGGAACTTGAATTCCTGAAGGCTCTGTACCTAGAGGTGAGGCTCTTCCCTGAGAACTCAAGGCTATGAGTGCTCAGCCTACATGCCCTAGGGGCTGAGTCAAGCCTTCAGGTTTCCAGATACTGGTTTTGTGGGTCTGGCTCCACCCCCACTCAGGGTGTTCTTCATCACTGTGTCTGGAGGTGAGGAAGGCCAGGGAGGTTGGTGTCTCCACAGCCATATTAGGCCTGACGATGAGCTCCTGTCATCTGTGGTCCAAACCTTCCTTGTCCAAGCTAAAGACTAAGTCTGGGAATGCCTGGTAGAGTGATTTGAAAGAAGGAAACGAAATGTAAATAAAAAATATATCAGAAAAAAAAAAAAGAAAGAAGGAAACGCACCTGATTTTACTAGTCAAACCAGTGCCATTTACTTTCAAGCAACCTATTTAGTCTGAAGTTGAGCCAGACAGAGATATAGGTCTCACCAGGGTGGAGACCTTGGCTCTCTGAAGATTCTGGATCTAGGGATCTCCAGGTTCTACTGTGTTTTAAAATATCATTACTTCTCAGTGGACCATGACCATCCCCAGACACTTTGTGGGTAGACAAACATGAATTTAAGTAGCCGTCAGTCTGCTCTCCTGAGGTACCCCTGATTCAGATAGTCTCACCTGAGGTACTCCTGGTTTGGATAGTCACCTCACCTGCGGTACCCCTGGTTTGGATAGTCACCTCACCTGAGGTACCCCTGGTTGGGATAGTCACCTCACCTGAGGTACCCCTGGTTTGGATAGTCACCTCACCTGAGGTACCCCTGGTTGGGATAGTCACCTCACCTGAGGTACCCCTGGTTGGGATAGTCACCTCACCTGAGGTACCCCTGGTTTGGATAGTCACCTCACCTGAGGTACCCCTGGTTTGGATAGTCACCTCACCTGAGGTACCCCTGGTTCGGATAGTCACCTAAGCCAAAGCAGGTACTGGAGGTCTGAGCTTATGGCAAGGGTCCTGAAGTCAGACTCAGTTGCTTTCAAGCATGCCTTTTTCTGAGCCCCAGGCTGGGTAGGAATGGGGTCTCGAGCAGTCATAGAGCAAGAAGGAATGCTCCCTCCCTGTCCTGACTCACAGGGGACCCTGTGGCAGAGTCCCAGCTGCCAATGGTCCACTGAGCCCCTCTGCCTTGCTGCTTCCCCAATACAGGAAATCCAGTTGTTGCAGTCACACATCTCTGAGACATCTGTCATCGTGAAGATGGACAACAGCCGGGACCTGAACCTGGATGGGATCATAGCCGAAGTCAAGGCGCAGTATGAGGAGGTGGCCAGGCGGAGCCGTGCAGATGTGGAGTCCTGGTACCAGACCAAGGTAGGGAATGGGAGACTGGGGAGGGGTCCAGGTGCCCTGGGTGAAGACTTTGGTCTGAGGTCTTCAACCCAGACTGCATGTGGTCAAGACACTGCACTCTGCTCCCCCAGTATGAGGAGATGCGGGTGACCGCTGGCCAGCACTGTGACAATCTACGGAACACACGGGACGAGATCAATGAGCTGACCAGGCTGATCCAGAGGCTGAAAACAGAGACCGAGCATACGAAGGCTCAGGTGGGACAGAGGAGAAAGCTGCGGAGGGAGGGGCAGGAGTGCCAAGTGTGGTGAAGGTCAAGGGCCTGGCAAGACCTGGACACAAATCCAAGCGGGGACATAACACCTTCCTGGGGGACAGGAATATGGAGTAGAAGGAAGGCCTGGGGCTGATTCTCTAAGTAGAGGAGGCACGAAGAATGGAAGAGTCTGGATTCCTTAGGTCTCAAGACAGTGGAAAGCTGATGGGTATGGAGAATGAGGAACAGCAACACTCTTGCTGATCACAGTGACTATCCCTGGAAAAGCCCCCATGCAGAGCTGCAACCCAGGCCTAGCGCCAGGTCTCACGCCATCAGGGAAGGGTTTCCAACCCCACTTGAGGACCCCTGAGTCCCTAGCTAAGCCCACATACAAACTCCAATCTCTGCAGTGTGCCAAGCTGGAGGCTGCCGTGGCTGAGGCGGAGCAGCAGGGTGAAGCAGCCCTCGCTGATGCCAAGTGCAAGCTGGCTGACCTGGAGGGAGCCCTGCAGCAGGCCAAGCAGGACATGGCCAGGCAGCTGCGCGAGTACCAGGAGCTCATGAACGCTAAGCTGGGCCTGGACATCGAGATTGTCACCTACCGCAGGCTGCTGGAGGGCGAGGAGATTCGGTGAGACTGGGAGGGAGTGAGGTCAGACCTCTAGAAAGATTAACCAAATAAGGGGAGGGAACCAGGTGAAGGATCCTGGAATGAACGGTCTCCAGGGAGAACAATATATCTTCCAAAAACATTAGTCAGTTGCCCTTGGCAGGGTTTTAGAAGGTGCTGTGCTGTAAAATGCAATTCCAGACAAGCTGTGCCAGGTCATAGGCGTTTTGCTTGGCTGATTAATTTGTTAAAATAGTAATAGGTCGTCAGATAGTTTAGCTCAACAATTTAGAGGCAGTGTCTAGATACATGGCATGTTTCAAGATGCACTTACAGTTGGGGGTAAGACCCACCAGTTTCTGGTCTACCCAGAGAGGAAGCCTACTCCCACCCCCACCCCAACCGCAAGCAGGTTCATAGCTCATAGGAAGTAATTTGTCTCTTTCTGTCTCCAGGATCTGTGAAGGTGTTGGGCCAGTAAACATATGTAAGTATCCTGCCTTTTCTCAGCCCCCTTCAAATTTCCTTTTGGCACTTGTGAGAGTCAAGAAGCTCCCAAGAGAGCTGGTCTGGCCAAGACAGTCAGGGAAGCAGGGGCATCAGTGTCCCTGGACTGGGAGTGTGTCCTCAGCAGAGGCTCCCAGAACGAAAAGGAGACAATGGTTTGTGGGACTCTCAAGGTAGGAGAAGGTTTTCAGTAGTATTGTAGGCCACCATTGCAGAAGTAATAGAAAGGCTGTGTCACAGAGGTGACTCATATCTGGATCACAGGGATAGGGCAATGCTAAATGGAAGTCACCCCCCTCCTTCAACCTCCTGCTGCTTCTAATATAGACTGTCCCCAAAGCAGCCATGACACTGCGCCAGCGCTGTAGAGCAGGGTGAGTCTCCACACTGTAGATCTCCAGTCTTCTTGAGAAGGAGAATGCTAGCCAGCGTCACACTAGTCTGGAAGGATACCAGCCGTACCCTCATAGAAGAACCATGATTTGCTGGAAGGTCAGCAATGGCCTTCTGCAGAAGGTCAAGCCCAGAAGTGACAGGGTGTGGCTACTTCAATCAAGGCTAAGCTGGATTCCAGTCCTGACATAAGGGCTGTGTCTAGTGGGGCAGTTGGACTACAGAAAAGAGCCATTAGCGGGGCAGAGATGGCTAGCCAGGAATTGGTGCTGGCTGCATTTCTTGTCTGATCGATGAATGGGAACTAGCAAGAGGAACAATATAATGACAGAGGATGCACCGTATGGTTCTAAGGTCACTGTGCCAGTGTCTGGATGCTTGGCCTCTCATAATACACCAGATGTGGGACACAGATAAACAGTAGTTTGTGTACATGTGCACACATTAATGGCAGCCAATATGTGGGCATGGGCAAACACCCAGAAAGACAACAGCATCCGTCCATTTCCATCTGGGTGTCTGATTTCCATGTAGCCTTGGTCTTTGGACCACTCATCCAGTGTCCTAGAGCCAATATTCCATTCCTTTCCTTTCCTTTCCCCTCCACAGCTGTGAGCAGCTCTCGAGGAGGTGTACTGTGTGGGCCCGAGTTGGTCTCCGGATCCAGCCTTTCCCACAGTGGTGGAGTCACCTTCTCCAGCAGCAGCGGCATCCGCACCACAGGAGGGGTTCTGGCTTCCTCGAGCCTGAGGGCTGGTGGGGACCTGCTAAGCTCTGGGACCAGAGGAGGCTCAGTGCTGGTGGGCGATGCCTGCACCCCCAGCATCCCCTGCGCACTGCCCACTGAGGGAGGCTTCAGCAGCTGCAGTGGTGGTCGTGGTAATAGGAGCTCCAGCGTCCGCTTCTCATCTACCACCACCTCCCGCAGGACCAGGTACTGAGCACCTAGCCCCAGGGGGCCACTGCCTGGAGAAGAACATCCCCTGCCTTATCCCCTGAGGTGCATAGACTCTGGTCCTGAGGGATCTCCAGCCACTCTTCCTGCCAGTGCACAAACCTAGTCCGTGTCCTCCTGAGGGATTCTTCCTTGTGTAGACACACCAGCTCCAGCCCCAGGGGCACCGGCTTCTCCCTAATTCCTTTCCTTCAGATCCTCCTCAGGCTCCAGCCACAGTAAATATATTTTTGGCACTACTACAGAAAGCAGTGGCCCTAGGGAGAGAGGGGTCATTCAGAGCCAGCATGAGCACAGACCTCTGGGGCCTGTAGGCATCCATAGCCTGTCTTGTTTCTCCCCCTTCCCCTCCCTGGCAGAAGATGCTTCATTATCCCTCCCCTGACCCCAAAGGGCACACAGTCCTTGGCGGCCCCAGGGATACCTAAGTTCCATGATGGTTCTCCTCCCAGTGGCCCATCTGGGCCTTTTCTCTTATGGTTGTTGGTTTGTCTGCGGTATGTGGGTCTGACAAGTAGGCGGTATGTGGGTCTGACAAGTAGGCGGAGTTCCGACGGAGAGGGGGGTCTCTTCAGCTCCGTGTGCCTTGTTCTTGTGGTGATACAAGGCCCAACTCTGTGCCCTGTGGATGCAGCAGGGTTGTGTCTGCGAACTCTGGGAGTCTGGGGGCCGGTGGGGCCTGTTTGTACTACTCTTTGTATTTCTGGGTTTTCAATAAACTTGCCAAGCTAACTTCACAAGGACTGTGCCTGTTCATCCATATCATGCCAAGGAGGTGGTGGCTGAAACCCACTAGTTCACCCTCATGAGGGTGTGACAAGGGAGGGAACTAGTATCCCCGGCCCACGGGAAGAAAGGGTACAAGCCTTCCCAGGGAGGGGCTCGCAGTTCTGTGTGGCAGAGATGACACAGAGTCAAGGTCCTAGAAACAAACGGCCATCCCCAACACTCTTCTCCAGGTCAGAGTGTCCTCTTCCCGAGCACACTCAACCCATCCCATATTCTCCCTCCCTGCCACCACGCCCTCAGAGATCACCGCAATAGTATCCTTGTCTGTCTGTCTGTCTGTCTGTCCCTACTCTTGTCTGTCCCCACTCTTGTCTCCATCCAACTTACTCAGCATAATGCTACTAGAGAAGTCTTTCCCACACAGAAATCTAACCATGGCTCCCCTGCTTGAAGCTTTCCGTGACTTCCCATTGCCTTTCAGAAAGTGGCCCATGCTCCTCAGCACGGTATTCTGTGAAATCTGTCTACACCCCTCTGCTCCCAGCCACCCCCTCAGTGCAGCCTACTTCCAACCTTCCATTTTTAGTTAATTTGCTTAATAAACACCCGTCCAGCCAGGCAGTGGTGGCACATGCCTTTAATCCCAGCACTTGGGAGGCAGAGACAGGAATTTCTGAGTTCGAGGCCAGCCTGGTCTACAGAGTGAGTTCCAGGACAGCTAGGGCTACACAGAGAAACCCTGTCTCAAAAAACCAAAAATTAATAAATAAATAAATAATAAAGAATAAACACCTGTCCAGTGCCTATTAGATGCCAGGCAAATAATTGATAATAAAATTCGTTTCTTATCCTCAAGGAGCTTCTGGTCTAGTCTTCAGAGGAGAATAGATTATGACAGGGACTTGATAGGCTGAGTGCTATTCTAAGACCAGCACAGACGCTACAGTGTATATATAGAGAAGGCCAGCACACACCTAGGCAGTGTTAGCTTCCTAAAGGATGTGGTACCCAGCAGAGATAGATGCAAAGGGTGGTGAATAAGCCATCTAAGTGAGGCAAAGAGTCCCAGGAGAAGCCAGTTTGTGCAAAAATGCAAAAGCCTAAAGATTATAGAAAACATGGTAGGTAGGGGGACCTGCCTGTAGCTAGGTAGAATGTCACTAGAGGTCAAGACATAGCAGCAAGTGGAGACAGGAGAGTCCATCAGCATATGACCCAGCCAGCAGCCTGGTACAGTTGCCAAGGATCAGATCTCAGCCACACCTAGCACAGTTCTGAGGCAGGAGCATGCCTTGCTTCTTCATGCATCCAGTCTTCCCAGACCCCAGCTAATAACCTGAAGTGTGTCACCCTGCTCAGACTCAAAATTTACCAGCCCCTGCCCTCTGTTCCAGAGGCCCCTGAATATCCAACTCGTCTCGACATGCAAAGTCACAAGCATCCCTCAGAGGACCCCACACACACACACACACACACACACACATCAGTGACCAATCTATTGCCCTAGCTCCAAACTGACCTCTAACTACCCACTCTTCCAAATGCATGTGGAACATTTTCATTTGTGCTAGCTGGCACAACATCAAACTTTGCCAACAGGCACCTCAATAAACACTAATGGACTGCAGGGATGTAGAGGTTTGCTTCCCTTTGCTGTCTCAAAGGCTCTTTCTTGTTCGGCCTTGAGCTTAGGGTGGGCCTCAGCTGTGGAGTATGAAAGTATCAGGTTGGATACCTAAGATCCTCATGAAAAGCCTTTCCACCCAAGCACAAAAGGAAAGAGACTCTTACGGGTTGGAAACACAGAAACAAAGTCCATGCTCTGTTCTCTCTTGTGGTTTTGTATTAGGGCCCAGCCCTGTAGGGCTGGGCAGGACTTTGTAGCAGAGTTGTGGTGAAAACCCTGAGAGGTTTGGTGACTCTGGCATGAGGAACCAGGAAAAAAGGTTCCTGAGAAGGGTAGGTGGGGTCAAGCTGGAGAACTAGAGAAGGAAATGCCTGTGTGAGCCGCATCCTGGCCTCTCCTTGTACTTCACTGGAGTGCAAACCCAGAGCAACATTCCAAGGACTTGGAGATTTGAAGTTATTTGCCTGTGCCCTGCCCACATTTCTAGCAAAGCCCTAAGTGATACCACAGAATAGCCACAAAGCAGTAAGCATACGCTTGGGAAAGTGAGTGGACTTTGGCCACCATCACCCTCCCAGGAGGGCTGGAGTGTGCACCCTGAAACTGCTGACAGGGCCGATTCCTCACTAAAACCAAACCAAACCAAATTTGAACATTCCCAAAGGATTGTATCAGGATACTGAGTCAACACAGCACCAACTTCTCTCTCTCTCTCTCTCTCTCTCTCTCTCTCTCTCTCTCTCTCTCTCTCTCTCTCTCTCTCTCTCTCTCTCGTGTGTGTGTGTGTGTGTGTGTGTGTGTAGTGTGTGTGTGTGTGTGTGTGTGTGTACTAAAGTCATTTCAATGTTCAAGGAGTCAAGAAAGCGTGGGCACTTCTCACAAGGAGAGATAGTCAACATATACTCATCACCGATTTCATACCTGTGGGGGTCATCAGCCAGAGACTATGAAACACTACTGTAACCCGTGCTCTATAAGGTAAAGAGACACACGTCAAAAATGAGTAAGAGAGTAAATTGGATCTTGTAGTTCAGACCTATAATCTCAGCACTCTGTCTGAGGCAGAAAATTACAAACTTAATCCAAGGTCTCCCTGGATTACAGACTGAGTTCAAGGCCAGCCTAAATGACTTAGGAGATTTGAAGTTAGAGACTCCAAGACCCTGTCTCAAAACAGAAAGCTTAAAAGGGGATGGGACATTGATCAGTGATAGAGTATTTGCGCAGTATATTCAAGGGCCTAGACTCAATCTTCAATAAAGAAAGAAAGGGGAGGGAAGGAGAGAGAAACAGAGCAAGAAAAAGTGTCTCAGCAATAGAGAACAAATGACAGAGACAAAACCAAACAGATTTTTTAGAGCTGGAAAGTAGAATATTTGGAAAGTGAGAACAGAGAACAATGGACACAGGAAAGAGTCGGCACACTGGAGACAGAATAATTGTCATTATCCACTAGAAAGAACAAAGAAGAAAAAAACCAGAAAATATTAGGCTGAAAAAAGTAGCACATTGCACAAAGCATCCAAGTAGATGCAAGAGACTGTCTTGCTTCCTGTATCAATGCAGGAAGGAAGGATACAAAGTATCCAACTAGATGTAAGACTCTGTCATGCTTCCTTTATAGACTTCAAGGAGTGCACAAAGGTTGAAAACAAAACAGCAGCCTTCTCCGATTAGGTGGTAATGGATCCAGGAGTATGATCCACAACAACTCTAAGAGAAAAAAAAGATGGGGATAAAGGGAATAAAACCCTAGCTCTATCCAGGAATACTGGGTACATGCCGGTAGTCCTAGTGTTGAGGAGGTTGAAGAAGTAGTTCTGAGGCTAGCTCGAGCTATATAAACACTCCCAGGTCAATCTAGACTACATACAAGACTCTCTCTCTCTCTCTCTCTCTCTCTCTCTCTCTCTC
The DNA here is from genome assembly GCF_947179515.1 of Apodemus sylvaticus. Classification (NCBI taxonomy): domain Eukaryota; kingdom Metazoa; phylum Chordata; class Mammalia; order Rodentia; family Muridae; genus Apodemus; species Apodemus sylvaticus. The sequence continues at coordinate 68,561,189 of NC_067488.1, forward strand.
TCTCTCTCTCTCTCTCTCTGTGTGTGTGTGTGTGTGTGTGTGTGTGTGTGTGTGTGGTGTGTGGTGTGTATGTTCTAGCTCTAAGTAGAATAGCAAATATTTTATTATATGCATTATGGCTCTAGAAAAGTTTAAGTAAATTTTTGAGCTTTACTTTCTTTTTTTTTTTTTTTTTTTGGTTTTTTTTTTTTTTTTTTTTTTTTTTTTTTTGGTTTTTTTTTTTCAAGACAGGGTTTCTCTGTATAGCCCCTGGCTGTCATGGAACTCACTCTGTAGACTAGGCTGGCCTCGAACTCAGAAATCTGCCTGCCTCTGCCTCCCAAGTGCTGGGATTACAGGCATGCGCCACCACCGCCCGGGGCTTTACTTTGTTATAATGGTGTGTGTATGTGGTGGGGTATGACTGTGGAGGTTGGAAGACAATCTTGCGGAGTCTGTTTCTTCCATAACCTTTACATGGACTTGGGTTCTGGGGATAAAACTGAGGTCACCCAGCCTTTATAGCAAGCCAGTGAGTCATCTCACTAACCCCTAAAAGAATATTTTTAAATATTCAAAGAATCTAAAGAAAACAAGAAAGAAGTGATAGAAGCTAATATCAGGAAGACCAAAATGGGGGGGGGGGGGAGTCATGACTTAAAGAGACCCACATTAGGAATTGGTTGTGATACATATGGTCCATCACTGTGCCAGGGACATGAGCTCCCCTCCTCTGCTTCCATCAACAGAAACAAACCCAAGGTGTAAGAGATTGAACTCCTTCCCAGGGACATGGCTTGCCTGTCATTGAACATTAATGAGCCACTTGTCTTGTGGGGAGACTAGAGACCTATTTCCAACATCAAAGAATTTGTGGAGATCAAGCTCATGCCACAGTGTGCCTGAAGCACATAGCTAGCCTGACTTGGCACACAGTAGGTGCTGCACAAGAAACCCTTGATTTTGTTTAGATAGATGCATCCACATTATTATTATTAGTGAGGTACAGCTAGGGACAGAAACTCCACTACTGTACTCTCATCCAACGTGAATGCCAGGTGCGCACAGGCATCTGTGGGCAGCCTTGGTTCCCAAAGGGTTGGCATCTTGGGCAACTCTACACACCTCCTTCGCCTTCCCTGCTTTTCCCCCTAGGCTTCAGGGAGGCCAACTGAAGGCATTTGCTGCCCTCTGCTGGCCACTAGCTCCAGAGGCTTGTACTTGAGAATTCATGGCAGGCGGCAGGAAACTTGAACATCTTTCAAAACCATTTTCCCCCACCAAAATTGTATTTAGAAACCAAATATTGCAATGATCAAAAAAAAAACTTTGCAGAAGAATCCTATCTCTCCACCTCGCCAACTTTTAACATGGCTATCTTTTCAAACTCCTGTGTCCTACTGTCTTATTTCCCAGAAGGTGTGTTCACACCACTCTGGGGCAAGAAAGAGCCATTGTAACATTCCAAGTCTTGCAGTTTTCAAATGTGGAGTGATCCTCTGGGCTGGAAGTCGACAGCTGTACAAATATGGCACTTTCAGCCCACCTTCAAATATTTGAGAAAGCTATTCATTCATGCACATATACAGTCAGGCAACACTGAATTCTCAGAGCAGTTGTAGGTGCTAGGGGCCCACCAATGACAGATAAAATGCCTGTACCCTTTTGGCTTATTTTGGGATGAGGGCAGAAGCACACAATGGTGCATATGTAGGATGCATGAATTATACAGTGCGTTAGAGGACTTAAATGCTAAAAGATTTTTTAAAGTAGACAACTCCATGAGTGCAGTGCTTGTCATGTGGACACCAGAGTGTAAGTTTGGATCTTCTGCACCATGTAAAAACCAGGGTGTGGCCATGGACATCTCTAACCCCAAGGCAATGGGTCAAGGACAGATAAATCTGCAGAGCTTACCAACCTAACCAAAAAGAGAACTTTGGTTCATTGAAGAGATCCTGTCTCAGAAAATAAGATGTAGAAAGTTGTAGACGATAACTGAAGTTGACCCCTGGCCTCCACAAGCTCACACATGGGTATATGCTGCTGCTGCTGCTGCTGCTGCTACTACTACTACTACTCACACACACACACACACACACTCAGAATGATTAGAGCAAGGTAAGCCAGATGGAGCAGTCCTAGGTTAGAAGGGCAGGTTATGGTTTTTGAAAGAAGAATCTGAAAGATAACATTTGCACAATAGATGCACAAGAAATAATGGAGCAAGCCTTGTGGATAAGAGAGCGCTGAGCAGGAGAACAGCTCTGAGGTAGGCATGTGCTTGTCACTTTCAAGGGCCGGCATGGGTGCTGAGGTCATAGGAAAGAGACATGTGAGGAGGCAAAAGGACAGGCAGAGAAAGGCCTTATCACCTGCTCTTCTGAGCCCAGGTGACACAGAGTCTCAGGGACAGTAGAGGTAAGTGTCACAGTCCAGCCTAACCTGAGATGTGTGGGTCTCCTGAGTTGAGACTTCGGGCCTGGGGGCAGCAGCAGGGAGACTGGTGACACAGCTTGTCTGTTCTCTCACTAGGCACAGAATGAAATGCTCAGATGTTTTTGGCTCTGTGGTTCAGCCAAACACAGCAAGCTGCACTTGAGCTGAGCACGTGTCCCATTCAAGATGGTTGTGTTGTCTCCACACACATTCTATACACCTTGTAGAAGGTCTTGACTGTCCTTGGGTGCCCTTTGTTATCTTCAGGTTCCTGAACCAATCTCCTGGGGACACCCAGGAATGATTTCGTGGCTTTATATTTCTTCCTCCTGAGTAGAATCATTAGAAGATGATTCTACTGCTTAAAAAAGAAAGAAAGAAAGAGAGAGAGAGAGAGAGAGAGAGAGAGAGAGAGAGAGAGAAAACCATTCAGAACTGATAATGTGGCCAGTTCTGAGACTAGAGGCTCTGCTGAGCAGCTGCAGGATCAGGGAGGCATTTTGGAAGGATTTGAGGATGGGGCGGGAGAGGGTGGGGGAACAGCATATGAGGACTGCTTGAGGGGGGGAATGGAGTCTCTTGGAGTTCTAGGAAGGAGCACCATGAGGAAGAAGTGGGGACAGGCCAGGGGCAGCTTAGCTAGCAAATGTGAGTAGCCTGTGATGCCCCAGGGAGAAATGGTTACTCCCCTGACTGCTCCCTATCTCTCTGGCCCCTACTTCTGGCCTACTGAATCTCTAAACCTGCCCAGATCTGTAAACGTTAAAAAAAAAAAAAAAAAAAAAAAAAGTCAGGGGAGCAAGAATCCCCTTAAAGAGCTGTCCCAGCCGTGAGCATTTGGCACAGAATTGGGGGCATAGTCTAAGCGTAACAAAGTTTTTTAAAAAGCCATTCCTGAGGTGAGTCTGATGTCCCCAGGGCCCCTGTGGCCACACTTGGGATGGAGCTCCTCCGTGGAGAACCTTCCGGGGCTGACCCAGGAGAAGGCAGCCAGGGACACGTAGAGAGCAGGTAGGATCAGCACGGTACCTCCAGGGCCAGACAGATCAGGACCAGTGAGGTGCCAGCGCTCTCCTGCGCTCTGATAAACTCAGGAAGGCTTTCTGCAAGCAGAGGATTCCAAGCCCAGAGGATATGGTCGCTGAGAGCAGGGAGATCCCCTGCGGGGAAGATCAGACTGGCCCAAAACACCCTGCCTGCCTCAGTAGAGAGAGGAGGAGGAGAGGCCACACAGGGCAAGGAATGAGTGCCTGGGCCTCCGAATACCACAGGTGTGAGAGCTGTAGGTGACTCCAGGTGACTCAGAGAGCCTCAGAAGCTAGGGGCTCCAGAGTCGGCAGGGCCTTTTTCACTCAGCTAGCTTTTGAAGACTTCCTAGGAACAGCTGCTTGGAAACCTTTCAAATTAGAGACAGTCATGGCCTCCTGAGTGGAAGTTCTAACACAGGGTAAGGTCTTAAAAGATGTGAGACCGGGAGGGAACAGGACCAGGAGGCAAATGGCTGACAGCACCAAGTATGACAGGCTATAGGAGGACATGATCTGAGTGACCTGGGACACCCCACAGGCATTTTATGAGAGAGAGGAAGAGAAATCACAGCTTCCTTCCCCATGACTTGTTCACAGCAGCTTCCTGGAGGAGGCAGCTGTTCCGGAACATTCTGGGCTTGGGTGTAACTGCCTAGAAGGCTCAGAAGCAGAGAGAAGGGCATGGAATAGAGACTGCAGCACGGAGATGACAGATGGGCGTGGCAGTGGGAAGTTCCCATCTGTCCTCAAAGCTCCTGACCCAGGACAGCTATGGCGGGCCTTCCATGACAGCTGTCCCAGACTGACCTGGCTTGTCAGGTTTACACTTGCTCTGTGCCACATGGGGTCAGCACTGAGGACTTGGCCTTCCTGTTCCTTTCTACCCAGCCAATCCAACGAGAGCTTGGTGGGACAGCTTCCCTGAGCAGCTTGTAAGTAGAGTTAAGCACTGCAGTGGCAGGGGGCACACTCTCTGAAGCAGAGACAGCCAACCTTTCCCTGTACAAGACTTGAAATCTTACACATCACATGGATTGTTCCCTATACCCTTGTTCCATCCCTGCCAGCCCAGGCCCAGGACCCCTGCACTGAAACAGTGGGCAACCACGGCTTCCCTTGCCTTAGTACCCGTACTGATTCTGGATGATGGTGGAGACCATGCTATGTGTGTGTGCTGGTAAAGAGAAAGCCAAGGACTGTGTGTGTGTGTGTGTGTGTGTGTGTGTGTGTCCCTCAGCACAAAGCCTGCCTGCAGCCTCAAGGACAGCAGGAGGTGAATCTGATTCAAGTGGCTGTGCGGAGAGAGCGAAGCCCTGGAGTACACCCGGCCCCAGGCCGCATGGCTCCACACAAGCTAAGAGTCATCACCTGTGCTCCCAGAACAGCCTCTCCCTCCACCCCCAGGCTCCACCCCAAGTTTTTATAAGAGTGAAATGAGGCCGTGGAAACATGAAACAGAGCCTTGAAAGGGTAAAGAAGTTGCGAATGTGCAAAGGGCAGAGCCGGAACAGGCCCACATGGCTGGGGTGGGGTGGGGACGTTTCCAACAGGAGACTTCCCTTGCACAGACCTTTATGATGCCCCAAACACAGTCTCATGTATTTGCTACTTACCTCCACCAACAAGGAGGGTTAGAATAGAATCAGACTCTGGAAGGGAATGAGATGGGGGCAGGCGGCTTTAGAGATGTGAGAGCTTCCAAAGACCTGACTAGAAAAAGTCTAGCAGAACTAGGTCTTACAGCTTTGACCCCACTACCCTGGTTGCTAACCCCTGTTTCTTTCTCTTGAGGGGCCACTGTTGGAATGCCCTGTGGGGCCGGCTGTTGAGCACTTAGGCTTCTTCTCTGGCTGTTCAAAGTCTCTCCACTTCCCATGACGAATAAAAGTGACATATAGGATTGATGCCCATCCACCTAATGCCAGGTGAGGACCTGAGGTTGCCAGGCCGTGGGCATGAGGGCAGACCCAGGGTAACCAGCAAGGCATGTTTAAGTGGGAATGTTTGGTTCTGAAAAAAGAATCTGTCTCTAGGCAAGTTGACCCGCTGTCCTCCCTTGAGGACCTAATTCCTCAGGTGTTTACAGAGCCTCCCTGAGGGCAGAGACCACATATTTGCTGTTTGTGCTTCATTAGCAATAGAGGAATGGCATCATTATCCTAATAAGTGGCCCAGGGACACAGGGAAACAGGGATATTAGAAGGCCATGGGTCCCAGAGGCCCCCAGGAGACAGAAATCCACTCTCATCTTTGTACATACAAAGGAAGCTCAAAGCAGACCTGGAGAAGGACAATTCTGGGATGACCTACCAACAGATTCGCTGTTGCGGCTGGTAGTCTTGGAAGGGATAGGTACTTACAAGACACGTTTCTTCTTAAGGAACAAGTGGATGGAACCCAGAGCAAGCTGATGTGCAAACGCAGGCTACCTTGAGGTTGAGCACACCCTTCTGTTTTGGCCACAAGGAAGAAAGTGGCTGAAGAGGAGTTTCTCTGTTACCCACAAGTGGTCATTATATGGCCACTGAAACTTCAGTGGTTTGCACTTTTGTTGGCTGAGAAAGACAGGTTCTGGACCACAGCTCTCTGGGCTGGAATCCAGAAGGTTCCAAGGAACCGTCTTCTCCAGCCCTCTGTCCTTAAGAATGCATAATCAGAGCAACCCCTCCAGTTCTGAACCACCTTAGGGCAAGCAGCCAAGGGACTGTGAGGCTTCTCTAGGGACAGTGACAGACATGAGGACGTGTCTGTGTGGGGCTAGGGACAGAGCAGAGACCTCTGGGTCTCATCTAAACTGGGACTCTAGCCTCTCCTTGATTCTACAGCCCCCACTGGTATCCCAAACCCTAGCCGCCCCCAGATTGTTATGGAGTTTGAATCTGTCTCCAGGTGTGGGTTGAGGCCATCTCAGAGAGACTGTGTGAAAATTAATTACTTAATGTGTGTAAAGAGCTTTGAAGATGAAAAGTGCTTCCCAGTGTCCGTAATAACATCTTCAGTCCTTCACGGGGCCCAAATAGCCTCTGAGCTCACCTTTAAGACGAGTCCCTAAGGAGTTCCTGGCAACCTCCCCAAGCCCATAAACAACATAAAATGGCTTTTCACTGCTTTCACACAGCCAACCCCAGCTCTCCCCACCAATAAAAGGACCACAGAGGATCAGAGAGACCCAAAGGATTCCAAGTCTCACACCGCAACCTGCACCAACCCCACAGCCGGGGAGACATCGTCCAGCTCACACCATGTCCTGTCGCTCCTACAGGATCAGCCCAGGATGTGGAGTTACCAGAAACTTCAGCTCCTGCTCAGCAGTGGCCCCCAAAACTGGCAACCGCTGCTGCATCAGCGCAGCTCCCTTCCGAGGAGTGTCTTGCTACCGGGGATTGACGGGCTTCAGCAGCCGAAGCCTCTGTAACCCCAGCCCCTGTGGGCCCCGCATGGCTGTTGGGGGCTTTCGAGCCGGCTCCTGTGGGCGCAGCTTTGGATACCGCTCTGGAGGCGTCTGCGGGCCCAGCCCCCCCTGCATCACCACAGTTTCTGTCAATGAGAGCCTGCTCACACCCCTCAACCTGGAGATCGACCCCAATGCTCAGTGCGTGAAGCATGAGGAGAAGGAACAGATCAAGTGCCTCAACAGCAAGTTTGCTGCCTTCATCGACAAGGTGGGTGTGGCCTGTGATGGTCCAGCGCAGACCTCAGCCCTGACCTCCTTGGGAAGATCCCATTCTATTGAGGTGACAAACTGGCTGCCAGGTTACAGACAGGAGAAGGGGAGAAATGCAGACCACATAGATGGATGGATGCCTTCTTCAAGGACTTGGAAAAATCACTATGTAGTCTAGAAACTGAGTCTATAGTTTAAAGTGTGTGTTTCACTATGTAGTCTAGAAACTGAGTCTATAGTTTAAAGTGTGTGTGTGTGTGTGTGTGTGTGTATAGACAATATGAAAAGCAGGTGTGTCCCCAGAAGCCTGGTTCAGGGCTGAGGGTTAGGAGAATAGAAGACTATACAAACAGAAGGCACAGTGCCAGTCTAGACAGTGTGGGAAGCGGGAGGGAGCTGCACAGGTCACACTGCCTCCTCATGCCCTGGCTGTGACACTCAGTAGTGTCACAACCCAGGCAGGATACACCCCCTGAATAGCAAGACCTGCCTCATGGATTTATTTGAGAATTCTGGGGTGCAGTTATGGAAAGTACAGGATGATAGCAAGCACTGGAGAACTGTCGATGGTTACTATCTTTTCAAAAGACGGTAGTGGACATAAGGCAGCTGAACAAGGAAGATGTGGCCACTGGAAGGGAGATAGGGAGGTGACCTGCCTTTCCAGGCACCCATCAGTGCCGGAGCTGCCTCCCAGGGGTCTCAGGAAGGGAGTCTAAAGCCACCTTTTAGCAGAGTAGGTCTGACTCCAGGTCCTGGAGACCGGAGACGTGACATTCCTGATACTCTTTCTTTAGTGGTCTTCATACATACTCAAAATCAGCCCGTGGGCAGACCCTAACATCCATGTTGTACTGAGAAATGTTGCTGAGGGAGCTTGGAGACACTGAGCAGACACACTGTGCTCCAGTGAAGGCAGGAGACAGGGATAACTGTCCACCAGTGAGTGTGAGGCAGCCTCCCCGTCCTCAGGAGTCTGCTTCCCTGTCCATACTGTGGAGGAAATAGCGTCTGCACCCCACACACAGAATCATGATAAATGAATGAGCTTCCTGGACAAATGGTATGGACATACACAGACACAAATCTATAGACACAGACACAAACGTAGACAAAGGTATAGATACAACAACCTTAGAAATAGAGAGAGAAAGCCATAAAAACAGAAGCAGACATCCATATAGAAAACACAGAAACAGATGAAGACATGAAAATAGACAAAAATAAAGGTCATAGACATGAATAGAAAGCCATGGATGTGTTGGGTATGTGGTGTGTGTGTGTGTGTGTGTGTGTGTGTGAGAGAGAGAGAGAGAGAGAGAGAGAGAGAGAGAGAGAGACAGAGACAGAGACAGAGACAGACAGAGACAGAGAAAGAAAGAGAGAGAAAGAGAAAGAGAGAGGTATGGATGTATGTGTAGTGTGTGCGGTCTATGTGTGTGGAGTTTGTGTATGTTGTGTTGTGTGCTATGCTTGGCATGGTGTATGTATATGTAGTATATGTATGTGGTATGGTGTAGTGTGTGTATTGTGCTGTGGCATGTGGTGTGTGTGTGTGTGTGTGGTAGGGTATATATGTGTGGTGTATGTGGTGCATATGTATGTGATGTTATATGGTGTATGAGAGAGAGAGAGAGAGAGAGAGAGAGAGAGAGAGAGAGAGAGAGAGAAACTGAGTGCATGCATGAAGTGTATATGTATGGTATGTAGCATTGTATTTGTGTGTGCTGTATGTGTACACATGTGTGGTATGGGGTACACATGTTTGGGGGTGATTTAGCACAGGCCTGGGTACCAGACAGTGATACTGGAGATGTGTTTGTTGGGAATGAATGACTGAGAGACCACTGGTAATTAGAGTAGCTTTATTGACTTGCTATCCTTGCTACATGTCAGGAACTGTTCTAAGCATTTTACATGTATGAACCTGCTCAGTTTTCATAGCTGTAACACTAGTATCACTGAGGCGAGGAGCGTGGCCATAAGAGGTTCAACAGCTTGTTCATCCCCAACCACAGAGCTGGAGCTGACCTTTGGCTCAGTCAACATGAAATGGCAGAGTTCTAGCAAAGCATACCACACACACACATACACACACACACACACACACCACATACACCAAAATACACACATACAATACACACCACACACACCATATGCACATACCACACCACACACACACTGCACATGTACACACACACATACCATATGCACACACATCCCTTATGCACACACACATGCAAACCACACATGCACTATGTATATATACATCATATGCACACACCACACGCACACCCCTCATGTGCACACCCACCTCTCATACACACACATACCACACACACACCTTACATACACACACATACCATGTGTACACACATACCACACACACACACACACACACACTTTCTAAACTCCTACTATGCCTCTCATCTCTCTCCTTGCCCCGAACGGCAGGTGCGCTTCCTGGAGCAGCAGAACAAGCTGCTGGAGACCAAGTGGCAGTTCTACCAGAACCAGCGCTGCTGTGAGAGCAACCTGGAGCCGCTGTTTGGAGGCTACATCGAGACGCTGAGGCGGGAGGCTGAGTGTGTGGAGGCCGACAGCGGGAGGCTGGCTGCTGAGCTCAACCATGTGCAGGAGGCCATGGAGGGCTACAAGAAAAAGTGAGTGTGCATGCCTACAGGGCCCTGGAGGTGGGGAGGAGCCGGATGGGAGGCCTCTGCTGAAGCATCTGTAGGATCCCCACAGGACTTCCTGGGCCTTGGAGAGTGTGTTCAGTGGATCAAGTGTGTGAGCAGTGGCTCCCAGGAAGTGAGCCTAGGAATCCAGCAGGAGCTCCACTGCTGCCTTTCCATTCTCTGCCAGCCTTCCTGCTTTGGGCACCCGGCTGAGGGCTTTCCACACCAGGACAGTACTCTTTGAAACTAAGGTGCTGGAATGATTTAGACTCGGGGTGGGCCCACCCAAGAGCCAAAGGGCTTGAGAATACAAGTTGGGATAAGACCTAGCCAGGAGCAATGCGCAAACAGATCACACAAAGACAATGTTACACCAGGAAAGGTTTGATCCTTTTTATGATCCCTGGAAGATCTTGGCTAGTCACTGAGGCAGGAGTTGAGGTTCCAGCTCTGAGTTCTAGTCCTTTCTCCACATGTAGGTATGAAGAGGAGGTGGCTTTGAGGGCTACGGCAGAGAATGAGTTTGTGGTTCTCAAGAAGGTAAGAGTGGGTCTGCTTGCAGGGCAGGGAGGGAGAAGCCACCTTTGTGGCCTCCAGGCACAGTCCCCCAGGCTGGCCAGTGACCTGACCCTTTCACACGTGCCTTACCTCCTCTCTGCTTCCCCCCCCCCTCAGGATGTGGACTGCGCCTACTTACGTAAATCAGACCTGGAGGCCAACGTGGAGGCCTTGGTGGAGGAGTCAAGCTTCCTGAAGCGTCTCTATGAAGAGGTAGATTCACTCGCTCACATGCCACAGACACAGAGATGGGATGGAGGGTTCAGGGACCTGAGCCTGAGAGTGCACAGCCACAAGCCACATGGATGAAACTATCACCTATACCCATGTGAAAAGGTCCCACTGTGCATGGTGTAAAATGGCGAATGTGCAGAGCTACAGAGCGTCTGTGTTCAGATGTATGAGAATAATCATGCATTATGTGTATGGCTTCTGTGCCTGTGGGTATCTCTGCATGTCAGAGTATGCTGCATGCTAGACTTTAGATAGATATGAAGGGGATTTCATGTATGGAGATCCACAGTGGACTAGATACTGTTTGGCATTCAAATCCAGACCCTTTGCCTAGGTCTTCAGGTTAGACCTTCCCCACACTCTCATTTTCAAGTCGGAGGCTAGCCCCAGGTGATGATTAGGGTTTCTGGTTTGCTGTTCTATATTGTGTCTGTGTGTGAATGAAGGAGGAAGGGGCAGGAATCACAGACCTTCTGTCTCAGTCAGGGTTTCCATTCCTGCACCAACATCATGACCAAGAGGCAAGTTGGGGAGGAAAGGGTTTATTCAGCTTACACTTCCACACTGCTGTTCAACACCAAAGGAAGTCAGGACTGGAACTCAAGCTGGTCAAGGAGCAGGAGCTGATGCAGAGACCATGGAGGGATATTCCTTACTGGCTTGCTTCCCCTGCCTTTCTCAGCTCGCTTTCTTATAGAACCCAAGACTACCAACGCAGGGATGGCCCCACCTACAAGGGCCCCTTCTTGATCACTAATTGAGAAAATGCCTTACAGCTGGATCTCATGGCGGCATTTCCTCAAGGGAGGCTCCTTTCTCTGTGATAACTCCAGCCTGTGTCAAGTTGACACACAAAACCAGCCAGTATACCTTCCTCAAGAGCTCCACCAGAGAATCAATGCTATCCTCAGGAACGGGGCACCAAGCCAAAAAAGGCACCAAGTATAATACCCTTACTGTTGACTCCGCAGGAGGTCCGCGTTCTACAAGCCCACATCTCAGACACCTCCGTCATCGTCAAGATGGACAACAGCCGGGACCTGAACATGGACTGTGTCGTGGCTGAGATCAAGGCTCAGTATGATGATGTTGCAAGCCGCAGCCGGGCAGAGGCTGAGTCCTGGTACCGCACCAAGGTGATTGCCTCCTAGACACAATTATGGGAGCCATGCAAGGTGTCTCTTAGGAAAGGCTTCCTTTCCCTTAGAACTGGTAATGGAAAGGCTGACTGACCGCAGGTTGGGGTGGCCAGCCAGCACTGCTATGTGGAAATGTTGTACAAGCCACCCACTCATTGGTGTTATGCTCAGGGGGTGATTCTCCTACTATGCTTCATAAGCATCTGTGCCCCGTCCCCACCCCCAGTGTGAGGAGATGAAGGCCACAGTGATCCGGCATGGGGAGACCCTGCGCCGCACCAGAGAGGAGATGAATGAGCTGAACAGGATCATCCAGAGGCTGACGGCCGAGATCGAGAATGCCAAGTGCCAGGTAGGTTGAAAGTGGATTCGGGCAATCAATAAGCAGAGGCAGGCAGCATCACCAGGCTCTTGGCCCACTAGGATGAAATGGCATGGCTCAAACTGAGCATGAGAGGTAGCATGGACTAGAGAGAAGGCAGGGTTGCCCTCATCTCATACAGCACTGATGCTGGGGAGACACATTCTTCCATGTCCAACAGCCATTGCCCGCCAGCAAAGAGAGATGCTGAAAAGTCCCCGGCCCCATCTCCTCCTTGGATTGCCAGCATATCCAACTACCTGCCCTGACTCTCTCAAGGGCTCTCTCTTCCCTTGCTCTGTACACTAGGAGGAGCCCACCCCAGGCCCCACCCCACCCATATCTTGTTCTAACTAGACGACCCCTCTTTACTGACAGCGCTCCAAGCTAGAAGCTGCTGTGGCTGAGGCAGAGCAGCAGGGAGAGGCCGCCCTCACTGATGCCCGCTGCAAGCTGGCTGAGCTGGAGGCTGCCCTGCAGAAGGCCAAGCAGGACATGGCCTGCCTGCTCAAGGAGTACCAGGAGGTGATGAACTCCAAGCTGGGGCTGGACATCGAGATCGCCACCTACAGGCGCCTGCTGGAGGGCGAGGAGCACAGGTGAGCCTAGAACCTTGTGGGAATGAACTCCAGGGGCCAAACTGTCTTGAACATGCAAGCTGGCTAGGGCCTGTCAAACCCTGGAAGGAGATGACCCTGGTCCACTGGCTGAACTGTGCTGTCCCAAGTGTGACACACAGCTCTCACCACCCTACTCCAGTCTGGGCTTCAGTGCTAATGGCTACCTATCACATAACAAATGCTCTATGTCAAGTGCCCGTTTTTAATCCTCCATCCTGTCAGGTAAGTACCATTTTTCCTGTCCAAACACAGAAGCAGATTGGCTCAACAGCCAGTACATTTCCCAGACACAAAGTTACTAAGCTCTGTAGATTAGTAACTTTGTGTCTGTGGAATACAACACTGGGTCCAGGGCTTCTAACGCCCATTTATAGTTTCCTTTGAGATGACGTTCATGTATAATAAGGATGATGTACCCTGTATATAATCTAGCTCTATCTAATCCTTGCTTCAAGCATATTCAGCAGGTTCAGACACTCTGATTGCAGGCAGTGTGTAAAAGTCACAATTACACTCAGTGCTGCTCTAAACAAAGAGAGTTGGTCTCCCTGGATTGAGGATACAAAAAAGAAAATGAATATTTGATGAGGATTTGGGAAAGCCCTTCCTGCCTTTCAGGAAATAGAGTCTACCTAGAACAAAAGCTGACCCCGTATGTCCCCCAGGCAACTGCCTCAAGGAACCCAGCTCACTGCTTGAAACTAATGGCCCTTTCTTTCCCCTAGGCTGTGCGAGGGTGTGGGCTCTGTGAATGTCTGTAAGTATCTGCTGGAAATGCAAACCTAGAAAAATGGTTTTGGGAGATGGGAGAGGTGATCACGGGGCTGCCTCGCTGAACCTCCAATGTTCCCCAACTTCCTCAGTCTCCTCCAGGCTCTTCTTTAAGGACTTCTGGGAATGGGAAAGGGAATCCAAAAAGTTGAGTGCCCCTTCCTGGTGGTCATCAGGAACTGCAGCCCAGGGAGATGGGTCTAGGGATCCTTACAGCTCTCCAGATGTGCTGTGAGGTTGACAGAACAGACTTCTGGTGGGTGGGTGACCCCCCAGCAAGCCCCTCATCCCTCCCTGTTCCTCTTCCCACAGGTGTCAGCAGCTCCCGTGGAGGAGTCACATGTGGAGGCCTCACATATGGCACAACTCCAGGCCGCCAGATTGCCTCTGGGCCCTCTGCCACTGGGGGCAGCATCACAGTGATGGCCCCTGACTCCTGCTCTCCCTGCCAGCCCCGCACCTCCAGCTTCACCTGTGGGAGCAGCCGCTCAGTGCGCTTTGCTTAGTGCCAGGACCTCCAGATGAGCCACCTGTCTGCCCAGAGTGGAGTGGTGTGTGAATGGGAAATGTGTGCTTGCTTCCAGAATCTTCCAGATGTTCCTGTGAGAGGAAAGAGTTCAGGGCCACTCTCCTCCGTCTTTGCCTTTTAGGGAGTTGTCTCTCAGTTCTCCTCTGGCTTCACTTGAGAAGGTCATTCCCAACCCTTCCCTTAACCCCAACCTGTCTTCATACTTGTAAATGATTTGTATCATTCACCAAGCTCTCTGGGACACTACCAGTCACCCAGAATGTCTGAACAATAATGCTTGGCCTTCTTGGATTGAGGCATGATCCCAACCACCCAGCCATGCCCCCCAAAAACAAGGACCAGAGGGAACCCTTCCCAAGCAGCTTCCACTTCTGGCCCCAGGTACAGGGGCAGCAAGCACCTGTCTATCATTGGTTGAGTTTACTAACCTCGCTGGCTGACTGCCTTCCTTGGGACAACCTGCTCTAACCACTCTTCTTGAAGTACTTCCCAGAAAATAGTCTGCTCTCTGGGGAGGGCTACTACCACAGCCCCTGGCTAGGGGGCTTTGAACAGGTCTTGCTGTTCAAGAAGGCTTTGCACATTTCAACGACCCCATACTTGCTCCAGGCCTCCCCCGCATGTGCACAGGGAACTGTCCAAGGGAGAGCTGGTGGGATGGGGACTATGGCCACTTTCTGTCTGTGGGTGCCTCGCCTTCTGGGTTGACCCCATCTGTGTTTCAATAAATGCTGTTGTGATGCAAGGGTGTGCGGTTTTGTGTCAGTGACCCACCCCCCCTTCCCCACACCTGTTTGCCCACACCATCCAACCAATCTTAGGTCAGTCACACACTGGTAACCAGCATTTTTGAAAAGCTAGTACCATAGGTCACAAGGTAACCTTCTCCACTCACCCCTGTGACTCCTTTTCCTGGCCATTCCCAAAGCCTGATCCACTTGTCCTCTTGGGTCCCTGCTGACTTGGACACAGATCCAGCTTCCCCTACATTATCCTCACCACAAAATAAACCATCCCGTTGTCCTGTTTAAGTTTACTATTGCTGTGGTGAAATATTACCAAACCAACCTGTGGGTAAAAGGGGTTATTTGGCTTGTATTTCCTTGTCTTTGTTCATCCTCAAAGGAATTCAGGACAGGAACTCAAACAGGGCAGGAACCTAGAAGCAGGAGCTGATGCAGAGGCCATGGTGGGGAGTGCTGCTTACTGGTTTGCTCCCCATGGCTTGCTCAGCTTGCTTTTGATAGAACCTATGACCACCAGCCCAAAGATGGTACCTCCCACAGTGGGCTGATTCCTCCCCATTAATCACTAATTAAAAAAAATACCTAATATCCTAATGCTTATGGAGGCATTTTCTCACTTGAGGCTCCCTCCTCTCCAATGACTCCAGCTTGTGTCAAGTTGACATGAAACTAGCCAGCACAACTGACCTCCCTTGTCAACTTGACACACTAAGATATCGCTGTTAAACCCACAGCCTTTCCTTTCTTGTCCATTTAAGCCTACATACATGTGTCTATGCGCACAGGACAATGAGTAGTGTTCTTGCTTTCTCTTTGTCTTATCTTCTGAAACAGGGTCTCTCTGAACCTGGCGCTAGCTGATTGGCTAGACTGCTGCACCTGAGCCTTGGGATGGGTGTCTCCTCAGCTTGCATTAGTGTTACGTTCATCCATGGCCAAACCTAACTCTTTTATGGGGTCTCTGTGCTTACACAACAAGCAGTTTACTGGCTCAACTGCCCTCTGGGGGGGGAATACTTTAAAGGAGCCCTAAAACTGACAGATTAAGGAAAAGCCAGAAAACCCAGTAACCCAAACAACGAGGATGGTCTGCTTGCTTCTTCTTTGAAACATCACAAACCAAGCTAACATCTTCATCAAAGAAGTCAGACCTCTGCAGTTAATTCTTGCTTAAATGTTCTATGTTCTCCCCAGACATAAAGTTCCCAATGGGTTTGAGATCATGGGTCACAGCTCTTCTAAAATAACCACAAGCTTGGTCCGGGCTATCCTTTCCCAGTCTGAAGCAGCCAGCTTTTCCTGCCCAGACCCCAGCGCCTCTGCTTCCTCATTCTAATAAACACCCCTAGGACGGCTCCTTCTCCACCCCCACTGTCCTTCACCATCTCCTGTTTCAGTCCTTGTGGTCTTAGAAAATACAACTTCATCTTATTGCTCCTGAGGCAAACAGTGAATAACACAAGTTATCCACACAGCCCAGGGACTGCAAGGTGAGCCCACAGTGAGATGACTCCCCGGGGACCTGACCCTACTGGTGCCATCCGTGTCCCTTCTGCTTTCTGTGTGTGGGCATTGAGAGGTGACCCTGTAAAGGGTTTGCTCATTAAACAGTATTGCAACTAGGTCATCAGCACTAAATTCTGCTTTCCTCCATGAGGGGACCGTCCTAGAAAGACCCACGGTGAGAACTGCCATTCATCTAGCTCCCACCTGTGAAGAGGAAACTTCTGGTTTGTAGGGAGTCAGTTATGTCAAATGATGCTTTTCTGGAACACACAGGTGAAAGGATGTCTTGCTAAAGTAGACGCGGGAAAGAATGTTTTCCTGAAGCAGACACAGATGATAGGATGTTTTGCTATAGCAAACATGTGAAAGGACTTGTGATGAAGGAGTATAAATATGACCGACCTCACAGTAGGAGACAAGCACTAAGCCTTGATTTGGTTTTCTCTGCCTCATCATTCTTCACTAACAACATGCATGCATGTTTTGGTTCACCTTACATAGTGTTGAGCTCCACCAATGGTTACACACAGGAGAAGCTCACCAAAGAATTTCTTGTGCAGTTCCTGCAGTTTCTTGCCACGTCTGAGGCCTCACCTCTGGCCTTGTGATTTCTTCAGAATTGAACTACAGCTGCTGGTTCATGTGTGGTGTCTGCTTGCTTAGAGGACTGACCTGCAGCTGCTGAGTCCTATTTGGTGTTTGCGACAGGACTGAACTACTGACAAAGAAGTTCAAGCTCACCCCCAAAGAACTATTACTGAACAGGTCCACTTCCCCCAGATCCTAATAACTTTTCTCTTCCACTTCCTCTGCTGGGTGGTGGGCTAGAGGAGAGGTTGAACCCTTTTTAAAAGTAGGTTGGAAAAAGTTTATGCCTACACACCTGGGTGTACCTGGAAATCCCTGCTCAGTCCTCACAAGCCAAGGCAGCCCCAGTGTGCCCCATGGACAGCTAGGAGAAGACTGACTTCCAGGAAGATAGGAGGAAGTTCTCAAAGCCCACCCGACAGCCACACATTTCCTCCAACAAGGGAACACCTCCAACAAGGCCATGCCTCCTAATAGTGCTTCTTCCTGGACCAAGCATATTTTAAAAACACCACATTCTCATATTTTTTTAATGTTTGGTTTCCAGTTGGTGGAATGTTGAGAAAGGATTAGGTGTGGCCTTGCTAGGAGAGGCCATCTGGGGTTGGACTTTGAGTTTTTAAAAATCTATATTAGGTCCATTCTTCTTCTTCTTCTTCTTCTTCTTCTTCTTCTTCTTCTTCTTCTTTTTCTTCTTCTTCTTCTTCTTCTTCTTCATCTTCTTCTTCATCTTCTTCTTCCTTCTTCTTCTTTTTCTTCTTCTTCCTCTTCTTCCTCTTTCTCCTCCTCCTCTTCCTTTTCTTCTTCTACTTCTTCTCCCTCTACTTCTCTCCCTCCTCCTCTATCTTCCCCTCTTTCCACTCCTCCTCTTTCCCCTCCCTCCTGCTTGTAGATCAGGTGTAAGTTCTCAGCTACAGCTCCTACACCTCAACTGCCTGCCCACCTCTGAGACTGTGGGAGACACATCCCAAAGCATCAGAAGAACTTCTTTGCCAGGGAAACTGTCCAAAGAAAGGCTTTGCTACAACTGAAGAACAAATGTATAATCTTATGCAAAAAAAAATGTGTTTTTGTTCATGATATCTTTTTGAGTTTTTTGTTTGTTTGTTTGTTTTGTAACTATCAAAGAACATACAGGAAGTAGTACTCTCCCTGAACAGGAAGGGAAAGTTGTCCATTAGAAGTCGTTGTCTTCATTTTACTCCAGGCAGTCCAGAGGGGACTCTGAGCAGGCCTCCACAGGTGACACTTTCTGGGACTGTGTTCTGGTCAGTTTATTGTGCTATTGTTTTTGTTTTGTTGCTGTTGTTTGGGGGTATTTATTTTTTTGGTTTTGAGGAGGTGTCTTAGTCAGGGTTTCTATTCCTGCACAAGCATCATGACCAAGAAGCAAGTTGGAGAAGAAAAGGTTTATTTGGCTTACACTTCCAAATTTCTGTTCATCACCAAAGGAAGTCAGGACTGGAACTCAAGCAGGTCAGGGAGCAGGAGCTGGTGCAGAGGCCATGGAGGGATGTTTCTTACTGGCTTCCTTCCCCTGGCTTGCTCAGCCTGCTCTCTTATAGAACCCGGGTCTACCAGCCCAGGGATTGTATAAGGAGCCTTCCCCCCCCTTGATCACTAATTGAGAAAATGCCTTGCAGTTGGATTTCATGGAGGCATTTCCTCACCTGAAGCTCCTTTCTCTGTGATAACTCCAGCTTGTGTCAAGTTGACACACAAAACCAGCCAGTCCAGGGGTTGCTTTGCTTTTTGTCAGCTTGACACAAGCTAGAATCATCTAGGAAGAGGGAACCCCAAATGAGAGCATGCCTCTCAGATTGGCCTGTAGGCATGTCTGTGGGCAATTTTGTTTTGATTGATGATTGCCATGGGAGGGCCCAAATAACTAGAGGTGGTGCCGCCCCTTAGCAGGTGGTCCTGGGATGTATTAAAAGCAAGCTTAAGGGCCCATGGAGAGCAAGTCAGTAGCCAGCATTCCTCGGTGGCTTCTGCTTCAATTCCTGCTTCCAGGTTCCTACCTTGAGTTCCTATCCAGATTTCTCTACATAATAAACTATGATTGTAAACAAAACAAACCCTTTCCTTTCCAAGTTGCTTTTGGCCAATGTTTTAATACGGCAATAGAACTCAAACTCAGACTGTCAACTCAGGAGTCATGACTTCTGTCTAAGCCATTTGCCAAATGACTCCAACAGAATTCTGAGGCTTAAACCTGGTTCCCCACACAGGGGCCTGTCTTAACTGCCATTCTAAGATGTGCCCAGGATTCTTGATGAGGAGAGGTTATAATGCAAAAACTCTATGAGGCTCCACACACCTTCCATGACTTAACTGACATGGCAGCAAACAGTTGGACAGGACCAGGCAGAGCCCTGTCTGGATGCATCAAACAAGCCATAATGTTCATCCCAAGTAAACAATTAGGGAAAGGCTTGGAAAGTTATATGGATACTGGTATTCTCTAGACCTAGTTTGTATCCTGAGCCAGCAGTCACTTCTTAGGGCCTTAGTTTCCACGTGTGTAAAATGGAATGTTTTGAGAGAAACGAGTGAAATTATATACACATGTCAGAAGCTGGATGGGTGCGTAATTTAACATGTTATATAATTTCACTTTCCCTTTCTCCTTTTCACCTGTTGCTTATCCCAGGCTGGGCTCCAACCCTGAAGCAGAAGTGAAAGGTCTAACGACCCGATGTCTGAGAATAAAAAGAAAAAAAGCGAGTCTCCTCCACAGCCAGAATTGTCCAACTCCACTCTTGCCTCTGACTGCCCCGACCAGCAGTCCCTCCCACTGGCTGGCTGAGGGGTCCTTTGGGATCTTATTTAAATGCAGGTTCCTGAAATGGTTCCTTGAACTCACACTCCAGTGACCCTGTTGATCTGCATCTTTTTTCTATCTTTCCTATAATCATCCTCACTGCCCCTCAGAGGACCGTCCTACTTCATACCGTCAGGTACAGAGCAGCACTGGACACGACTACTGATGATCACGTCTTCTGGGCCACAAGAGTTGGGGGAACCCAAGTCCTCACAGACCATTCTGCTGTCCTTGGAATTGCTGACACATGTGGACAGAGACAAGAGATCAGAAATCTCTTCATGACAGACGTTGTGTAGCCCAGAATCATCACCCGGCTGCTCTGCCTCAGTCATGGAAGCCTCCTCCAGCCTGTGGCACTAGGGAGAGAGGGAAGGATTTTGGAAAGGTACGGCCAATGGGAAATCCCCGTAGGCTGTCAATGACCTTGGTCACATTTAGCTTCATGGTGGTGCACACCTTTAGTCCCAGCACTTGGGAACCAGAGTTCTAGGATTACAGGTGCATATCACCACATCTAGGCCTCTTTTCCTTCATTTTTATGACACTTTATTATAAAACTCATGTGATTTCACATGTGAGCCAGCAGAGGGAAGAAATGTTAACACTGGGGTAGCCCTGACAACGCTTAGTGACGTTGCTATACGGCTGTGTGCCAGCGTTCATTTACGAGGTCCCTTTACAGATGCTATGTTGTTCACCTTCAGACTGACTCTGCAGGCTTGTCAGAACATGCACAGTTGCCTGCACTCTACAGAGCAGAGAAAGTCTCAGCGCAGCTGTGATTTGTCTAGTTATCCGCTGGGACAGGCCAAGTACAAATTACAGAAGCTTCTGTCCTGGGGCCTGTCCCTGAGACCCTCAGAGTCCAGCATGCTGAAGGAAGAGCCTGCTTACAACAGACACTGGCTGGCAGCATCTCCCCACTTCTTCCCAGAAGACAGCGCATGAGCCACGCTGCAGAAGGGGCCCTTTCCCACAAGATTTTAGCTCCTCTGACATGAGTAATAACCCGCACGTGATATATCTTTCATCCAGGTTGAGAAGAGGGTGGAAACTGAGTCAGGAATGTATACAAAGTCAGTGTCACAACATCACAAGTCCAGGGCCACACCATCTTTTTCTTACTTTATGTGGAAAAAATAAATTGGAAACTTCTTCACTGTATGTACAAAAAAATACAATTCAAATTGACCAGTGATCTCAATGGCCCAGGTGTATGAGGGAAAGATGTAAATCTAGTCATGGGGAAAACATAGAGGACATCATGAACACCACGGAGCTCCTACACTGAGGATATCACTAATGTGGCAGGGCTCCTACACAGAGGACATCTCTAATATCACAGAACTCCTGCAACACAGAGGCCTTCTCTAATACCACAGAGCTCCTACACTGAGGCCCTTAAAGGAAGGACCAATAGACTTGGCCACTTTCAGGCTGAAGGTTTCTGTTTGATAACAGACACCAAGCAAAGAAAGAAGACAAAAATAGGCTGGTTGAGACCAGTACATGCATCATGAGACACCAAAGGGTTACAGGTGAAGGGAAGGACAAGGCAAAGATGCAGAGATCCAAGGGGGCTTGGGGGAAGGCATCTCAGTCAAAAAATGAGGCAGCTGAAAAAAACCAGAGGAGGAAATGCAAATGAGTCCTGTAAGAATACAAGACACATGGTGCCAGCCAACCGGGGAAAGGGGAAATTAACACGACCAGTCCCATGCCAGTGGGCATCCGTCAGACCCACAGACTACAGAGTGACCAGGGAATGTGCTGAAACAACACAGGAGTGTCAGCACAGCTGCAACCTAAGCCATTCCAAAGTTGGCAGGAAGAAAGCAGACCCCAGATGTGAAGCAGAGGGGCCCAGGCAATCTCAGGCTCCTGACCTGCTGCTCAGCCTTCTCCAGCTCACAAGTTAGCCTCTAGAGGGTGTGGCTCAACTCACTGAGCTCCTCCTTGCCTTTGCAAAGATTCTCACCTTGCCGGGTCACAGTGACCTTCGCTGGGTCACTGGGACCTCATCTCTTCACACTGTGGTTGCAAGCAAACAAGCAAATGCTGTGATGATCCCTCCTTCCCAGACCAGCATGGCCCCAGCTCACAGGAGAGCTCAGCCTCCAGAGGGTGGTTCTCACGGCTTCTCCATTATAGAGTAATCCTGGGCTGCAGCTAACTCTCAGCTCTATAATTACCAGCCCTCGCATGCCCAGCAGGGAGCTGGACCTGGACAGCTGCCCACTGAAAGGTGTGTGAGTGAGTGCTCTACCCCAGAGGAAGGAAAAGCCCCATGATGCATCTCTTGAGGTGATAAAAATGGTCTGATTCCAGGAGAGTCAAGGTTAGAGTAACCAGAACAAACTGGTGTCAAATCTCCTTAGGGCTAATGAGGGTCAGTGGTACAGCATTTGACACACATGCAGGAGACTTGGGTTCTATCACTAGAACCATATATGATGTCAGCAGTGGCAGAGGCAGCAGTGATGGTGGTGGTGGTGGTGGTGGTGGTGGTGGTGGTGGAGATGGTGGTGGTGGTGGTGATGGTGATGGTAAAAATCATCGTTCACTCTGTTCATATCTTCAAGGGAAGGAGGTAAATTGGCAATCATCTCAGACTAAAACAAGGGATTTACACTGGCATTGAGCTCCAGAGGTTCACACACACACACAGCTGCAGAGTTTGACCGTTTGTTACAGAGTGATTAATAAGTAAGCTATATTCCTCTGGTGCTTTGAAGGGCATCAGGGGTTCAAGGTGCCGCTCCCAGGGCCTTTTCCTGTCCTCTCCCACTGAAGACGTTTGCCCCCTACCTCCTCTTCAGCCCCCATGTCTGGTGCCTCCTGCTTCTTCTGTTCCTCTCCTTCTGTCTGTGTTGCTGTCCACCCACACTGGGAGCTCTAATCTTCTTCCCCTGAGCCCTAGAGTGGGTCTGGGGGAACTAGGAGTCGAGGCTAGACAGCAGAAGAAGATAGGCAGTCAGAGCTGACTCTGACCCCCAGCAGGATCTCCACTCCCCACTCTCTATAACTGCCTGAGCTTCTTGTAGCCCTCTATGGAGCCTCCTGTGCTTGGTTGAGCTCCATCTGATGTCAGCTTCTCAGCGTCCACCTCCATGCACCTTGTTTCCGGTCTCAGCGCCTTGACGTAGCCCTGGAACAGAGGCTCCATGTTGCTCTCACAGCACTTGCAGTTCTTGTAGAACTGCCACTTGGTCTCCACAGCTTGTTCTGCTGCTCCAGGAAGTGCACCCGCCATTCAGGAAGAAGGGGAAGGACTCAGGAGACCGACTCTGGGAGGGTGCCAGCTCCCATACAGGGTTAAACTAGCTGTCATCAAAAAAAAAAAAAAAAAAAAAAAAAAAAAAAAAAACAAATAATAAAGACATGGCAGAGAAAGGAACCCCTAGACTTGCTGGTGGAAATGCAAATGAGTCCATTCACTGTGGAAATCAATCTGGACGACCCTCAGAAAACTAAAAGGAGATCGATGATACGACACAGTTGTGCTATTCCATGTGTCCACTCGGAGAGACGCCAGCATGTTCTTGCTTGGGACTACACTGTTCCTGATCGCCAACAGAACCGGCAATCTGTGCTCAGTTTGACCTGCCATGCCCCTCACCACACACCTAAGTTTGTCCAGCTCTAAACCAGGTAATTTCTCCTTAAGCCTGGTACATAGGAGGATGGTCCAGGCCAAATGAAGCCACAAGCTGCCTATGTTTATGGGAAAGGAATCAAACCCTGATTATCCAGAAGGTCTAAGACTTTGGTCTGCAGGCCACACATCAGGCCAGCCTCTGGTCTACTGATCTACAGGATGATACCTACCACCAATGCACTGATCTACAGGACGATACCTACCACCAATGCACTGATCTACAGGACGATACCTACCACCAATGCACTGATCTACAGGATGATACCTACCACCAATGCACTTGGCAGCATGCAACTCAGTCCTGTTTGGAGCCTGAAGGGCATTAGAAGGGAATATGTGGCTGTCAGTCAGCCTAGGAGGAGAAGTCTCTCCTCAGGCCAAGAACTGAAACTTCTCAATACCAAGGGCAGCACCCATGGGTGATACCCAGAAGACATATGATATTTGGGTCTGCATCCCTAGAAGCCAATTAGAAAAAAAGATGCAACCTCTAAGCAAGTGAGGCCTCCCACCAGGGCACATGGACAACACACAAACTGCAGGCTGGACTCCAGTTCCTTCTCTCAGTTTCATGTTCCATGCAGTGGATACCTGCAGAGCTCACAGTCATGGGCATGAGAGATACGCAGCCAGGTGTGATGGTTCTTGCCTATAATCCTAGCGCTTGAGAGGCCAGCCTGGGCTCCATAACCTCGTGAGCTCCAAGCTGCCTGGGGTACACAACAAAGACCTGTCTTAAGGAAGGAGGGAGGGAGGGAAGGAAGGGAGGAAGGAACAAAGGAAGGGAGGAAGGAAAGGGAAGGAGGGAGGGAGGGAAGAAGGAGGGAGAGTGGGAGGGAGAAAGGGAGGGAGGGAAAGAGGGAAGGAGGGTAGAAAGAAAGAAGTCTGTGGGCAAGGAAAGAATTCCAAGGGACTCTGTCTCTCAGGTCCTGAGAAAGTGTAGGGGCAGAGGATACCTTGAGCAGAATTCCTGAAGATTCACTGACTCTCTTAGGATGCTTTGGATACCAAGTGGGGGCTTTTGGGGTCCCAGCCCCCTCCATCAATTACAGCCTGCTCATACCCCTCAACCTGGAGATCAACTCAGGGTTGTGTAGGAGGGAAGGAGTCTCTATCCCCTCTTGGTCCTGGCTCCATGCTACATGCCAGGGTGAAGGCTACTCTCTGTGATAACTGTGTAGCCCTTATCCCTCCCATGTGTGGTAGCTGGAACCTGGAAGTTGGGCTCACAAACATATATACAACTCACTGGGCAGATAAGAAGCAGCAAAAAGCCCTCCTGTGCCGGGGGGGGGGGGGGTAGCTTCACACCTGTTGTTACACCTGAGCCCCATGGCAACACTTGAAAGTCAAGACCGAGGTTCAGCTATGTTCTGCAAGCTACAGGGTGGTTGGTAGCAAGACAACTAGAACCGTAACCATCTACCATGTTCTGGGTTAATAACAGTCTCTTGCCTGTTGGTAAACTGCAACCCACCTGGGGAGGGGGGATCATACCCACCCTGAGTGGGCACAAAGTGCTCCAGGACACTCCACCTTGTCGATGAAGGCCGAGAACCTGCTGTTGAGGCACTTGATCTGTTCCTTCTCCTCATGCTTCACGCACTGAGCATTGGGGTCGATCTCCAGGTTGAGGGGCATGAGCAGGCTCTCATTGATGCAGAAGGGGCTGGCTGGGCCCCCCAAAGCCCCTACTTGGTAACCAAAGCTTTTACCAAGGTACAGAGACTACTTGTAACTTCCTGTCATCCTTGGGGACTCTACAGTACCTGCTGCTGAAGCCCCTGAGATGCCTACAGCCTGGGCTCCTAGAACTTTCCAGGTGGCTTAAAAAAAAAAATGCCACACCGTCTCTGCTGTGGGCTCCCATTTTGGACACCAAAACAGAGTGTTGGGGGCCGCCCGAACGCTCCTACGTCTTCCATTACAAGATGGCGCCTACTTCCTGTTCTTGCTGAGCTGTAAACAGGCCGAGTGCGCATGCCCAAGCGGAGTTTCCCGCCACTGAGTCTCTGCCTACCTCGTGGCGTCATATGGGGTAATGAGCCGCAGCCAACCAGGGTACGCCACGTCCAAGGCGGGAGGACTTGCCTATATAAGACTTGGGTTCGCGCTCCCTCGGGGTCTCCGCCATGTGAGCTTATGCTCTCCCTCTCAAGAGGCATAAAGCGTTCTACAGAAGGATCCTAAGTGTGCCGCGTCGTCGTTCTTGCTGGCGAGATGGTAGCGCGGGACAACTGGTGCCGAAACCCGGGAAACACGACCAGACCATCGTCAGCACCACCGGAGACCCCTCGAACTCGGGGTGGATTCAGAACTGTAGGTGAAGTCGCCCAGAGAGGTATGTCTTTTTTGGACTTCGGGTTGAATCTCTCTCCACCTTGGGAAGGCAGTCTTGAGGCCTTGGTCATTGTCCTGAGAGCGCTCCTACTTTCTCTGATAGTTTCCTTTTGCATTCATAAAGGTTGGTGTTAGGTGTGGTAAGGCCGACGTAGATAAGCGGTGGCACCTGAGCCCACGCCTCAGTCTCTTGTAGATAAGGGAGCAGCGTGCGGTCCTTTTACCTTCGGTTTCTCGCGCTGGTAAGACGGACGTAGATAAGCCGCGAGTGCGCCCTCATCATGGGTTCATCCCAATCAGTTGTCGCCGCCTTAGAGGCTGTGCTGAAACAACGAGATATCAAGATTGCCAACCGAATGCTTTGGAACTTTGTACGAGAGGTAGATCGAGTGGCTCCCTGGTATGTCTGCTCCACGTCGCTGGCCTTGGTCTCATGGAACAAGTTAGGTAACACGACAGTAATATGGAAACTCATTAAAAACTGCTTGGAGGATAGGGACTGCCAGACTGCTGTTGCCGAGGGCCGAAGTGTTCTCGAAGAAGTCCAGGACAGCATATCAGAAACTGAGCGCAGTGAGAGGTTAGGTGCACTAAGAAGAAACGGGCCCAGAATAAGGAAAATGGACCTCCCGGAAAGTCTACAGACAAGGGAGAGTATTTTAAGGAACCTAGATATAAGGAAAATGGACCTCCTGGAAAGTCTACGGACAAGGGAGAGTATTTTAAGGAACCTAGATATAAGGAAAATGGACCTCCTGGAAAGTCTATGGACAAGGGAGTGTATAAAAGAGAAGTTATCTTTCTGTGTTTGTCCCGGTGCACCGACTGTTTGTCTATGTGTATGTTTATGTCCTCTCTGTGTCTTTGTGTGAATGACTGTTTCATGTTAAAAAGAAAAATTGGTAAGGATTTCATCTGCTGGCAACCTCTTGAGCCAGCCGCAGTTTGTGTGAGGACTGATTTAAAGCTGTGCCACAGCAGCACAGCTCACTCACCCAAGAGGCAAACATGGCTGGGGAAAAAGCCACTTTTAAAAGCCCAGAAGCCTCAATTTTTGGGAAAAACTTTGGTTTGGCTTGTGAAATTCGTGTAATCGCTTTATACTTCTTTCTAATTGGTTTTAATGGTATAAGGTTTCACATATCTTGACTAAAGTGTTATAAATTAATTGGTTATTATTTAAAAGGTATAGTGTTACTAAGAAAAGGTTAGTTTAAAACTGGGGATTCAGTGTTAGAGCTATCTTAACTAGCTACACATGGCCTAACGCAACTCATGCTTGGTTCTTGTTTATAATTGGATTTAAAGGTATATTTTGCATGTCTTGACTATAGAGTATTGGCTTAAGTCACTGGACATGATTTAAAGGGTTTATGTTATTAACAAAAAGTTAGGTTAAAGCTGGTAGTTTAGGGTAGTCGCCATTTTTAAACAACACGTGGCATGACGCAACCCAGGAAATACAGGCCTTTAAGACGCTCCTAAATTGGCATGGTGTTTTGTGTGAATCTTGGCCTGGAGATTGGACTTATAAAGATTAAGATTTAAAATAATGTTTCTTTAATAAGTTACACTGTCATACACTTGAACATAAGAACTGGCAGACAAACCTTGTGCTGTAAATATGTGTTTGCCATTGATTTTAAAGAAAATAGATTGTTTAAAATTGGGATTTGCTTCCAAAATTGCAATTGTGCTCTAATATTGCAAGAAAACATTGAGTTACAATAAAAATCAGTGTGTCATTGGCTGCAGTTTTCAGTTTGCAGGCTCATAATTCTTAACATTTTGTAATTAAGATAATTTTAAGAGTGATACAGCTATGGGTTTTAGAGGCCCATTGCCACCTTTCCACAAGTTTATAGGCTACAATGGTAGGAGCAAAATTTAACCCTCCAAGATTAAAAAGGAGATCTCAGTGGAAATGTATTTGATATCAAGCAGGTTTCTTTGACCATGGAATTACTGGTTTCTTTTGTTTAATCCTCAAAACGTCCTTGTAGGTTTGGGTCTGGTCTTAGATAAAAGGCTCAGATTAGAAGATATTTACATTCCAGTAATCTCATACAATGTCCTTGCCAAGGACTCAGGGTGGATCCTAGGGCAGAATTTTTACATTTGAGTTAATGCAAAGCTTAGAACTGCCTCAGGGGAAGCTAGTGAGAAAGCTTGTGAGAAGTTGTGTCTGCCTTACAGGCCCCACCTAGGGAGTGTTTGGCTTAAAAAAAAAAAGGTTTTTGACTTATCCAGGTGTGGGTTAAAATGCTGTTCAAATCTATGAAAGGTCAAGGAGGCTATAAAGGCATTAACATTTGGCCTGTCTACTCCCTACAAAATTATTGTAAATTTAAAGGGTTGGTTTTTTACTTTACATTCTGATAATTATAAAAGCATTTGCTTCTAACTTTAAAGAAACAAAGCAAAACAATTTCATTAGAAAGTTTTTGCCTCAAGGAATGGCTAACAGCTTTACGTCCTGTGAGAAAAAATGTTTGTCTCTCTTTCAATACAAGAATTAGGATCTTACATTTTTCAGTGTATAATCATAGAATGTTTGTTACAGGCCTTTGCTCTAACTATGGACTTTTAAAATTTTTTAGGTAAATGGTTTTCAAAGATTGTTAGGATATATTAATTGGCTTTATCTTATTTTTACCTTATTTTAAGCTTGCCACAGGAGGTCTTAAACCTCTTTTCAAGAAAACGTTTGTTCCTTGCTTCAAGCAGCAATCAAATTAATTATTATTAATGGTTGATCTATTACATGGCAAGCCTTTTTAGGCAAAATTAATTGTTATCCAAAAGAATTTGTACTCTCAGATCACATGTTTATTCTTTTAAGTTTCTCCCTGCTTCAGCACATACTATAGCAGCTATTTTTGAGATGTTAATAATCAAGCTTTTAATAATAGTAAATATGTATGGGCGGAGTTGGAACCCCCACCTTGCCATGACCATTGCTAAGACACCCTCGGCGCCCCCTCCTTATGAGGCATGCCGCAGAACCTTCTCTTTCCTACCAGAGAGGGTGAGGAGAAAGCTCCGGATGTCTTTTCCCGTCTTTGAAAGCCTGGAGAACACTGATCGGGCGTATGCCCCAGTGGAATATAGTAGGATTAAAGAACTGGCTGAGGCCGTTAGAAAATATGGGGTCTCAGCCAATTTCACATTGGCCCAGTTAGACCGACTGGCAGGGGACGCCATGACACACACCGATTGTCAGATGGTGGCCAAGGCCACGCTTCTCAGCATGGGGCAGTACAGGAATCCAGTCCTCCTCTCCACGGTCCTCCTCTCCACGTTGCCCAAGGATACGGCCCCCATACGGGTGTGAATCCTAGGGGGATTTCTCCCCTACAGGTCTGGCAGATGGATGTCACCCACTTGCCCCTCATTTGGGAGACTCCAATATGTTCATGTGTCTATAGACACATGTTCTGGCATTCTCCATGCCACACCTCTGGTGAAAAAACCACCCTGGTCATCCAGCATTGCCTCGAGGCATGGAGCGCCTGGGGGAAACCTAAATGTTTGAAAACTGATAATGGACCTGCTTACATCTCAAAAATTTAAACAATTCTGCTTACAAATGCAGGTTATCCATATCACAGGTCTGCCTTATAACCCTCAGGGACAAGGCATTATGGAGCGAGCCCACCGTACGCTCAAATCCTACTTAATAAAACAAAAAGGGGGAATAGTGGAGGATTTACCTCCTATACCAAGGGTTGCTATAGCAGTAGCACTCTTTACTATGAATTTTTTAAATTTGGACAAGCATGACCATACTGCAGCTGACCGACACTGTTCAGAACCTGACAGGCCAAAAGAAATGGTCAAATGGAAAGATGTGTTGTCTGGTCAATGGAAAGGCCCGGATCCTATTTTAATAAGATCCAGGGGAGCTGTTTATGTTTTCCCACAGGGGGAAGATAACCCATTCTGGTTGCCGAGCGACTGACATGGAGAATTCTGACACCTGAAGACGACACCTGGACAGATCCCACAGAAACTACTCCTGGCCCTTGAAATTGGTCTGAAGGCTTCGATGAAACTCTCGAATCCTTGCAGGCAGCAGTGTTGGCTGTCAATTCGACTCGAGTGGACCTGTCGCTGACAGAGGGACTCTCTTCCTGGACCACTTCAACCTTTTCTTACTTCAAGGAATGGGTGGGGGTGGGAATGTCTGGCATGGCTGTCTGCTGCGGGCTGGTGTTACTGTTATGGTTGGGCTGTAGGCTCAGAACCCAAGGTAAACGAGACAAAGTGGTCATTGCGCAGGCACTTGCGGCTCTGGAGAATGGAACCTCCACAGAAGTATGGCTGTCAATCCTGAGGCAATAGAAAGCCGGCCCAAACAGCTCTTGCACGCCTGGAGTTAAGCTCATTGCACATGGCAGAGTGTTGGACTGGCGCCTGGAGAAGGTTGTTGAACGAGGTATCGCATGGAGGCTAAATTACCTCCAGGAGGCATATCGCCCAGCATAGGGGTTACCTGCCCAAGTCTCCCCTCTCCCAAAAAACGGCAGAGGACAGGTCGAGGATACCCCGGACGAAGAGAGGAGTCTAGGGGATATCCCCGTACATGGTCTGATTTCTCACTGTACATGGTCTGATTTTTCACAGGGAGGGACGATCTCTGTCTCCACCTTCTAACCAGGTTATCTGTTAGCCCTCATAGTAAATCAAAAAGGGTGAGATGTTGGGGGCCGCCCGAACGCTCCTACGTCTTCCATTACAAGATGGCGCCTACTTCCTGTTCTTGCTGAGCCGTAAACAGGCCGAGTGCGCATGCCCAAGCGGAGTTTCCCGCCACTGAGTCTCTGCCTATCTCGTGGCATCATATGGGGTAATGAGCCGCAGCCAACCAGGGTACGCCACGTCCAAGGCGGGAGGACTTGCCTATATAAGACTTGGGTTCGCACTCCCTCGGGGTCTCCGCCATGTAAGCTTATGCTCTCCCTCTCAAGAGGCATAAAGCGTTCTACAGAAGGATCCTAAGTGTGCCGCGTCGTCGTTCTTGCTGGCGAGACGGTAGCGCGGGACAACAGAGCAGGAGCTGAAGTTCCTGAGCGCACAGCCAGAACTGAGGAGGTAAGAATGGACTCTCACGTCTCTGTTATGTGGGACTGTCCTGGGAACAAAGGACAAGAGGACAAGATCTCACACTGAGACCTGATGACAGCGGCCTGGCCTTTTAGCAGGCTGTGGAGGAACGCCCTGACCACAAAGGCAGGAGAAGGTTGCTAGTGACATTTGCAAGTGTGAAAATTCCCCTAGGCAGCCTGAAGCGGGTGGGCAGAGCTGAAACTCACCTCTTCCAAGGCAAGCAGGGAGACCCTGCAGCACACTCAACCCTGATATTTTCAGCTCTCAGGCGAGCCTCTACCAAGCCTTCCAGTTTCCCTCCTATCGGGATCATTAGCCCACATGGGCATGCCCAGGCTTGGCTGCAATATTCCTGAAACTAAAATTTCCTGTTTCCCTGTGGCGCTACACAGGCACCATCCACGGCAGGCATATAGGGGAGAAAGAACTCTTGGAATCTTTCCCTATGACCACCACACTCCACACCCAGCCCTGGAGTGTGACCATTACAATGTGGGTTGTTCTTAAAGCAGGTCCATCTGCCATCTTGTTCCTTGGCTACTAGCATAAATAACCATGTCCCCAGGAAGCCCTTGCTGTATTGAATGTCTGAACAGGTTGGACCCACGATGTGCCCAACTTGCAGATGCCTCAAGAGAAAGAGGAGCAAGGAGGATGGACATGCTCCCTCTGAAACCCAGCTCCAGTGGGAACACGAGCCAGACGGGGGAAAACAAACCCAGTAAGGGCACAACACTGCATCTTAGCTTCCCATACAAGTTCCCTTGTAGCTGGCTCTGGTCATAGGCCAGCTGAATCTCAGCACAGGGTCAGCTTTGGCAGGAGAAGAGAGGCAGGAATTCTGATCACCAGGCAGACGTTCCTGGAGAAGGTCATTCCAGAGTGTGGGATGCATCAGAAGGACAGGAACTTGAGGGTGCTTCCTCCACAGGAGGTACTCCCTCCACAGGGGGTGCTCCCTCCACAGGGGGTGCTCCCTCCATAGGGGGTGCTCCCCCACAGGGGGTGCTCCCTCCACAGGGGATGCTCCCTTCACATTTACTCCACCTTATTTGGAGGGCATCCTCTATGTGGGACCCAGAGAAGCATGGAGATGGGCGGGTGAGGAAGGTGCCTGCCTTCTGCCAGGGTGCAGTGCCAGCGGCTGGAGCATGGGTGCCTGAGTGCGGTGCTCTGACCTACAGGAATGGAAACCATCTCCAGGCCAGGGTGTTTGTGGAACAGATCTTGCTCTTGGCCCTTCCTCTCTGCTTCCGACACTGTGAGGCAAGAGGCCTCCCTCTGTCCAGCCCTTCCACGTGCTGTTTCTTCTTTGACACAGAAGTAAATGCATCAGAGCAGGTCGCAGCCTCTTGCTTCCCAGTGCTAGGATTGTGGGTTTGCACTGCCCTAACTAGCTTGTATTTCTTGTGCATATTTGTGCAGATGGTGGTGACAGTATCCTAAGCTATTTCCTGAGAATTGTCATATTTCCACCACTTCCTCCACTTTTAAGAAGACTTTTAAAACTCAGTCTCTGTCTCTGTCTCTCTCTGTTTCTCTCTCTCTCTCTCTCTCTTTCTCTCTCTCTCCCTCTCTCCTACCCCTTTGTGTGTGTACATGTATGCGTGTTCATGTGTGTGCGAATGTGTCTGTGTGTATTTGTGTGTATGCGTGTTTGTGTGTGTTTGTGTGTGTGTGTTTGTATGTGTGTGTGTGTGTGTGCTTCACATGTGTGCGGGCATGAGCTGAGGCCGAGACATGGTATCAGCCCATCAGATGCACTGGAAATAGAATCACAGGAATTCCCAGACAAATCCAGGTCCTCTGAAAAAACAGGAAGGCTCTTAACCTGTAGGCTGTCTCTCCAGCCCTATCCCTTCCATCTTTAAAGGGCAAGTGCTCTTTACCTCTGACCCCTCTCTGCAGCCATATCTCCTCTATCCTTAAAGGGAAAGTGCTCTTAACCTCTGAACCATCTCTCCACACTATGGCCTCCATCTTTAAAGGGTAATTTAGGCATTACTGATCATGATTGACAGGTGTTGGCATTTAGTCTAGGCTCCTCCCCACAGTTACCTGGCAACAGCCAGGTGTGCCTGACTCTCTATAAGAGGCTGCTCACCCCCCTCCTCTCTCTTGCTTTCTTGTTCTTGCTCTGCCCCCTGCTCCTGATCCCCATCTCTCCCCATTCTCACCCTAACAAGATATCACCCCACTGTTTTTTGCATGCAGAGCTTCTGCTGAGAAATTCATTGACCATCTCCAGGTGAGGAGCCCCCTCCTTGAAGAGAAAATCACTTCTCTTTTCTCTTTCAAAAAAGTAAGTCATATTTTAGGGTGACAAGAGTCTTAAATGTCATATTTGTGCCTCAAAGAAAGTGAGAGATAGTTTATCCCGGAACCAAATTTGAGTGACCATGGTCTCAAAAACACAGAGCTTGCCCCCCCCCAACCCCCACCCTGGGTTCTGTAGTCCAGGAAGGACTAGGCTTTATGGAGTTTTTATAGTAACAGAAAACAGGAAGTTATACATTAAGGCATTTTAAAAATACATTTTTGGAAATATTAACTGGTCAGTTACAGCAAGCAGAGGAATCTCAGCTCTAAACCTCAGATGCTGTCTGGTAGCAAGCACCCTTAGCCCTCCCATTGATGGAGAATAATGGTTTGTTAAGTTACTGTATCCAAAGGATTGTTTTTAAAAATATGTTCATCAGGATGTTAGGTCTGATACAGCAACAGGCAAGAAATGAGTCTTTAAAGGCTAAAGATAGCTCAAAAGAATTTATAATTAGGCTATCATACAAGCAGCACTTCAAACTCCTAAATAGTCATTCGAAGTTTTTATCAGCCTATCATCAGCCTGTGCAGACAGCTTCTCTCCAGGAATTCATATCAAGTAGGGTAAGGGGTAAACTTCAAATGAGGAAGGACACACACATTCCAAAAGATTAGTAAAATACAATGAAGAAACACAATAATCCAGTGACAACACTCTACTGAAACACCCCCATAAGGAGAAAGCCTCCAGATAGTGGGAAACCGAGAGGCCACTCAGTTACAGTGGCACTGAAATACTCAAGGTGCCAGAAAAGGCTCTGGGAACCCTCCATTCACAAGGTACGGTGGTTTGAATGGGAATGGTCCCTACTAGGCTCATATATGTGAATGCTTGGTCCCCAGTTGGTGGGACTGTTTGAAAGGGATTGGAGGTGTGGCCTTGGAGGAAGTGTGTTATTGAGGTTGGGCTTGGAGATTTCAAAAGACCATGCCAAATTCAGTCTTGTTTTCTTTCTGTTTCCTCCCTGTGGGTCAGGATATAAAGCCTTCAGCAGCCGCTGCAGCACCATGCCCACCTGTCTGCCTATCTGCCTGTCTGTCTGCGTGCCTGCTGCTTGCTGCCTGTCTGTCTGCCTGCCTGCCTGTCTGCCTGCCTGCCTGCCTGCCTGCTTGCCTGCCTGCCTGCCTGCTGCTTGCTGCCTGTTTGTCTTCCTGCCTGCTGCCTGCTGCCACCATGCTCCCTACCATGATGGCCATGGACTCACTGAAACGTAAGCAAGACCCCACTTAAACTCTCTTTCTCTTATAGGTTGTCTTGCCATTGTGTTTCATCATAGTAACAGAACAGTAGCTAAGGCAGTACACTGGAAAGTGCAGAGAGCTTAGGTCCTCTAGTGTGGGTACTAATGATCCTACCTGCATTATTATCCCTAGGGGATGTGCACCCATGGGCAGATCAGAGGCAAAAAATATCCTAACCCATGAGATCCTACAACAGAATTGCCACTTTGTAGCTCAGGCTGCTCTGTGCTGAGTCTAGACAGCACCCAGGATGGGCTCATAAGCACCTGGAGCCAGAGGACCTGCCCTGTGTGAGGTCCTAAGAAAAGAAGCTGTCTCCATCTCAGCCGGGAGCTGGCTGAGCTGTCTCCCTGAGACTAGTCAGCTAGTCTTTAGAGTTGGAGTCATGAGCACCCTCTGAATTAAAGAAGGGGACTTGGATGCACCTAAAAGTCCCTGCATCTGATGGGACAGGCCAGAGATTCATAAACTGAAGTAGCCTTTATCAAGACACAGGGACATCTAGAGAGTAAGCCAGAATCTTGACCATGAGACTGGCTGAGGCTGGGAGAGGGGGTGGATGCTTCATGTGACCCTGGGTTTGCAGCGAAGACTGCACACAGACACACAACTACTTTAGGAGCTTGTATTGGGCCTCCACCACCATACACTCAGTCCAGGGGATCTCAGACAACTGACACTGAAAGTTGATCCCCAGAACTCAGCAGTATGGATGCTGACACGTGACCAAACACTGGGTAGCACCAGTGATAAGGATTCCCAGAATGACTGGGCCAGTAGGGTCCTTATCAAGTTGAGAATCAGCCACTGGGTCTGTTGCCCTTGCAGCTGCCTCCTGCGCAGCACAGCTCTGCTCCAATGCCCACCCCAGATTTAGTACAGGCTGAAAGTCTTGCAGAGGAAGCCAGCAGAGGTATAAACTTTTCTCAACCTACTCTAAGAAGGGTCCAACTTCCCCTCTAGCCCACCACCCACCAGAGGTAGTGGGGAAGAAAGGGTGTTGGGATATGGAGGATGTGGATCCGTTTAGGAGTAGTTCTCTGGGGTGAGTCCAATCTTCTTTGTCCTTAGTTCAGTCCACTAGCAAACACCACACACAAATCGGCAGGGGCAGTTCAATCCAGAAGAAACTTTGAGGCTCACCAACCAGCCCAAGTCCACGGAATTGGCAAGAAGGCACAGGAACGCCAGGAGCAGTACTTTGGCAAGTTTCTCTCTATTTTCTCTCTCTACAAGTTTCTCAAATTTCTCCAGCCCCTAAAGATGGACTTCAAAGGACAACATCTTGGTGTAATTCTGGAAGACTAACCAGGGCACCAAGGTCTGCAAGCCTTGTAAGAGCAAGAACATCTTGTTGGCTTTGAAGAGGATTCGAGGTCTTAAGTCACACTCAAGGGATCTATAATCTC
Organism: Apodemus sylvaticus; assembly: GCF_947179515.1. Taxonomy (NCBI): domain Eukaryota; kingdom Metazoa; phylum Chordata; class Mammalia; order Rodentia; family Muridae; genus Apodemus; species Apodemus sylvaticus. The sequence continues at coordinate 68,596,936 of NC_067488.1, forward strand.
ACACTGGAGTATCCATGTAATCTAACAAGACTGAAGATGCATGAAGGGAAGATGAAATACCATTAACAAAAGCATCTGAGGACCTCATTCCTCAATGAGGGGACAGAATGACAAAGTCACCACAAGCTAAGCTCAGCAATGCAAGGCAAGGCAAGCCAATGCCTGTGTGTTGTAGGGAAGAATAGTGAGGCAGAGCAATTGAACCAATGCTCTAGGTCTCACTGCCTGTGGGGTTCTATTTATATTCCTTCTAAACACCAAGCATCCTTTCACATGTTTGCTATAGCGAAACATCCTTTCACCTGTGTTTATTTCAGTGAAACATCATTTGACATAACTGACTTCCCAAAGAAACCAGAAGGTTCCACTTCAGGGCCCACTCCACAAAGCCTTGGGAGCTATGAGCACGCAGTGTGGCAGCATGAACGTAGCTAGTGTGGGGAGAAGGATGCAGTTTGTGTGACACTTGCAGCTGAAACCTTGACTCTGAGTTCTGGAATAGGGTTATGCTTCTAAAGAAGAGTGGCTTCACGAGTACAGACTCCGCAAAGCCCCAGTCAGTGCATTTTACTCCCAGGGTCTTCTAGATGATTCTGTGGTGAACCCAAAGTCAGCTTGTGATTTTGCACTAACTCCCGGAACTGTCAGGCCTGGTGTTAGCCAACCTCCTGGTGGCTGGAACAGAACACCACCGCATAGAATTATGGCAAGAGAGGTTCCACTCAGGGCTCAGGGAATACCGTGCATCATGGTGGAGAAAGGCCTGGCGCCTTGATCTGGGGCTGCTGAAGCCAGCAGTAGGTCACAGGTGATGGGAAGCAGAAAGAGTGGGCTGGACCCAGAGTGGGACTATAAATATCAAGCCCCTCCCCCCATTTTATTTCAGCTAGCCCCACCTCCCAATGGTCCCAGTACTACTAGCTTTGGACCAAGGTTCAAAACCATAAGTCAATAGTAGTAAGGGACATTTCACCTTCAGCCTATAACAGGAGGTATTCACACAGGCTTGCCCCCTCCCCACTGCTTGTGTCAGCATTTTGTCTAGGCCCCGCCCCACAGTTACCTGGCAACAGCCAGGTATGCCTGACCCCAGGTATGCCCCCTGCCTCTCTCTTGCCTTCTTGCTCTAGCTCTATCCTCTTCCTCCTGCTTCCCCTTCTCCCCACCCCTCCCCCCTCTCTCTCCACATACTCATGGCCAGCCTCTGCTCCTCTCTCTCTCTCTCTCTCTCTCTCTCTCTCTCTTTCTGTCTCTACTCCCCTCTCAACTCCCCCTCTCCATGAATAAACTCTATTCTACACTGCATGGTTGTGTGGCTGGTCCCTCAGGGAGAAGGGATGCCTCAGCATGGGCCCGAGGAGGCACCCCTTCCCCCACACCTGACTGCACATCCACCCAACATATTTCTTCTCTCTGTCTTCCTATAAAACACAACAGCTCGGACCGCAAGAGAGGAAGAGCGAGTGATCTCAGTTCCCACCATTTACTGAAAACACTGGCTGGCCCTGCAGCACCAGAGGGGTTACAGGTGCACCTGAGATCTGAAGACCATGTGAAGGCCCGAGGAAAGCAAGCAGGGAGCGGGGGTCATAAGAGACACCCTAGGGACAGAAAGAAGGCCAAGGTGTGTCCCCAAAGATGTGGAAAACAACTGGTGGAGTGAAAAAACAAGGACTGGGCTTTGGGCACTTCCTGGGGCTTGCTTCCAGATTGCCCCCAAGACCAGAACCTTCCTGTCTCAGATCCTACGGGGACAGGAGAGAGCTGTTTCAGGTGGCAAAAAAAATACCCTTTCATGTCCGTTTCCCTGCCTCCAGGAGCTTCACACAGTACCTCCACTCAACAGACGCAACACCCACCCACACCCACACTGCAACCCCTGCCTGGTTCACCTTCATCCCCATTCCATGTTTTTATCCTTGGAGAGAAGGCAGGGAAGCTGTGTGAGCCACCTATGATCTTTGGAAAGGCTGAAGAGGATTTCCTCAATGCTCCCACTAGAGGGCGCTAGATCCCCTGAGCCAGTTCCCAAGGACACCATCAGGGAAAGCCCTTTTCCTACCAGAAGCCCTCCCAGGTTGAGGAATTTGGGATGTGGCTTCTCCCAGCAATCTCCTATGTCACTTTTCTCCCCCAGTGGCATCCCTGCATGTGCTGACCTCCAGGGATCCAGCCTGGGCAAAACGAAGCCAGCAGCCATGCTGAACACGGGTAACTCCAAGCAGCTCGGGCTTCCCTCCTCACTCTTAGCTGCTCCGAACCCTTTTTTTTTTTTTATTCGTTATATTTTTTATTTACATTTCAAATGATTTCCCCTTTTCTAGCCCCCCACTCCCCGAAAGTCCCGTAAGCCCCCTTCTCTTCCCCTGTCCTCCCACCCACCCCTTCCCACTTCCCCGTTCTGGTTTTGCCGAATACTGTTTCCCCGAGTCTTTCCAGAACAAGGGGCAACTCCTCCTTTCTTCTTGTACCCCATTTGATGTGTGGATTATGTTTTGGGTATTCCAGTTTTCTAGGTTAATATCCACTTATTAGTGAGTGCATACCATGATTCACCTTTACAGATTCAATGCAATACCCATCAAAATCCCAACTCAATTCTTCACAGAGTTAGAAAGAGCAATTATCAAATTCATCTGGAATAACAAAAAACCCAGGATAGCTAAAACTATTCTCAGCAACAAAAGAAAGTCTGGGGGAATCAGTATCCCTGACCTCAAGCAATACTACAGAGCAATAGTGTTAAAAACTGCATGGTATTGGTACAGTGACAGGCAGGAGGATCAGTGGAACAGGATTGAAGATCCAGAAATGAACCCACACACCTATGGCCACTTGATCCTCGACAAAGAGGCTGAAAACATCCAATGGAAAAAAAAGATAGCCTTTTCAACAAATGGTGCTGGTTCAGTTGGAGGTCAGCATGCAGAAGAATGCGAATTGATCCATCCTTGTCTCCTTGTACTAAGCTCAAATCCAAATGGATCAAGGACCTCCACACAAAGCCAGACACTCTGAGGCTAATAGAAAAGAAACTGGGGAAGACCCTTGAGGACATCGGTACAGGGAGAAAGTTTCTGAACAGAACACCAATAGCGTATGCTCTAAGATCAAGAATTGACAAATGGGACCTCATAAAATTACAAAGTTTCTGTAAGGCAAAGGACACCATCAAGAGGACAAATCGGCAACCAACAAATTGGAAAAAGATCTTCACCAATCCTACATCAGATAGAGGGCTAATATCCAATATATATATAAAGAACTCAAGAAGTTAGACTCCAGAAAACCAAACAACCCTATTAAAAAATGGGGTACAGAGTTAAACAAAGAATTCTCACCTGAAGAACTTCGGATGGCAGAGAAGCATCTTAAAAAAATGTTCAACTTCATTAGCCATTAGGGAAATGCAAATCAAAACAACCCTGAGATTTCATCTTACACCAGTCAGAATGGCTAAGATTAAAAATTCAGGAGATAGCAGGTGTTGGAGAGGGTGTGGAGAAAGAGGAACACTCCTCCACTGCTGGTGGGGTTGCAAATTGGTACAACCACTCTGGAAATCAGTCTGGCGGTTCCTCCGAAAACTGGGCACCTCACTTCAAGAAGATCCTGCTATACCACTCCTAGGCATATACCCAGAGGATTCCCCACCATGTAATAAGGATACATGCTCTACTATGTTCATAGCAGCCCTATTTATAATTGCCAGATGCTGGAAAGAACCCAGGTATCCCTCAACAGAAGAGTGGATGCAAAAAATGTGGTATATCTACACAATGGAGTACTATTCAGCCATTAGAAACAATGAATTCATGAAATTCTTAGGCAAATGGATGGAGCTAGAGAACATCATACTAAGTGAGCTCCAAACCCTTTTACATGCTGCGCTTCCACAGGGCCCATGGGAGACTCCAGGCTGGCCCCAGACTCTGTAACGGGCCTCCTGGCTCCTCCCCATCCGGTTCCCAGGTATTCCTTGAACACGGTAGAAAGCTAAATGGGCCCCGTTCAGCCTCTGCCCAGGGCTGTCCATGTTGTCTTCCTTCTTCCTTCCTCTGCCTCCTCAGCCCGGCCAGCACCCTCTGCAGCACGTAAGATGCCTTCATCACGGTGGCGTAAGTGGTGGTGGCTCTGCACTATGTTTGTGGCATCCATGAAAATGGTCTGGCCCCCAGCTCCTGCTCTGGTCCCCGGTTAGCACCCAGGCCCCAGCTCATGCCAGGGTCCCCGATTAGCATCCTGGTCCCCACCTCCAACCCATGTCCATAGCTCCCGCCCTGACCACCAGTTCACGCCCTGGGCCCCAGCCCATGCTCCAGTCCCCAGCTCCCACCCTGGTCCCCCCTCCCGTCCTGGCCCCCAGTTCCCGCCCTGGCCCCCCGTTTCTGCTCTGGTCCCCAGCTCCGATCGGGTCCCCAGCTCATGCCCTGGTCCGGTCCCCAGCTCCCACCCCGGTCCCCCCTCCCGTCCTGGCCCCCAGTTCCCGCTCTGGTCCCCAGCTCCCACTCTGGCCCCCAGCTCCCATCGGGTCCCCAGCTCATGCCCCGGTCCCCAACTCGTGCCTTAGTCTCCAGCTCCTGTCACGGTCCCCAGCTCCCACCCTGGTCCCCATCTCACACCCTGGTCCCCAGCTCCCACCCTGGTCCCCATCTCACACCCTGGTCCCCAGCTCCTGCCCTGCCTTTCACACCTGCATCAACTTTATCACATTACGTTCTTCTGATCACCTTCTACCTTGAATTCTGCTGTGTTGTGAGTTTATCACCATGTCTGAATTATCATCTCTGGTCAATCTATGGTAGCTGAGGGCACTTGCAACTTCCTTCTGTAAAAATAATGTCACCGTGAATGACCTTCTCCTTGTAAGAACACTACTCTCAGATTTGAGGTCGAGGTCCTCTCAAGGGTGGGATTGCTGGAGGTGCAGATCCACATTACATAGTAATGTTACTACAACAAAGTGTCTGAGGCTAGTTAGGGATAAATGAAAACAAGGTTTTCAGCTCATGATATTGGAGACAGAAAGTCCAAACAGCATGGCAAACTCTGACTGGGCCCTTAAGGCTGCCTCACCATGGGGGGTTAGAGTATCATGGGAGGAGCATACAACGGAGATTGCTGATCCAGGCTGGCCAGCGAGCTCCCAGAGTGGCTGTCACCTCCCAATGCCAGGGTGACAGGAGACACAGCCATGCTCAACTTTTTATGCAGATGCTGGGAATTCTGAACTCAGTCCTCACGTTTGCACAGCAAACACTCTTAACCCGATGAGCAATCTCTCCAGGCCCTGATTACTTTTCTTGACTACAGAATTTTTCTAGCACACCCTTGAAAATGGGTGCTATGGTTTGGTGTGAAATGCCCCCACAGACTGGTATTTAGAAGGTTCAGGCCCTAGCTGGTGACGCCATTGTGGGCATGAGATCTAGCTGGCCAGTGTAGGACCATAGGGGAGGAGATTACAGATATAACCCAGTCTCTTTTCATCCTGACCTATGTTCTGCCTGGACTGTTGAGATGAAGCAAGCAGAGCCCCAAACTCCTGTTGCCATGGATACGAGCAGCTCCAGTACCACACCTTCCCCTATGGTGGACTGTGTCCTCTGGACAGAGATCAAACCAAATCTCTCCCCGTTGGGCTTTTCTGTGATGTATTATATTATCACATTGGTAAAAAAAGCAACTAGTCTGCTGAGGGTCTCTTCATTGGCACAGACCCCAGTTAATCCTCTTGATGTCATGTGATCGGAGCTCCACCACATAGCCACTTACCTACAGCATTCTCATGCTTTTCTGAAATGCTCAGCCATTCTTCCAAGCCTCAGGCCGCTGAGCCTCTCCTGGGCTGCCGAGAACAGGCCTTGAAGCTCTGCTCTGTCAGTCACCATTTAACTGGGGCACATCTGCATATGGACCCCGCTGACCAGCTGGTTCCTGGAGGACAAACAGGCTTGCAGTAAATTCCTCTTTGACCTGCAAGGGGCATAGTATTTTGGCAATATGCAGGTGTCAGATGTGTGGCAGGGCTCACTGGCCTTCCTACACTGTGAGTTTACGGGCAGAAGGCAAAACTGGAGAGGCCAAGGGTGAAAGAAGAGGGGTCATAAAGGCCGGAACCAGCCTTCTGGAAGGGGAGCATCACTGTACCTCACATACACAGGCTGGCTAGTTCATCATAGAGCCCAGGCAGGCAGTCACCCCACCATTTTACAGCTGAAGAAAAAACTTACAGAGACTTTTTACATCATATCCAATTCAGAACTTGTATCTGCATTTCCTGACTTCCAGGATCTCTGACTTCCCAGCAACAGCTTCCCCCAAAGAAATATCACTTTGACAGCTAGCCAGGCACCAGACAGGTAGGCCCTGGATCAGGCAAGCTCCTGGTCCCACAGGCCCACATTGAACAACTTGTGTTAAGGAAACTGAAGCATGAGTACGGAGGCCTCTTGCTCATGTTTGCCATGAGTGTGTTTCTCCAAATTCAATTAAGCAAGGACAGAAAATGAAAGCAAAGGGTGGGGATAAGACGTGGCAAAGCCAGGGCACACTGAATAAGAAGCCAGGCATTCGGGCAGAGTACAGCCAGAAAAACAAACGAAGATAGCCAGGTGGGAGCCTCTGGCCCAGAGCAACAGACAGGACTAAGAGGCCGTGAGCAGGGCCAGCAGGTAGGCTAGGCAGCTGGGACAGGGCAACCCAAGCATCCAGCAGTGGCCCAGGGCAGGCACAGAGCACAGGCCTTGTGACTGAATGGTAGTCTCAGAGCATTTATAAGGCCTCGGTCAAGGCCAGAACCAATCGCAGCTGGAACCTGACGGGCATCTATAGCCCTTGACAGTTTCCTGTCTCTGTCTGGTTTCAGGCCTCTGTGGTTCCAGTGTCTTTGTTCTTTGGCACTTAGCAATGTGAACTCTAATTTGGGCTTTTTGAGGTAGCGATGGTCACCTCATAAAGCCATGGCTGTTTCTGCTGACCCAAGGTGTGGTACTTTGGCATCTCACTGGCCCATGACACCTTCTGATTGCATGGCCTTGCTGGAGGCATGCAACCAAGACCCAATCATGCTGAAGGCATGGAGATGGGATGCAGTGGCCCTACCCATGGCGTAGGCTGGGACCATTCACTCCTGTGACAGCTGGCAGCTGTGTGCTGGCAGTCACTCCAACTTCACACATAAAGGACCAGAGCAGCCTGGGCCCCGTGCAAAGCTGGTGAGAGACCCTCAGTAGCCAATGGTCCCTTAAATATTGAGTCTACGCCACCAAGCCAGACAGGAACGAGCATCCCCATGGCTCCTCGAGCTGAGGAGGTGTATGTGTCTACACAGAGTCCCTCAGAGAAAGAACCCACCTGATTCCAGCCCCAGGACTGGGACAGATGAGATGGCCAGAGAACAGTAGTACTGTTACACAGCATCGAGGAAGAGCGTTGGGAAATTCTCATCACCTTATACCCCTCGGCACTTCAAGCACCCAGTCCCATGTGACCACTGAACTAGCCATTCCCCAGGCTCCCCTACTGAGGAGGGAGAAAAAGATCTGGGACTTTCTTGGGTGTCTGGCTACTGTGAAACTGTAAAGCCATAACATGAAGAAGCAGTCAGACTCTCCCTCCCTCCAACAATTGCAGAAATCCCACCTGCCCCAAGCCTCGGGGTCAAACCCATGGTGGGTCTCTCACACCAGAAGCCCCTATCCCATGCCTTGGCCCAAAACTGTGGAGACCTGAGTGTGGGGCCCAGAAGAGATCTTTCCTCTGCACTCCTGGTAGGTGTGGTCCAGCTTCCTGACAAGTCTCCACAGCAGAGCAGCTCCCCCTCATTCCAAAGCTCCCTGTGGGATGTACCCACACCCTACACACCCCAAGGAAGGGAGGGCAAAAGGTGAGGTGCTGGTGGGATGTGCAGAGGGCTATTTTTAGCTCATGCTAAAGCTTACTCAGGAAATGGTTCTATTAAAGAAGTCCTCCTCAAAGGCCATCCAGAGATGTGTGCCTGGGAGGGTTTATGAACTCAGATACCCAGGTTGGGGAAATCCTCATGGTTGGGCCGTCGCATGACCTAAACTTAAGGATAAGGCCAAATTTAGGAAGCATGGCTTTAAGGACAGCCTTATCCCATTCAGCAAGTCCTCCTAGGGGAGGAACAGACCCTATTCGGGACCCTGTGACCCACACAGTATTTTTTCCTGTTTACCGGTGGCTGCAGACACCAAGTTTATTGCTCAGTTTATCACTTGTACCTTGTCAGAGCCCAGTTGCAGAGCCTGGTCATTGTAGAAGATTCCTCCCAACTGCAGCGTCTCCATCATCCACTGGTCAAAACCTGGTTCCCCCAAGCTCTTTCCACAGCACCCTTCTCCAAAACCCAGGCCTTGGCTGAATCCCCAGAGAACAGCATTGAGGCAACAGCCAAGATGATCTGCAGTGTGCGTTTCCTGGATGATAAAGGAGGAGCAGGCAGCCTCAGAACCAGAGCTAGACGACAGTGTCTGGGCCCTTCTAATTCTGCCCCTCCCAGGCCTTCTCAACCCCACCTTCACCCCAGCTCCTGGAGTCTGGAGAGTTTGTTCTCAATCTGGTTCAGATCCAATCAGCAATGACCTCCGAAAACTCAGTGCAAATCTGCCTCTAGAGCAGCAGTTCTTAACCCCTGTGCTGCGACCCCGTAGGCTCTTACATCAGATATTTACTTTACAATGCATAACCGTAGCAAAATTACAGTTATGAAGTAGTAATGAGATGAATTTTTGGTTGGGGGGTCACCACAACGTGAGGAGCCGTATTAAAGGGTCGCAGCATTAGGGGAGGTTGAGAACAACTGATCTAGAGTCTACACTGAGTATTCCAACTTGCGTTCTCCCGCATGCCAGTCTTTCTCCCAGCACTGGGAACGCCCCTAATGCTGGGGCCAAGCCCTGCTTCCACTCCAGATTCTTTACCCTCCGAACACTGCTCACCCTTACCCCGTCCTGGACAAGCGCTGGGAAAGAAGGGCCTGGGAAAGTTTGACCTTAACAATGAAGTCAGGACCTCAGCTACCTGCCTTTTAGATAGGGAGAGACAAGGAGAAGGTGTTAGGGGCATACTCCCTCACAGGAGGGGACAGACCAGCCACTCTGCCCAAAGTCAGACCAGGTATCCAGGCTCGTAGCCCATGTCGGCCCCATTCAGAAAGGGGTCCAGAGAGCATGTGCCAAGAAATTCCCTTGCCCCTCTCTACCAGAGACCAAGGGAGGGGCAGAGACCAGAGGAAGCTTGTAAAGGGCTTTGAAGATGAAACAGACCTGTAGCCAAAGATTGTTGACACAACCACACTAGGAGTTGGAGCTTAAGAGGCCAGGCGCTGCCAAGCCAATAAAACACAGCTATTGTCTCTTTTTGGCCCCTTTTATATGCCAGCAAGTGCTGGCATATAAAAGGGCCCTCAATGACCCAGGGAACACACGGCCTCAGCTCCAAACACTGTCTCTCCTCTTCGTACGTGTCCTCTCCTTCACCATGACCTGCGGCTTTCGAACTGGAAACTTCAGCTGCGCCTCGGCATGTGGCCCCCGGCCCGGCCGATGCTGCATCTCTGCAGCTCCCTACAGGGGCATCTCCTGCTACCGCGGACTCTCAGGGGGCTTCGGCAGCCAGAGCGTCTGCGGGGCCTTCCGCTCTGGCTCCTGTGGACGCAGCTTCGGATACCGCTCTGGAGGCGTCTGCGGACCCAGCCCCCCCTGCATCACCTCAGTCTCTGTCAATGAGAGCCTGCTCACACCCCTCAATCTGGAGATCGACCCCAATGCTCAGTGTGTGAAGCATGAGGAGAAGGAACAGATCAAGTGCCTCAACAGCAGGTTTGCGGCCTTCATCGACAAGGTGGGTGTGGCCTGGGCCAGCCCCTTCCTGGAATATACCATGTGCAAAGCCAAGGCTGGGCACTGAGGGGAAATCAGGGTGAAGACATACCCATAGAACCTCCAAGGCCAAAGGGACACAGACAGAAAGGAAGTGGAAGCAGTACTTTTCAGTCTGGGGTGGGGAAACAACTGAAGGCACCCTCAGAACTTGGAGCAGGACCTGTGGGGCCCAGGTCCAGCCTCTCCAGTGTATGAGACCATGTAGGAAGCAGGGTATCCTAACCATGTCAAGGTCAACTGTGAAGACTTCCTGGAGGCTTGTCTCACAGTGCCTTTTGAATCTCCTGTAGCCTCTAGGGCCAGTGCGCTCTGTGCAAGCGACTGTATTGGAGCTCAACATAGAAGTATTGTTTTATACAGGCATGTATAATCATGCAGCCATGCTCTATAGCCACTGCCTGGGCTCAGCATGCAGGCCTGCGCTGTAGCCGTGGACCCAGGGTCCACGGGGCCTTATGCAGAGCTAAGATGAACTCAAGCCTGTAGCTGCCTTCCCAGAGTCCAGGCATCCACATGCAGCTGAAGCTTGAATACAATCTGTAAGGAGAGAGTAGCTGTGGGGCTGGGGAGAGCTGTCCAGAGCTGAACACAGGAGACACTGAAAATAGCACAAGGAAGAACTTACCAAGGACTTGGCAAGGTCATTAGACACAGGCATCTGAATCTGGGAGTGGACCAACCTGGCGGCAGGGAGATGGGATCAGCACGTAGCTTGGGGCCCGGTAGTCTTAATAATGGTGGGGAGATACAGCCCCTGCCAATCAACAGTCTCTCCCTACAGTCAGCCATGTTCCCAGTCCTTCAGTCTCACTCTTGAGCTCAGAAACACAAGGCCTTCCTGTACGCGGGTCCCAGGTGCTCATTATTCTAATTGTGCTGTTGTTGCAGGGATCCAGTAATTTTCACACACTCGTTCACTTTCCAGAGTTTACAGTCTGCCTTCCTAAACAGGCTCACCCATCCATCCCAGGCTGCACCACAGCTGCCTTGGCTGTGCTAGCTTCTTGAGGTAGAATGACTCTCTGCACCTTACTAAAAGGTGCTTTAGCCACCCCACCCCATGGAAGGCTGGGAGCTTTCTCCAAAGTCGCAGACTAAGAAAAGGCAGAGTCTGGACCAGATGAAGCACGTTCAGTGACTTCAGGTGAATTGACTGAAGTTACCTCACAGGAAGGAGTTTCCAGGTTGCCACTTGCCTTCAGTCCCACTGTGGCTGTGGAGAAGACATGCCGGCAAAGGAGGCCATGAGTCACACACACACACACACACACACACACACACACACACACACACACCTGCCCTCTGATTCTGCAAGAATCTGTTCTCAGACTTTAACTCTGAACGGCAGGTGCGCTTCCTGGAGCAGCAGAACAAGCTGCTGGAGACCAAGTGGCAGTTCTACCAGAACCGCAAGTGCTGTGAGAGCAACATGGAGCCTCTGTTCGAGGGCTACATCGAGACGCTGAGGCGGGAGGCTGAGTGTGTGGAGGCCGACAGCGGGAGGCTGGCTGCTGAGCTCAACCATGCGCAGGAGGCCATGGAGGGCTACAAGAAGAGGTGAGGGCCCCTGGGAAGTCTGAGCAGGAGCTCCCTGGGAACAGAAGAGCTGGCTTGTGGTTGGGGTCTCGGCTGCCTAGTCAGGAAGCCACCCCTGCCTTACCAATCAAGGAGTCTTTTCCTTGTCTTCCTTCAGGCCCTGTCCTTCACAGGGTTCTCACCATCCCCCTTTATGCTGTGCAAGGCTCCCTCCCTTTCTCCACCCACCTTTCCTGGTCTCCAGAATTAACCCTTAGTCTCTGGATTTATAGGGTTCCTCCTCTATTCTCTGCCAACATTGCCACACACCCCACAGACAGCAGGATGCTACCAACCCAGCCGGCAGTGTGCATGGTCCCTGCCCAGGGGGTGGAGGGGCAAGCATGATGTGGTCATGTATGAAGATGATTCTATGTGACAGCCATGAAGGATGGACACCAGGCCTCAGAAAGCTCTTCAAAGGGACTGGCTGGCCTTCTTCAGTGGCATGCTCCGGCGCCTGCCTCTGTCCCCAAACAGGCCTTCCTTCAGTCGTCCCTTGGCTCAGTCCAAGGAGAGATTAATAGACAAGGTGCTGATCAAGGCCTCAGAGCGAAGGATGAGGAAAAACAGCCACCACTCAATCTCCTAAACCTTAGACATACATCACACATGCATGTTCACATGCATGTACATGCATACATACTCACAAATACATGTTCATATACATGCATATGCAGACATGTATATTCACACACAAATGCATGTTCGCTTACACATGTACTTATACAAACATGTTCATATACATGCACACACATGTATATTCACACACATGCATACACACTCACACATGTGCATGTGTTTGTATGTGCAAATGGACAGCTTTTAAATACCACTATCCTATCTCTATTGCAAAGACCCAGTGTGCTCACAGGCCTGTGCCTGGAGTATGATCGCTCTCAGATCCTCTAAGGAGGCCTGGAGCTCGGGCTTCTCTGTGGGCTGGCTTCATGGATGTTTGGATAAGGCCTTCTTTCCCTCCTGCCTCAGGTATGAAGAAGAAGTTGCACTCCGGGCCACAGCAGAGAATGAGTTTGTGGCTCTAAAGAAGGTGAGTGATTGAAGCTAGTCCCTGCCCAGTTCCACCCCACACTGTCCCTCTGTCCTGCCACTCAGCAGCCAGATGCCTCCAGCCCAAGGGAGAGCATCATGGCTCTCTGCAAACCCTGACAGGATGTGGACTGTGCCTACCTGCGCAAATCAGACCTGGAGGCCAACGCAGAGGCGCTGACCCAGGAGATCGACTTCCTGAGGCGACTGTATGAGGAGGTGAGGGCTGTAACACACATGAGACTCTGAAGGAGTTCCCAAACCCACCAAGCTCCCCTTATAAAAAAAACAAAACTATAATCTGACACATGAGGCCAGGGCAGAGGCTGGAGTGTTTGGGAACTGAGGAGCCAGGCAGCTGACACAGCAGGAGCAAGAGGTAGACCTGAGACAAGCTGTCAGAGACCACCCAAGCCTTCCTGAAGCCAACAGGTACAGCCCAGCCTTACTGACCCAGGTCTAAGAGAACATCAGGTCCCAGGGCACAGTCTGTCCCTAAGGAGCCATGCAGACACGACACAGCATGAGTTGTCTGGGTCTAAGCAACTCCACAAGCAAGGATTTGAGAAACCGTGTGGCTGACTCAAAGGGAGGCTTCCAAACCAAAAGCCTGTGGCTTCTCTAAGGGTCCGGAATTGGGCAACAGATATGGCTGGTAGCTATAAGAGAGCCACTGGGATTGCAGACATGGTAGGTAAGAAAAAACCCAGACAACCTGACTATCTTCCTTCTCCCTCCTCCCGCAGGAGATCCGCATCCTCCACGCCCACATCTCAGACACCTCTGTCATCGTCAAGATGGACAACAGCCGGGACCTGAACATGGACTGCGTCATAGCTGAGATCAAGGCTCAGTACGATGACATTGCCACCCGCAGCCGCGCTGAGGCCGAGTCCTGGTACCGCACCAAGGTGAGAGGACATCTGTCCTTAGATGAGACAGTGGGAAGGACCCCAGGATCTATCAGAAAGGGCTTCTTGCACACCGGGAATCACAGGAAGATTGCACACGGCTCTAGGCTGAGGAGGCAGCCCAGCCGGACCACTGTGCATCTTGCACACTGTGTGGCCGTGTGCTCGCTGGGTCGATGGTGCATCCTGGGCCTCATGGGCATCTCTGCTTCTCCCCCACCCCCAGTGTGAGGAGATGAAGGCCACAGTGATCCGGCATGGGGAGACCCTGCGCCGCACCAGAGAGGAGATCAATGAACTGAACAGGATCATCCAGAGGCACACAGCCGAGATCGAGAATGCCAAGTGCCAGGTATGGAAGGTTCAGCTGCTCTGAGGCCAGAGAGGCCGGATGCCTGCTCAGTGCCACAGCCGGCCTGTGCCCTGCTTGCAGCTTCCCAGTTAGTCTCCCACCTATTTGCACAGCTGGCTTTCCTGATCCTGCTCACTCAGGCTGACCCATGTGAACAAGGCGAGAGGCTGCTTCTAGAATGTTCCCAAGTGGTGGGAAAGACTGGATAGTGTGCTGATGATGGACAGTGAGACCCAGGGGCCCTTGGCTATCCTGCTTTCTTCTGTGTCCCCAGAACACCAAGCTGGAGGCTGCTGTGACCCAGTCTGAGCAGCAGGGAGAGGCCGCCCTCACTGATGCCCGCTGCAAGCTGGCTGAGCTGGAGGCTGCCCTGCAGAAGGCCAAGCAGGACATGGCCTGCCTGCTCAAGGAGTACCAGGAGGTGATGAACTCCAAGCTGGGGCTGGACATCGAGATCGCCACCTACAGGCGCCTGCTGGAGGGCGAGGAGCAGAGGTGGGTCCCTCCCCCACTCCACTGTCTCAGAAACCTCCATTGCTTAGCCTGCAGTTCCCACCCTTTGCCTGTCAGTTTCAGCCCCAAGAACCAATAGAAGCTAGAGACATTTCTGACTGGAGCCCAGTGCTCTTGAACTGGTGTTAGGTGACCTTATCACACAAGCCATTGTCACCACAGGGTCAGAGCTCCCACCTCATCGTACCCTACAAGGATTAGAACTGGTATCCTACCGCTGGGTCAAAACTCCCTTGGGTCTTTACCCCTGGCTCTTGTATGGTGGGCGGGCTTCTTGCCTAGGTTCATGAGGTCTTGCCCTGGATTAGAGATGCTGGCCAATGTCTGCCCCTGGCCTTTGTGCCCCAGAGGATACAACCATTGCTTTGCATTGCTGTGACCATGGTACCAGACAGAAGGACACAAGTGGAGAAGGCTTTTCTTTGTCTCATAATTCCAGAGCGTCTGGGCCCATTGTCGCAAGTAGAGTAGGCAAGACAGTTCAGGTCACGTCATGGAAGTGTCATGTTATGGGGCAGCACACCAGACAAGAAAGAGCCAGGGTTTGGGTACAATGTAGGAGATCTCACTTCCCATGACCTACCTTCTCCAGCTCAACTTCACCTCGAAAGTTTCACAGCTTCCCAAAACAGCACCAGCCATCAGACGAACCCTTAGCCGCATCAGCCTGTTGGGGTCCTTCCCTCCTAAAGCTGAGCCCACCCAAGTCTGTCAGGGACTTGTTCAGGCTACACATTGTGGAGTCAGCTGGGTGGAAGCAAGTTAGAACGGAAGCCAGTCTGAAGTCCGCTAAGTGGTGTGTCCTGCATGGCCACAGCCACCACAAAGACAGCTCTTTCTATGTGACAGGAAGATAGACATGGGCAGGCATGTGGTGCCTGAGGGAAAGCTGATAACCTGTGTGTTCTGACGCCTTCTCTCTTCTCTGCCTTTCCTCCACTCAGGCTGTGTGAAGGTGTGGGAGCTGTGAATGTCTGTAAGTATAATGAACCCTGACAGGGAACCAGATTGGGACATCAGCAAAGATTTCCCAGACACTGGGATTCCCAGACACCGCTATACAGACACTGGGCAAGCATCATTGTGAACACCAGTCTAGAGGACTAGGTTGCTCATTCCAAGAGAGAGTGGGGCAAGTGCCCAGAATGTCTGGGGTCAGAAAGGGGAAGGATGTCACCCCAAGGAACCTCAGAGTCACTTAATATAATGTCTGCCTTGTGGAGGTGAGGAAGCAGAGTCCACAGACAGGTTAGTGAGCAGAAGCACGTCCATAACTCAGGCCTCCCTGCTCCCAAGAGGAGGCTCCTCTGCACAGCTTACAAACTTAAACTGAGGCTTTTTGCAGCATTCCTCAGAGGGCTGGAGCAAACAGACAGACCAACGGAAGGTGGCTGGGATGGTCCAGGCTTCAAGACTGACCTCGCCTTTGTTCTCACAGGTGTCAGCAGCTCCCGTGGTGGAGTTGTGTGCGGGGACCTCTGTGTGTCTGGGTCACGGCCCGTGACAGGCAGTGTCTGCAGCGCCCCATGCAGCGGGAACGTAGCAGTAAGCACTGGCCTGTGTGCTCCCTGTGGAAGTGGCCCTTGTCACCAGGGCAGGTATTAGGCATCAAGAGGGAGCCAGGAAGTGACCTGGCCTACAAGGCTGAGCACGGGAGCCTCAAGGTCTGCTGCCCTTGTGTTCTGAGAATACCTTCCCCATCCCCAGTAGCTGTCCCTCCACCCAGCCACCTGCTGCTGGCAAGGGGCTTGCTGCCGATAGATCAGCCTCCTGCCTCAGCTGCAGCCCTGGAAATACCCAGGCCTGCTTCCTGTGCCTCTGGCCTCTAGGCCCTGTTGTTCAATAAACTGTGCCGACTCTCAGAGCTGTGTGATGTTGTGCTTTCTTGTGGTGGGCTCATAATGTCACCTAGGGACCACTGACTTGGTGATACAGCCTAACGACTGGAGCCACTGGGGCTTGTCCTTATGGTTGGCATCTACGGGTCCCGCTCCCAAACAGAATTGCCTCCCCATTCCCACCAGGCAGAGCTCAAAGCACAGTTTGCCTATGTCACACCTACTAGACTATGTGACTTTGGGGGTGTGTCCCAGTGTTGCCCACCAATCAAAGAGAGATTGACCTCTGATACCTGTTTTCCCCAAACACACATCCTGTGCTCACTCCCAGTAGACTCCTCCATCAGTCCCTGTGGTTGGTACGGTGAGACAGACAGGCTTCCATCCTCCAACTTGGCCTGAAGTAAACCAGAGGCCAAAGGCAGAGTTGTGTGTGTGTGTGTGTGTGTGTGTGTGTGTGTGTGTGTGTGAGTCTGTCTGTATGAGTCTGTCTGTATGTGTCTGTCTGTGTCTGCTTGACTGCCTACCTATCTCTGTCTGCCTGTCTGTCTGTCTCTCTGCCTGCCTGCCTGCTTGCCTGTTTGTCTGCCTGCCTGCCTATGTCTGTTAATATCTGTCTGTCTATGTCTATCTGTGTCTGCCTGCCTGCCTGCTGACCTGACTGCCTGCCTGTCTGTCTATCTGCCTATGTGTGAATGTCTGTCTGTTTACCTGTGTGTGAATGGCTGGCTGGTTGCCTGGTTGCCTGACTGTTTGTCTGTCTGTCTGCCTGCCTGCCTGTCTGTCTATCTGCCTGTCTGCCTGTCTGCCTGCCTGTCTGCGTGTGTGTGTTTATATGTCTGCCTGTCTGTCTGCCTGCCTGTCTGCGTGTGTGTGCCTATATGTCTGCCTGTCTGTCTGTCTGTGTGTCTGCCTGCTGGTCTGTCTGAGTATATGTGTGTCTGTCTGTCTGTCTGTGTATATGTCTGTCTGCCTGTCTGCCTGTCTGAGTATATGTGTGTCTGTATGTCTGCCTGCCCACCTGTGTGTGTGTGTGTGTGTGTGTGTGTGTGTATCTACTTGCCAGTCTGTCTGTCTGTCCCTAGCCCCCTTCCACCTACACCCTACTTCCTTCACCCACATATTTGCTCCTTGCACCCTAACACCGCACACACATACTTCACAGTGGCAACTATCAGAAGCGTCACCAGGACCACTTTGTGTTGCTCTGGACCCTATTTCTCATTGTCATTGCCACCTCTCTGCCTTGTTCCCGGCACCCAGCCCCCACACTAAGATGGTCACTGTGTTCCTCTTGGATTGACCTCACTGGCGCCTGGACGCTCCAGGAGAGAAGGCCCAGAAATGCTCTGATCCTAGACTGCAGAAACCAGACCTTCAATGTCCTCCATCCCCAAGGTCTCTCCACTCCTCCCCTTCCTCGGCCTATGACCCTTTCCCCACCCACCCACACACTCTTCAAAAATGCCCAGCCCCTCACCCGTTAGGCCTTAGGTCCTCTGGGACCCAGTCGCCCTCTCCTCCACTCCTTGGCCCTAAGTCTCCCCCCTGCCGTATAGGCTCTCATTCCTCCCACAGGCTCATAGTCCTCACCCCGAGCCTCACCTAGAGCATTCAGGGCTCCTCTGTGTCGCACCCTGAGCCTGGACGCCATACCAGGCTCCACCTTAGCTTCCACTTGAGGTCCTGACTGATTAAGCCTGGGGCCAGGCTGATTGACCTCAGCAGCAGGTCCCATGCTGACACGTGACCCCTCTCCCACAGCCTTGGACTCGCCTCTCCTGGCTTCTTCCTGCCCCTCTTCCCATCTTCCTCCTCTCTGCTTTGCCAGTAACAGCAACCTTTGAGGCCATAGTCCTGCCCAGGACAGAAGCCAGCATCCCTCCTGACCCAAGATGCCCTCTGATTTAGCCACCAGAATTATCCTCCTTCCTCCCTAACAGGTT
Source organism: Apodemus sylvaticus (assembly GCF_947179515.1). Taxonomy (NCBI): domain Eukaryota; kingdom Metazoa; phylum Chordata; class Mammalia; order Rodentia; family Muridae; genus Apodemus; species Apodemus sylvaticus. Next base: position 68,615,029 of record NC_067488.1, read on the forward strand.
TCTAACGTACCTCCTTCCCTCCCTCCTGCCACAAAACCACAGAACGAATGTTTGTGTCTTTCAACAAGTTCAGGATTTATTGAAGAATAATAAATTAATTAACTATATAAGTATTCTTGACTGCGATTTAATCTAGTATTTCTGATTTCCCTAAATAGCGTGGCCACTGGCAATCAAATTGGTTGGCTGGTTTTCTGAGACAGGGTCTTATGTAGTCCAGACTGGTCTCCAACTCATTATGTGGCCAAAGTTGGCCTTGAACCCCTGGCTCTCCTGCCCCTGCTTCTGAGTGCTTGGATTTTGTGTATATACCACCAAACCTCAGCTTCAGTGTTTTTATATTCTGATAATGGACACTAACCTTACTCCTCAGAGAGCACATTCACACAGTAATGCGTGTGTCACAGAGTGACTGCAGAGGAGTTAAGAAGGCAGCAGAGATCTTAAAGGACTTGCCGGAGACAGAGAGCTGATACAAATGCAGGTAACTGTGGGCTGTTAGGAAGACAGAAAGTGTGCCTTTGGAGGCTCAGAGCCTAGGCAACAGAGAAAGCACACGTGCTGCCATTGGCGGTGCAGAGCCAGCCGTCCCCTCAGAGGAGACCCAAGGCCAGGTCTGCATGGACAGAACAACCTCGGCTGTTCTTGGTGTGTTGTATGAATTCACAGTCCTGGCTTTCTGATATAGTTAGAATCTGCTCGTGTGCCCATGTGTTCTCCGTCTACTCTGCTCGTGGGTGATGCTTTTCAGCCTACACGAATGCGTTCAGTGTGCGCCTCCTGACCAGTGTGAGACAGTTAATAGTGTCTTCACATACGCAGGAGACACAAGAGTGTCCATGGACCTGCCTTGTTCTTTGCATTCAGACAGAGCCAGCTCCCACTTTGTAAAATGGAATCACCCAGCACAAGGCTCAGCCTGGAAGCCACTGTTTTACATGACACTGTTTTATGCAGGATGAAGCTAGCTCATACCACACAGCAGTCAGAGGCCTCCACAGAACATAGTCACTTCTCCAGTGCTCCGTCCCCTCCCTCAGGTGACCTCAGGCTCTCTAAACGTGTATCCTAGGCCTGCACTCTGGCCCTGAATCACCACTCAATGCATTTCAGGTCTCCCAGCCCCCACGCTTGCTCCCCTGTAGGGCCTCAGATGCCCTCATCACCCCAGCAAGTACAGGGACAGAAGCCCAACAGGGGGCCAGGCCTTGAGGTTCTTCCCTTCTTAGAAGCTGCTCTGGGACATTGATGCTTCTTCCCAAGGACTTGAGGAGGAGACCTTAAGTTTAGGCAACCTCAGGAGGCCATTCACAGTGTCACACAGGGCACCCCAGGGAGCCACCTTCCTCCCACCTATCCAAGGCTGACACTGTAGCCTCAAGTATTAGAGACCCCAGTGACAGTCTCTAGGCCCACATCCCCACCTCTATAGTCACATGCTGTGTGACCTTTCCTGGAGGGAAAGTCCAAATATTCACTCAGATGAAGTAGTGGTGAAAAACGCCTGCGACAGCAAAAAGCTATGTTGATAAGAATGTCCAGTTGAGGAGCCAACGTACTTGTACAGGAGTGTGTACAGGAGTGTGGGCGACTCAAAGGCAGCCTGGGGAGTAACACACACACACACACACACACACACACACATCCTGACACACACACACACACATACACACACATCCTGACACACATACACACACACATCCTGACACACACACACATCTTGATACACACACACATCTTGACACACACATACACATCCTCATACACACACACACACACACACACACACACACATCCTGGAGCTCCCTGTCAGTTCCACCTTTATAACCTCGGACAGGGCCTGTGCATCTGGGGGTCCTCTGAGCCTGGCTCTTCACTGTCTTCCTGGGTCTTGTGGGCCTCCCTTCTCCTTCTTGTGGGAGCATTGAAGTTTGGAGGAAACAGACAAAGAGCCCTGGGCCTTGGGACTGGAAATAAAGGACTCTGGGAAGGAGGATGCTAGCCAGGGATGCATGGAAGTCATGTAGAAGCTTTGACCTTAAGGAAGGGGAGTGTCTCCAGTGGACTGACTTCCTCTTCTCTCCCCTGTCATATCCAGTGCTCTAGATTGGGGGATGGTACCCCATGTTACAAGTGTGACTTCTCCACCTTAGTTAACTTTCTCTGGAAACTCCTTCACAGACACAAACAGGCATGAGCTTCACAGATCCCCTAGGCCACCCTCAGTCCGGTGAAGTGAAGGCTGGTATAGTCCAGCTGACAACCTCCACCTCAGCTCCCAGCTGGCAGCCAGCAGCAGGACCGACCTTGGTAAGGGAGGCTCTGAGAACCTCTCTGTCATCGCAGTACCCAAAGAGATGCCAGTGAAGAGAAAGAGCTTCCTCCCTCCAAGGCCACAGAGTCAGGAGGAAGCAGGAAGAGTAAGGGGCATGTGTGAGAAGCCTCCCTGGCAGGGAGCACAACTCAGCAGGAGAGCATTTGTCGAGCATGGGTTTGGTCCTTGGCAATGGGAAAAAAAAATGTTTATTTTAAAATTTTAAAATGACAGCCCTCTGTAGAGATTTGCTGCGCGTCATCGTTAACTGACACTCCTCCCCACAAGATGTGAAGTCCACTGAGGAGGAGAGACCAACCTGCTGTGGAACTGGAGATAGCCAGACGGACTGCTGTTCCAGTAGTGCCTCTAGGTAGGAAGCCTCTCTCCCATCTCCTGGGAGAGCTGGGAGCTGCACTGGGATTTGTGTGCACCCCTCCTCATGACCCAGCGGAGAAGCAAAGTGGCATTTACCCACACAGCAGGCGACCGTCACCACTGAATCAGTTTCCAGATCTCCTGACCCTGACCTACCCAGAGTCCCTCTCCTCCCCGCTTCTGTCATTCTCTGAGATCCTTCCTCACTGCACCCCAGAAATACCCTTCACAGAAAGGGAGCAAAATGACTGTGTCTGAGAGTCCCCAGGTGACATTTCACCTTGTCTAGAGAAGTCTTTGCTTATCATAATGAGAGGCAGAGGAAACCTCCTGCATCCAGTGAGGAAGCCAAGAATGCTACAAAGTAAAATGTCCTGGTAGAGCTCAGGGACAGTCGCCCACCCCAAAGGACTGAGACAGAACACCTCAGTTATAATACTGACCATCCCACAAGACTCTGCCTTGAGTTTTTGTCCCCAAAAGCCTGATTTCTCCAGACCAGGTAGGAGGTGTCTTTGCCTATTGAAAATACCCAGGAGGCCGGTGGGGTCCTGAGACCCTGGCAGAGGCACCGGGCATAGGCAGCATTTTGGAGAGACTGAGGCGCGGGCTTGATTCGCTGCAATTAGTTTATTGGGAACACAAAGTGAGACAAAGGCAAGAGAGCAGGCAGCTGAGGCCCTGGTTTGTGGGGGGGAGGGGCTGCTGCCAGGCAGACCCAGAAGAAGATGCTCCGGGTCACGTGATCTCTTGCGGAGTGACAGGAAAGCCAGCAACCACGTAGGTCCCTGTCTCCATGCCTAGGCACAAGTGTGCTAGGGGCCCGAGTAAAGTCTGACAAAGAGGATCCTGGGGCAGCAGATCACTCCGAGATCCTAAGACCAATGAATCCAGGGGGAAAAAAAGGCAGAAAGGGAAAGAAAAGCAAGAATTCTGGGAACAAGTTGCTAGGGAAAGCTACAGAAGGAGATAAAGGCACCGAGGCCACTGTCCCGTGTGCCCTCGCAATGGGCAGGGTGTGGCAGTAGCTTGCAGCTTTGTGTCCTCCTAGCACTTCTTACAGCCTCCACTGCAGGCGCCTGCCCCGGCGCAGGGGGCGCAGGCATTAGGGGTGCCCACCACCACGTTGCCGCTGCAGGGGGCGCTGCACACCCTGGTGTTGACAGCAGGGGCAGTACCTGAGACGCAGAGATCGCCACAGACGACGCCACCGCGGGAGCTGCTCACGCCTGAAAGCCAGGAGAACAGGTAGACCTTGTCAGGCACCGCCACTGCCAAGAGGCTCTGCAGCAAGCTCAAGTGTTCCCACCCCAAAGGCGCGCACCACCCCGCAGGAAAGAGAGGGAGGCTGGAATTACTTACACACATTCACGGAGCCAACACCCTCACACAACCTGTGGGAGAGGAAAGGGAGACATTAGACCACCAAAAGCGTGTAACCGGAGCCATCTTGGGTCCTTCTAGGCTCTCGCCCTGGGGAAAGGGTGCATGAGAGAAACTGAGAAGCCCGGAGCTGGGGTCGCCCTGAGGAGTACCCTGTGAGTTCTGAAGGCAAGGTGTGCCCTGTATCACCCCCTGCTTATTCTGCGCACCCCAGTGTGTTCTGGGTCTTCTCCCAGAATAATCCAACTGCTCTCCTGGGGACTAAGACACCCTAGACACACGTGCTGAAGCACTGGCTGCTGTTGCACTGTCAGTTTTGAGCTGTAAGTGAATGAGGGAAGCAGGTGTAAACTTCTAAACCCCATCTGATTGTCATTGTGACAATATGGTTCCAAGGGAAACCAGAATCTTTTGCCCTTGTGTCTGAAGACAGCAACTGTCTTCATAAATGACTCCAGATGGAGAGATGAGAGTGTAGAACCTTAGATGCAGCTTGGAAGATGCCTATAGCAGTCCCCTCACTGGGTACCCACAGAGGAAATGGCCAGTGACAGCTCAGGGTTAGGACTCCAGCACTTCCTGCCCTGTGTTTCTTTTCCACTTGACATTATTTTCCAGAAGGTAACCAAGCAGAGTTGACCACAACACACGAAGACAGAGGCTGACAAGCTCCGAACAGACACCCTGCCCCTGCCTCCCTCTCCCTCTGTGTGGTGGAAAAGCTGAGGTCCTCTCTCTCTCTCTCTCTCTCTCTCTCTCTCTCTCCCCACCTTCCCGATTCCCAGGTCCCATCACCAGGTACCTCCAGGCTTCCCAAGCTACCTCACTGTGCTGGGATCTCTCAATGGGATCACATGCCAAGTCTGTGTCCCAATCTCCCCAGTAAATATGTGCCACCCTGGAAGCTGGCTATATACAAAAAGAGGTTCCGCCACACCCAAACACCTGAGTGTGAAACAGGAGGACTTGGGGAGTGAGGGGCCTTCCACCACAGGAAGGCTGAACAGCAAGAGGGGCCTCCACCAGTACCCAAGTCTGAATAGTAAAACAAAGTTCCAAGAGAGAACTAGTCTCTGCTGCCCTCTAGTTCAGTCCAAACTGCAATGGGAGGGCACTTTATAGCACTTGTTAGTTACCATCATACTAGCTACAGGGGTCATGGACTCTGCTGTCAGAAGATGCTATTATGAGATAAATCTCAATTTCCAAGGTTGGAGCAGACCTGGCCAGGGACAGCTAAGACAAGAAGATGAAGCCCTGAGAATAAAAGCAGAGCATGATGGGAAAAAAGGAAAGTGGACCCTAGCTTTGAATACCAGCTAAACCTTAAGAGGGCAAAACTCAGTTATCTCCCTATAGGCATCCTTAGAGGCCAGGAGGAATGAGATGGAATTAGGTTAAAGGTTTGATCAAGGTTAAAGGACTTACACAGATTTCCTATCCACGTGCGGGACCGTGAAGTGAAGAAGCAAAGATGAACCGGTACCCGTGGGGATGGGCTCCAATGTGAGGACCCAAGAAGGGTTGGGAAAGTGAAAAGTTACAGGACCCACCTCTGCTCCTCGCCCTCCAGCAGGCGCCTGTAGGTGGCGATCTCGATGTCCAGCCCCAGCTTGGAGTTCATCACCTCCTGGTACTCCTTGAGCAGGCAGGCCATGTCCTGCTTGGCCTTCTGCAGGGCCTCCTCCAGTCCTGCCAGCTTGCAGCGGGCATCAGCGAGGGCGGCCTCTCCCTGCTGCTCAGACTGGGTCACAGCAGCCTCCAGCTTGGTGTTCTGGGGACACAGAAGAAAGCAGGATAGCCAAGGGCCCCTGGGTCTCACTGTCCATCATCAGCACACTATCCAGTCTTTCCCACCACTTGGGAGCATTCTAGAAGCAGCCTCTAGCCTTGTTCACATGGGTCAGCCTGAGTGAGTAGGATCAGGAAAGCCAGCTGTGCAAATAGGTGGGAGACTAACTGGGAAGCTGCAAGCAGGGCACAGGCCGGCTGTGGCACTGAGCAGGCATCCGGCCTCTCTGGTCTCAGAGCAGCTGAACCTTCCATACCTGGCACTTGGCATTCTCGATCTCAGCCGTCAGCCTCTGGATGATCCTGTTCAGTTCATTGATCTCCTCTCTGGTGCGGCGCAGGGTCTCCCCATGCCGGATCACTGTGGCCTTCATCTCCTCACACTGGGGGTGGGGGAGAAGCAGAGATGCCCATGAGGCCCAGGATGCACCATCGACCCAGGGAGCACACAGCCACAGAGTGTGCAAGATGCGCAGTGGTCAGGCTGGGCTGCCTCCTCAGCCCAGAGCCATGTGCAATCTTCCTGTGATTCCCGGTGTGCAAGAAGCCCTTTCTGATAGATCCTGGGGTCCTTCCCACTGTCTCATCTAAGGACAGATGTCCTCTCACCTTGGTGCGGTACCAGGACTCGGCCTCAGCGCGGCTGCGGGTGGCAATGTCATCGTACTGAGCCTTGATCTCAGCTATGACGCAGTCCATATTCAGGTCCCGGCTGTTGTCCATCTTGACGATGACGGAGGTGTCTGAGATGTGGGCGTGGAGGATGCGGATCTCCTGCGGGAGGAGGGAGACAGCAGTCAAAAGCTTCTTGAAAATTCAGTCTAACCCCACATGCCTCTGCCAACCTCTCAGAGCTCCCGTGGTCCACACAGGACCTCGCAGTCATGGAAGGACTGTATGCAGGCTACTTGGGCTTCTACCTGGGTATTGTTGCCCTCACCTCCTCGTACAGTCGCCTCAGGAAGTCGATCTCCTGGGTCAACGCCTCTGTGTTAGCCTCCAGGTCTGACTTGCGCAGGTAGGCACAGTCCACGTCCTGAGAAAGAGGGAGGTGTGAGCCTGACTCACTCAGCTAACTGTGTCCTAAACTCCTGTCTCTTCATCTATACCAGGAAGCACAGTGGAGAAGGATCCCTGTGTGCAAGTCATCTCTTCCTCAACTTCCCAGCATGCACTTGACAGTTCCTCAGATTTGGATACTCTCTGGATCTCAGAATCCAAAACATCTTCCCTCTTCTTGTTCTTTGGTTCTGTTCTGTTCTGTTTTGTTCTAAAAAGCTTCCCAGTAGGCTCTCAGATCTTCCAACTGAACCAGCAGTGCTTCAAGGGGTCAGCTGGACACCGTTAGCAGCCCTCTCAACCCTTATACACTGTCTTGGACCCTAGCTTTCTGACCAGACATGTAGAATAGATGCAGACCACACCACGTTCAATGAACAGAATGAAACCCTGTGGCTCCTGGAATTCTGACCATAGACCCCAGAATGAAGGAAAGACTCATCAAGGTTAATACAGCCAAGGTCCTTCATCAGAGCAGAAGGTTCCAGTAGACTTTCCAAACTGGTTCATGGCCCTATGGGGTTAGAATTGCTGACTCTCTAGATGCCATCCTTCTAAATGTCTGCTGCCCTTACAAAAGCCCTTTGTCACAGCCCTGGGTCTGGCATTCATTTATTGGGCCATCTCTCTGAGAATTTTTCTATTTTGGTGTAAAAGGTCAAAATTCCTGAAGGTTAAGCCTTGTGTGAGGGACACACTCAAACACAATGTGTCCCTCAGGTGTGTTGCTCCGCCTCCCGCCACCTGCTACTTGCCTTCTTCAGAGCCACAAACTCATTCTCAGCTGTAGCTCTCAGAGAAACTTCCTCCTCATACCTAGGACAGAGAGAGGGGGTTAGATGGGGTGAGGAGATGCGCACTCCTTGCAGGGAGCTCAGGGAAGAGCCTTCCGAGCTCTTGGCCCTGCAAGGTCTTCTGGAGGAACCTGGGCTCTCTGGTAGTGGAGGAAGGCTGTAAGGAAACTTCCAGTGCTGTTCTGAAGACAACACAAAAAGGAGATGAAGATTTGACCCCAACTTCATCTGGGAGCAGACACCATGGGGTCTGGGGGACAAGCAGCTCCAACTGCTCCCCATTTGCATGTCAATCCTAGCCCAGCTGCTGAACAGGCCCAGACCCCAGGGCTGCGCACCCAAGGCAGTGAGACAGACAGTGTGCTTCATGGCCCTCCTGCTTTCCTGAGAGAATCTGTTCAGGGGCCACAGTGCAGAGAATCAAAGCGAGACGGAGCTGGGACCAGGGCTGTGTCTGTCCTCCCCATAGAAGGCAGAGCTCTTAGTCTCAGTCTGCAGAGGGAATACTAAGGCAGAAATTGTCTACTCTGACACTGAGTTCCCTCCAAGGATTTCACAGGCAGCAGGATCCTACGATGACGTCAGCCTGGCTACACTCCCATGCCCTGGGCTTTCATAGAAGGCACATCCTATACCAGCACCAGAGCAGGACATTCTCACCTCTTCTTGTAGCCCTCCATGGCCTCCTGCGCATGGTTGAGCTCAGCAGCCAGCCTCCCGCTGTCGGCCTCCACACACTCAGCCTCCCGCCTCAGCGTCTCGATGTAGCCCTCGAACAGAGGCTCCATGTTGCTCTCACAGCACTTGCGGTTCTGGTAGAACTGCCACTTGGTCTCCAGCAGCTTGTTCTGCTGCTCCAGGAAGCGCACCTGCGGTGAGGGGGAGAAGGGGTTCAGGGGCAGATCTGGGCTGATGGTGCAGAGGAAGAACAGGGGCTCTGGGAAGGAGCCTGAGTCTTCTCCACTCCCTTATCTTGGCCCTGCCTGGCTTTCCCACTGGGACAGGGCACAAGGGACAGGGTCAGTGCCACACTCAGGAGTCCAGGTGGACACTTCAGTGTCCTATGCTGTGTTCAGTACATGCCTCCGAAGCTAGGAAGGCAGGAGTCCCCACAAGCAGAGCACACACATTCACATCAGGGACTGACAAGGAGCCAGGGAGATGGTGTCCCAGGCCATTCGGAGGCGCTCATTAGGAAGGCCTCTGCCCCTTCCTCCAGTAGTCTGTACCCTTCCTGTCAGCCCAAGTGCAGTCTCCCTCCTTGGGCTGCCCACAGCTCCATTCTGCAGTTCCTGTAGTCAGTCTGTGCCCAGGACAGCTTGTCCACTCCTCTTGGCCATAAACTCTGCTTTTAGGACTGACAGGTGAGCCCTGTGAACCCTCTCTTTTGAGACTAGAGGATCAGTATGAGAGGGCTTTCTGCCTCTCATTCCCCTCAGTGGCCAGCCTTGGCTGTAACATGCTGTGCTCCAGGAAGGGGCTGGCCCAGGCCACCCACCTTGTCGATGAAGGCCGCGAACTTGCTGTTGAGGCACTTGATCTGTTCCTTCTCCTCATGCTTCACGCACTGAGCGTTGGGGTCAATCTCCAGATTGAGGGGTGTGAGCAGACTCTCATTGACAGAGACTGAGGTGATGCAGGGGGGGCTGGGCCCGCAGATGCCCCCAGAGCGGTATCCAAAGCTGCGTCCACAGGAGCCAGAGCGGAAGGCCCCGCAGACGCTCTGGCTGCCGAAGCCCCCTGAGAGTCCGCGGTAGCAGGAGATGCCCCTGTAGGGAGCTGCAGAGATGCAGCATCGGCCGGGCCGGGGGCCACATGCCGAGGCGCAGCTGAAGGCGCGTCCACCACAGTAGGATCCACAAGTCATGATTATTTGGGGAGAAGGGTGACTGTGAGACTGGAGACGTCCAAGTGTAGGGTTCAGTGGACGTGAATTCAGGTGTTTACCTCTTTAGGTTTGTTGGCCTTTTATATATGTGGGGACCCTGACTGTGACCACGTGGTCTGAAGCAATTAGATGGCTTTATGAGCTTGGCTTGTTTAGCTGCCGTGGCTCCGCCTTAAACGTTCTAAATTGGTGGACCAATTGCAGGTGTTTATGGTCCTTTACCCTAAACTGTACAATTTCCTTCTTCAAAGGACCAGCTCACCTCCCCCATCCCCTTGCCCTATGCCCCACACAGAAAAGGAGGTGAAGAGACAGTGTAGGTGACTCAAGTTGCTAGGAAAATGAAAAGGGGCGGAGCTGTTGCTCCAATCAGGGACTGGAAAAATGGCGGCACCGCTGTCCGAGGTCCTGACCCAAGCAAGCTAGGAATGTGGATGGCATGGTGTGCTAGGTGAGATGCCCGTCCCCTCCTCCTGACCCCCCAACTCGGTAGTTCTTCTCCATGCCCCTTAAGGCTCCATATCTGAATAACCCCTAAGTTAGTCATCTTCTCCCTCCTCCATCTCTCTGTCCTGATGACCCTTATCAGGTTGTCCACAACCTCATAGGCTACATGTCTATGTTTACCTTCACCAACACACACACACACACACAGAGTGAGAGACAATCATTATTCCATCTTGGCTGTGTAGGGCCAAGGGAGTGTCTTCCCTCTATCTTCCCCAAGGCCAAAGTGTCCACTGGCTCACTGGACCCAGATAATCCCAACATTGTTGAGTCTCTGAGGTCTTCATTTCACCTCAGGTTCTTATGTCATCCATGGGGTGACCTTACTGTTGGTATCTACACAGTATTTGGCTCAGTATGCAAAATCCAGTAGGTGACATGAAGTGATCATGAAATCCCCAACTGCCAGTCGAGCCCCTGGACTTCCTGCTCTATAAACACCCCTCCTCCTCACACCATGAACTCCTTCACTTCCCCAGTGCCCTCTCACTTTGTAACATCAGCTTGCCAGTGGCTTTGACAGGCAATAAGACATAACTGTAGCAGCTAGTGTTGCCCATCCAGCATAGGCCTTGAACTCAGAAGAGCTGGGTAGAGCCAGAGGCACCGCCCTGACTACCTCTATATGACCCTGAAGCAGGTGCTTCAGTCTGCTGAAAACTGGCAGAGGTTTTGTCTCCCATGGCTGTCTCTGCAATCTGAAGGGGTGTGTACAGGCTCTGTAAACTCCAGAGCACAGTGTGGTAGGCTGTGCCCCAATCCTTGCCAGACACTCTAAGCAGTGTTTTCCCAGAGTTCATGTTGTTGCCCTCCAATGGGAATAGCCATCATTTTCAGTCACAGAACAGTCTAGAACAAAGCCAGTCAGAGTAGAACAGCATACATCATTGTTTTCCTTACGTCATGACTGTGCCCTGACCCTTTGGGTCATCCATGTGTGCCTGGTGTTTATTCTGTCATTACATACAATTATTCCTTCTGGAGCTGCAATTTTTAAAAAGCAGAAATACATGTTATACCAGTTGAGGACACAGATCGGGATTCCATAATACCTGGTTTTAAATCCAGGCTCCACCACGCTACTGGATAACTCCAGGCAGCTACTTAGCGTCTCTGAGCCTCCATTATGACTTGTAAGATGAGGATAATGCCCGACTCGTAAAGTTGTTGTAAGGATTAAAGAATTAATCTTCACTAAGTACTTGGGCCTGAGCCTGATCCACTCCAAGGGCACAAACAGATGTGGGCTTGTTGTTGTGCGGTTGCTGTTGTGGATGTGTTGACAGCTTTGGTGGGGTGAACTCACTCACCTCCCCAAACCACTTATGTTCAATTACCTGTAATGGGCATATCTTGAAAGAGTAGTAGGAGAAGTTAATAAAATAATACACAGATAATACTTAACGCAGCAGCTGACCCATAGAAAGTACTCAATTATTATTGGGAATACTATTGTTCTACCAAATGGGCCTATCCCAGGAGAAGAAAGGATCATGGCCTTTACTCTAATGTCCATCTCCTCTCCAGTCCAGTCCAACTGTCTCAAGAAAGATGTCCTCAAAAACCTTCATCTTGACCAATCCTTAGGCAGCAACTTTAACAGAAAGAAAAGCTCAGATGATTCCAACATCATCCATCAGAAAATCGTTCAAAGATTTGTGTTTTTCATTTGGTCTTAGAAGAGAATCAGAAATCCTTGCCCACACACAACCAAAATGCAGAGTTGTGTATTCCCAGTCCCAACTGACTCACTACAACAACCTCTGTCTGTAAGGCTCAGAGACCTTGAGGAAGAGGCGACAGAAAGATTTGAAAGAGCCAGGAGACTAGAAAGGTTGTTGGGAGACTATGCCTCCTAGAAATGTCAGAAGCTACATAAAGTCTCCCCAACAGGGGTGGCTAAACATGAGCTGGAAGATGACACAAGTAGACATGGGAAGAGATACAGAGGAAATCCCACAGGGCCTCAACCCTTGACAAAGAAATACAGGCAACTTAGGAGACCTGAGAGAGATTGGAAGGACCAGCAGCGGATGGTCCAATGTCAAATGGTCAGCCCTGACAGCATACATACAAGTAGCATATGATATGAAAAGGTCTTATGTATGTATTTAGGAATGTATATATATGCATATATATACATACACATATATACACATACATATATACATATTCTTATATACATATATACATTTACATATATATGTATAGATACACATGTGTACGTGTATATATATGTATACACACACACACACACATACATACACATATATCTAACAACAATTAAAGAAAAAGAGGCCATGAATTTGAAAATGAGCAAGGAGGTTCCTTTCTTTGAAAGGAAGAGAGAAAAGGGAAATGATGTAACTACATTACCTCAAAAGAAGGACTAGCACTGGTGAGACAGCTCAGTGGTTAAGAACACTGACTGCTTTTCCAGAGGTCATGAGTTCAAATCCCAGCAACCAACCAACCAAACAAACAAACAAAAAAACCCATGGGCCAGAACAAAAAAAAGAAGGATTATTTTGAAAAAAGAAATCCTTGATCATAAATTAAACAATGTCCAGCCTGTGTGTCTAGTTGGGTTTTTTTGTTGTTGTTGTTGTTTTTATTTTGTTTTTCTTCTGATCCCCAAAATCTCCTAATTGGGTAGTATCCAAAAATCCCATGGGACTGTTGGGGGGATGCTCTTGGAAATCTGTCCTAAGACAATAGAAGTGCGAAGAGGCAAGAGTAGGCCAGCCCTTGCTGCTGGATGGAAGCTGGGGTTGAGGAGGGGCCTCCTGGGGGAGGAAGAACCAATGGCCATACTTCTGACAGAAGGGACATTAACTCCTTTGTTTCAAGAAGCTTTATATCAAAGAAAACCCTTCTGGACAGGCCACCTTGCATGTGGAGACAGTGGGCCCAAGTGGTATGGCCTAGAGAGCAGTCTCTTCCTCCACCCTCTGTGGACAAGTGGGCCCCATGGCGACAGCAAATGAGACCATTTTCATCTCATGAAGTCTTATTCAAAGCTCACTTCAGTCCCTTCTGCTTCTGGGGAAAGAATTGGGTAGGTAGCAGAGATCAAATATACCTTGCATACTGGGACACATAGGGACTCTGAGATTGATATGCCCGGTCAGGTGAACCCCAAGCATGTGCTGACTCGGGAAGGGGACTCGGGTGAATGAAACCAGGACTCTGGCACTCTCACATGCTAAGGAAAACAGCCGCGGAGATGAGGAAGGTCAGAGTATGCAGAGAGCGTTTTTGCAGACATGTCAGGTACAGAGGAATACCTGATTGCACTGCCCTTCCAGGGAGGGCAGGGAGGCTCTCTGCGAAGGGGGGATGGGCTTTCACAAGGTAGAAGCAGAAGGTGACTCAGAGAGGACTTAGGAGGGAGACAGAACCAAGGATATCAGCCCAGAAAGGCTAAGGGTCCTTGAAAGAAGGATCGTGAAAGTCTATGATCAGAGACAGACAGACAGACAGACAGACAGAGACACAGAGACACAGAAGCAGAGAGAGACTGCCTTGCAGCAGAGGCCAAGGCTCTGGAAGCAGGCCTCCATCCTAGCCCCACTGGCAGACTCTCTTTGGTCAGAACACATTTCTCTTACTTCACGTCCTCAGGCCTCAGTGAACAGCATCACTCTTCCCACCCCACCCCTAGGAATGGCCACTTCCTGGTGACCCCACCCTATCTGACCACAAAGCTTTGTACAACTGGCCACCAAGCTTTGATGACCCCATTACTCAGTACTTAATGTGTAGCTGGTACTCACTGTATTCATTCAGCAGACATTTATTGAGCACCTACTGTGTGCCAAGCCTTTGGAATGTGTCCACAAACAAATTTTTTTGTATGTAGTAGTGTTTCAGGATGTGCCTCTCTGTTCGTGATCTGTGTGTGTGCCCAGCTTCGCTCTTAAAGCTAGAGGCTCACCAAGAGCAAAGATGAGTTCTCCTTCATCCTCCAGCCCAGAACCATGAGAGCACTGTGCAAAGAAAACCTTAAAGAAGGTTTTGAGGAGGAAGCGAGCATATGTGTTAGGTGCCTCGTGCAAACACTTCTAGTGTGCTGTCGATGATGGGCAGATGGGAATGCAAGGAGGCAAGCTCATTCCTTTCCTCAGGGTCCGGTGCACCAGCCCCTGGCTCACCTGACTCTCACCCTGAGCAGCTGTCTTCCCTCCCTGGTCTCCATGCTTCAGAGCGCTAGCCTCAAAGGAGACTGTAAGAATGCACAGGGCGGGGCTGCTGGTGCGCGTGCTCACAGGACAAAAACACTACCTGCTCTTATAGAGGATTCAGCATCCACAACTCTCCTTCCAAGGACTCTGACACCCTCTTCTGACCTCCATGGGCACCAGCCCTGAACAGGTGCACAGACACATGTGCAGGTAAAACACGCACACACATAACATAAAATTTTTAATGGATGAATTATACAAGGGTAAGCAAGATTTCCCAGTGGGTAAGGCTGCTGGCTGCAAAAGCAGAAGACCTGAGTTCAATCCCCAGGATCTGGATGGTGGGAGGAGAGAATGATCCCCACAGGTGTTTGCTCTGACCGCCACGAGTACACTGTAGTGTGTACACATGCATATATGCACGCACACGCGTGTGCACACACACACACAGACACACACACACACAGTCCATGTCTATTACTGTTAGATGGTACCTTTGTGAAATGAGCCTGCCTGGTACCAGGAGAGGTTCTTTTATAAGCTGGGGGAGTACAGAGTACACCCTGAACCTCTGCACACAACTCCAGCTTCAGAAGATGGGGAGAGGCGCCCCCAAGTCCTCCCTTCCACATATGGACTAGACCATGAGCTTAGCTGCGCGAAGATGTTCCTGACTCCCGCGTACAAGGAGCGCACTCCAAATGAAAACACCAGAGAGCATCACAGAACAGAAGCCAGACATGAAAGAAGACCTGGGGTGTGAGTCCATGTATGTAGAATTCAAAATCTGAAAAGCAGTGGTTCTAAAACTGTAAAAAGAAATGAGGAATAAATAATTTTAAGATCCAGGTGATGTAACACCTAGGCCAGAGGAAGGTAAAATCTCGGAAGAGTCATATAGCACATAGGAACTCTTTTTTTTTTTTTTTTTTTACCTTCAATCTTTTTTTAACAGTCTAGTCGTTAAACCCTTTCCAGTCTGCCCTCTGACAGTTCCTTACCCCATTTCTCCTCCCCCATCTCCAAGAGGATGTCCCCACACACACATAGGATGCCACCCCACCCTGCCAGGCCTCCCCACTCCCTGGGGCCTCAAATCTCTTGAGGGTTAGATGCATTTTCTCTCACTGAGGCCACAGCAGGCAATCCCCTGCTGTATCTGTGTCCCGGACCTCGAACCAGCTACTGTACACTGCCTGGTTGGAGGCTCGGTGTCTGAGAGGTCCCGGGGGTCCAGGTTAGTTCTTCCTATGGGGTTGCCCTCCTCCTAGGTTTTCCAGCCTTTCCCTAATCAAGCACAGGGGTCCCCAGCTTCGTCCGTTAGTTGGGTGTAAGAATTTGTGTCTGACTTGCAGAGCTTCTTGCTGGGCCCCTCAGAGGGCAGCCATGCTAGGCTCTTGTCTGCAAGCACCTGGAGCATCAGTCGTAGTGTCTGGCCTCGGGGCCTCCCCTTGAGATGGGTCCCAAGTTGGGCTGGTTACTAGACCTCCTTTCCCTCAATCTCTTCTCCATGTCTGTCCCTGCAGTTCTTTTAGACAGGAGCAATTCTGGGTCAGAGTTTTTGACTTTGGGATGGCAACCCCATCCCTCCACTTGATCCCTGTCTTTCTACTGGAGGTGGACTCTACAAGTTCCCTTTCCCCACTGTTGGGCATTTAATTTAAGGTCCCTCCCTTTGAGTCCTGAGAGTCTCTCATCTTCCAGGTCTCTGGTACATTCTAGAAGGTCCCCCCACCTCCCACCTCCCACCTCCCACCTCCCACCTCCCACCTCCCACCTCCCACCTCCCACCTCCCACCTCCCACCTCCCACCTCCCATGGTTGCCTGTTTCCATTCTTCCTTCCTGCTGGGCCTCAGAGCTTCACTCCTGTGGCCCCACCACCACCACCAATACCTGATCATGTTCCCCTTTTTCTCTCCCTGTCCCCTCTTCCACCCAGATCCCTCCCTCTCTCTGCCCCCTGTGATTGCTTTCTTTTCCCTCCCAAGTGGGGTTGAGGCATCCTTATGTGGGCCTTTCAAGGGCTTGTTAACCTTGAGTTCTATGGATTGTTTCCTGGGTGTTCTATCATTTTGGAGGCTAATATCCACTTATTAGTGAGTACATACCAGTGCATGTGAGCTCTTAAGGACTCCTGTCCATGTGTTTTATTCCTTACTATAGTGTTACATCATACCAGCTATAAATTCTCCTGCCTGTTGGTGTATTTCTCAATAAAAATGAAAATGATTTTAACTTCCATAGCCGCACTTTGTTGACTCTGTTAGAGCCACGATGTTAGGTCAGTGAGGTGGCTCGGCCGACCTCTGTGCCCCTCCCCTACTCTCTAACCCTTCTCTTGCCTCCCCACCTCAGTTTTCAGTGTCTCCCTGGAAGCAAACAAGCTAAATGCCCTGATAAGTGTTCAAAACTTAGCAGTGAATATTAGCCCCTGACGTCCAATGAAATGGTGTAACACCCGAGTGTCTTTGTATCTCATTCTAAATTGCTTCTTGGGGCTTGAAACTGGCTTAGCAAGAGATACGCATCAGTGATGGGCTCCTGCTTCCATGGCCTGTTTTAATGGCAGTTCCCCTGACAGAAAAGGCCATCTGTGAGGTGCTGCTTGACTCAGCGCATGCTCCAGGGACATCTGGCCAGTAGCTGGGGACACTGTTGTGGGCAGTGCCCAGAATGGTTTGTTTCAAAGAGCTCCCAACACGTTGGCCCAGCTCTCTGAAAGCATGACGTGGCAGCAGGTGCCACACCCACCTGGGTGACCAGATGGCCAGCATAGCCCGTGACCCCATATCTGTCCCGTCAATCTCTGAATGCAGATGCCAGAGCTCCACCCTGAGGTTTCCTCCTTCCTTCCCTTTCACCAAGTCCACCCCTTGCTCCTCCCTAAGATCTGCTTGCCTGGGCTCCCAGGGACTTCTCTGCTGCTGTGCTATCCACTGTGCCCTCCCAAGTGAGTTTTGTGGGATGCTCTATTGGAGTAGAAGTGGGTGGTGAACAGCTAGGGCACACTGATGAACCAAAACTAAGCAGTATGCAGGTAGCTAAAACTGGTGCCTTCCAGGGCCTTACCAGGGCTCACATCCATGAAGCACCTCTCAGCCACACGCCATCCCCATACTGCCCTGAGAGCACACACCCCACTGGCCCCTTCCATTCGACCTGTCTCAATCACCAGCTCTGCCATTTTCCTCCCTTCCACTGTCTAAGTTCATAGATATTCACCCAGCCAGCATTCTCTACCCTCTGGAACATTCCCAGACACTAGGAAATGGGGAGGTAGTCCTCATGTTTGTGGGGGCAAAGGCTTAGCACCTTCCATATTCACCACACGACAACTGGGAGACTTTGAGCAAATTATTCAACCTCTCTGAGCCTCCATTTCCTCTTCTGTAAAAACAAGAGGAATAGTGCATCCCTCAAATAGCTGGAGTATGAATTAGAGATTGTTTCTTGCTTATATTGATAAGCACACACAGAAGGTAGCCCATGATGATCACACAGTAGGTAGTCCATGATGAGCACACAGTAGGTAGCCCATGATGATCACACAGTAGGTAGCCCATGATGAGAGCACAGTAGGTAGCCCATGATGAGCACACAGTAGGCAGCCCATGATGATCACACAGTAGGTAGCCCATGATGAGCACACAGTAGGTAGCCCATGATGAGCACACAGTAGGTAGCCCATGATGATCACACAGTAGGTAGCCCATGATGAGAACACAGTAGGTAGCCCATGATGATCACACAGTAGGTAGCCCATGATGAGCACACAGTAGGTAGCCCATGATGAGCACACAGTAGGTAGCCCATGATGAGAACACAGTAGGTAGCCCATGATGATCACACAGTAGGTAGCCCATGATGAGCACACAGTAGTTAACCCATTATGAGCACACAGTAGGTAGCCCATGATGAGCACACAGTAGGTAACCCACACAAAGGAAAACACTCTTGTCAAAGTAAGGTGTATGCTCCCCTACAGAGTCCTCACTCCTTGTAAAGGGGTCAATGTTCTCAAGCAATCCAACTTCAGAGCCACAATCTGACATGGCATCCCTTCTGATGTGGTGCAGGAAGAAGTGCCCAAAATGTATTATGAATTATTCTGCCCAAAATGTTGACTGGAAATGAGCCAAGTCTCTAGCCCTGAACCATCTCAAAGAATTTTGTCAAGTGGTGACTGTTCCTCATCTGTGCCGGGTAACAAATAGGTTCCACTCACAAATAGGTAGTGAGGTCTTAAATGTCCACAGCAAAATCAGAGAGTCCAAGAGCCAACTGACTGAAGCTTCAGCTGCCACACACACCTGTGAGGTCCCTTAGGGAACGATCAGTCTAAAGCTCGGACCTCCCACACAGAGGGCATCAGGACAGGGGTAACAAGGTAAACGGTGAAACCTACTTTGAAACAATCCTCAGACAACTGAGGAAAGAGACCATGGAATGGATTGTAAGTGCTGTTCTGGATTCACTGTTGATTTCCTAGCATATTAAAACGGTACTGCCTGGGATGGAGAGATGGCTCAGTGGTTAAGAGCACTGACTGCTCTTCCGGAGCTCCTGGGTTCAATACCCAGCAACCACTCTGGTGGCTCACAACCATCCGTAATGAGATCTGAATGCCCTCTTCTGGGGTGTCTGAAGACAGCTGCAACTATTTTTATTTGTAGAAAAAAATCTTTTTCTACAAAAAGATTTATTTACTTATTTTAAAAAGGCACTGCCTATGTTTTTAAGAAATGTCTGTTGAAGGAGGCATGGTATTGTTCAGGGGCAGAGTCCTCGCTAGTCCACTCAAGACCCTGGGTTTCATTGTGGGGGAGAGATGGTGCTGAAGTACCTAAAGAGAATGTGCCAGACATTTTGTAAACTCCAGTCAGATTTTAGAGGACTGAAGAGACCAAATGCTTAGCCCTGCACTGGTGCTGCCACGTCAGGAAGAGCAGTGCTCAGCCGGCCTGGCTGCGGGGGACAGGATCTGCTCTGCTTTGCTCCTGGACCAAAACCTATGCCGTTGGGGTTGGTTCCCCAGCCTTGCGTGAGTCTCCTCCTCCCCACACACTGAACGCACGATTGATTGCATTGGCACCCCATTCCCAGCCCTCCTCTATGCACGGGTCCTTCCTGCTCTCCCCGAGTGCGCATGCCCAACCTCAGGCACTTTGAAGATGCAACTTGCTGAGCGCCCCAGGCACCTGCTGGCTTGCTTTACAAAGAGGAGGGTGCGGGCCACTCCACCATTAAAGCACATTCTAGAGAGGCTTGGACAAGGCTAACCGCCCAAGCCCATAAAGTCCAATTGCCTCAACCACCTTCTTAGCCAACCCCCTGAGAATCTGCCATAAATAGGACCCCGGCGCCTGGACCGGCACATTGGAGCTTCCATCAGGACTCCGGAGCTCCCATCCAGAACGCTGCAGCCCGTCTTCAGAAGCACAATGACCTGTGGATCAGGATTCTGCGGCCGCGCCTTCAGCTGCGCCTCAGCATGTGGCCCCCGGCCAGGCCGATGCTGCATCTCTGCAGCTCCCTACAGGGGCATCTCCTGCTACCGCGGACTCTCAGGGGGCTTCGGCAGCCAGAGCGTCTGCGGGGCCTTCCGCTCTGGCTCCTGTGGACGCAGCTTCGGATACCGCTCTGGGGGCATCTGCGGGCCCAGCCCCCCCTGCATCACCTCAGTCTCTGTCAATGAGAGCCTGCTCACACCCCTCAATCTGGAGATCGACCCCAATGCTCAGTGCGTGAAGCATGAGGAGAAGGAACAGATCAAGTGCCTCAACAGCAGGTTCGCGGCCTTCATCGACAAGGTGGGTGTGGCCTGGACACAGCGTGTTACAGCCAAGGCTGGGCACTGAGGGCAATGAGAGGCAGAAAGCCCTCTCATATTGAGCCTCTAATCTCAAAAGAGAGGGTTCACAGGGCTCACCTGTCAGTCCTAAAAGCAGAGTTTATGGCCAAGAGGAGTGGACAAGCTGTCCTGGGCACAGACTGACTACAGGAACTGCAGAATGGAGCTGTGGGCAGCCCAAGGAGGGAGGCTGCACTTGTGCTGACAGGAAGGGTACAGACTACTGGAGGAAGGGGCAGAGGCCTTCCTAATGAGCGCCTCCAAATGGCCTGGGACACCATCTCTCTGGCTCCTTGTCAGTCCCTGATGTGAATGTGTGTGCTCTGCTTGTGGGGACTCCTGCCTTCCTAGCTTCGGAGGCATGTACTGAACACAGCATAGGACACTGAAGTGTCCACCTGGACTCCTGAGTGTGGCACTGACCCTGTCCCTTGTGCCCTGTCCCAGTGGGAAAGCCAGGCAGGGCCAAGATGAGGGAGTGGAGGAGACTCAGGCTCCTTCCCAGAACCCCTGTTCTTTCTCTGCACCATCAGCCCAGATCTGCCCCTGAACCCCTTCTCCCCCTCACCGCAGGTGCGCTTCCTGGAGCAGCAGAACAAGCTGCTGGAGACCAAGTGGCAGTTCTACCAGAACCGCAAGTGCTGTGAGAGCAACATGGAGCCTCTGTTTGAGGGCTACATCGAGACGCTGAGGCGGGAGGCTGAGTGTGTGGAGGCCGACAGCGGAAGGCTGGCTGCTGAGCTCAACCATGCGCAGGAGGCCATGGAGGGCTACAAGAAGAGGTGAGGGCTCTGACTGAGGAGTTGGCTCAGGATTGTGCTTAGCTGGAAGCTCAAGGCACAGGAAGTAAGGCTGTTTCCAGGAAAGTGTGTGGCCCTCAGGGAAGGGCATTGCCTGACCCTGCCTACTGTCTATGGGATTTCTGTGTAGGCAGACGCCTGAAGGGGCC
The DNA here is from genome assembly GCF_947179515.1 of Apodemus sylvaticus. Taxonomy (NCBI): domain Eukaryota; kingdom Metazoa; phylum Chordata; class Mammalia; order Rodentia; family Muridae; genus Apodemus; species Apodemus sylvaticus. Next base: position 68,636,129 of record NC_067488.1, read on the forward strand.
CTGTCTGTGGTTAGACTCGGTCTAACTCAGCTGCAGACAGTCTAGCCACTGGGCCAGCTCTCTTCTAGGGGAAGACACTCTAGGGAAATCTACCTGCTTCACTGTCCCATGAACTGTGGCAACCAAATAGATGCAGCCTAAGGCATTAGGAGAGCTAAGACCAGCCCCAGAAAGTCCACAGACTTAGGTGCTCAGTCCTACATCTCTAGGTCTTTCAGCAGCTGGGGTAAAACTGTAAGTGACAGAAAGCTAGGTCTACATGGCCAAGAATCCATGGTGTCCTCTTCCCACAAGACCTTGAGGCTGGGCCTCCATTCTCTCCTGAGGTGACCCTAGAGCAGAATGATCACAAGTCTCTCATGAGCTCTATACCCTAAGCTCAAATGCCCAGAGATCCCTAGATAACTCCAGATCCAACCAGAAAGTCCTTCACAGGGCTTGAAGGATCCGCTGCAAGGATCCTCCCTGCTCTCTCTGAAATGGAAATGGGGGTCAGTGACTAAACCCTCCCTGCCTGACCTCTCCTCTCTTCACATCAGGTATGAGGAGGAAGTTTCTCTGAGAGCTACAGCTGAGAATGAGTTTGTGTCTCTGAAGAAGGTGAGTGGCAGGCAGTGGGAAGCAGAGCAATGTGGACCCCCGAGGGGTGCACTTTGCAGAGAAACGGTGTTAACATCAGGGGTCCGGTGTGAACCTTTCCACGGAGGATGGGGAATTCCCTGGATGTGACATCAGCCCTGTGACAAAGGGCAAGTTGCCTGGAATGTCTACCCCGAGGCAGTGTGTAGCTACGCTAACCTCTGCTGCCTTATCCTGCTTCAGAGGCTCCGTGACAGGAATTCAAGGGAACCACTGGGCTTTGTTTTGTTCTCTGAACTATTGTGTGGTCTGCTTCCCACTCCACGAATCAAAAGCACAATCTGTTCAGTGCAACAGAGACAAGGATCACTGTTGGGGGGCGGGCAAGCTCTTGTGGCAGAACTCAGGAGCCCATCTGGGTGGCTTGCTGAAGCAGTACAGAATCAAAAGGAGACAAGTGTCAGGACCAAGCTGGGAAGCAGGGAGCATCTCCAAGCATGATGGTCTCCATATAAAAGAGCTACCAAGTACACGCTGAGAAGGCAAACAAAGATGGTTTGCGTATACAAACACGTGCATCTTTCTCCCTGTGCTGCATGGGATTGGCGGAAACAGGCTCACACCTCCCTCTTTCCCCAGGACGTGGACTGTGCCTACCTGTGCAAGTCAGACCTGGAGGCCAACGCAGAGGCGTTGACCCAGGAGATCGACTTCCTGAGGCGACTGTATGAGGAGGTGAGGGCAACAATACCCAGGTGGAAGCCCAACTAGCCTGCATACAGTCCTTCCATGACTGCGAGGTCCTGTGTGGACCACGGGAGCTCTGAGAGGTTGGCAGAGGCATGTGGGGTTAGACTGAATTTTCAAGAAGCTTTTGACTGCTGTCTCCCTCCTCCCACAGGAGATCCGCATCCTCCACGCCCACATCTCAGACACCTCTGTCATCGTCAAGATGGACAACAGCCGGGACCTGAACATGGACTGCGTCATAGCTGAGATCAAGGCTCAGTACGATGACATTGCCACCCGCAGCCGCGCTGAGGCCGAGTCCTGGTACCGCACCAAGGTGAGAGGACATCTGTCCTTAGATGAGACAGTGGGAAGGACCCCAGGATCTATCAGAAAGGGCTTCTTGCACACCGGTAATCACAGGAAGATTGCACACGGCTCTGGGCTGAGGAGGCAGCCCAGCCTGACCACCGTGCATCTTGCACACTGTGTGGCCGTGTACTCCCTGGGTCGATGGTGCATCCTGGGCCTCATGGGCATCTCTGCTTCTCCCCCACCCCCCAGTGTGAGGAGATGAAGGCCACAGTGATCCGGCATGGGGAGACCCTGCGCCGCACCAGAGAGGAGATCAATGAACTGAACAGGATCATCCAGAGGCACACAGCCGAGATCGAGAATGCCAAGTGCCAGGTATGGAAGGTTCAGCTGCTCTGAGGCCAGAGAGGCCGGATGCCTGCTCAGTGCCACAGCCGGCCTGTGCCCTGCTTGCAGCTTCCCAGTTAGTCTCCCACCTATTTGCACAGCTGGCTTTCCTGATCCTGCTCACTCAGGCTGACCCATGTGAACAAGGCGAGAGGCTGCTTCTAGAATGTTCCCAAGTGGTGGGAAAGACTGGATAGTGTGCTGATGATGGACAGTGAGACCCAGGGACCCTTGGCTATCCTGCTTTCTTCTGTGTCCCCAGAACACCAAGCTGGAGGCTGCTGTGACCCAGTCTGAGCAGCAGGGAGAGGCCGCCCTCACTGATGCCCGCTGCAAGCTGGCTGAGCTGGAGGCTGCCCTGCAGAAGGCCAAGCAGGACATGGCCTGCCTGCTCAAGGAGTACCAGGAGGTGATGAACTCCAAGCTGGGGCTGGACATCGAGATCGCCACCTACAGGCGCCTGCTGGAGGGCGAGGAGCAGAGGTGGGTCCCTCCCAGAGGAATCACACCCCATCTTAACCTTGACTGGCCAACAGCCAGACTTTGGGGGCGAAACTTTCATTGGTCTCTTTAAGGCTGTATTATAATGGACTGTATTCTGACCAACCGCTAAGGGAAAATTCTGAGGTGTGGAGCAAGGTTGGGGGAGGGGGCAGCGTTTGCTACTATGTTGTGAGTCATAAGTTTTTTCTTATCTCTCCCCAGACTGTGTGAAGGTGTAGGAGCTGTCAATGTCTGTAAGTATTGGGGATTTGGTATGGACAGATTTACTACCTGTGACAGCAGACAGTGTGAAAGGAGTTTAGATGAGAACTAAATGCAAAACAGCAGCTGCCCGTTACAGCAGCAGGAGGAATCTGAGGTCAGACTAGAAGACTATCTAGACCTTTATATCTAGATGAAACCAGATGCTTCATGGGAAGGGGTCTGGCTTTTAATCCCAGGGATTCGGGTTCAGGGAACAGGATCCTTAGGAAATCAGAAGGCTTTCCCCTGCCACCGCAGTGCTACCCCACCCATCACCACCCTATCACCCACCATAACTCCCCCTCCAGCCCCTGCTCTGACTCATTCTTTTGGATCTGCAGGTGTCAGCAGCTCCCGCGGAGGAGTCGTGTGTGGTGACCTGTGCGTTTCAGGATCGAGGCCGGTGACCGGCAGTGCCTGCAGCGCCCCCTGCAGTGGAAACTTGGCTGTGAACACAGGCCTGTGTGCGCCCTGTGGTTCGGCTGTGTCCTGTGGCCGGAAATGTTAAAAACTGCATTCCCATCCTGGCCTCGGCATAGCATTTTGCCCTGAGCCATTTCTGGCTGACCAATATTGGGACCTAGAACAAGGGGCCTAGCTACTTGCTTGCTTTGTAGCGACCCTCTCACTCTAGGCTCCTCTGGCCTCCCTGGATGACCCCCTTGCTCTCAGAAGCCATTTGGAGCTGCTGGGTGGGGAGTGTGGGAGCAGGGCTAGAATGCCACCTACTCTGCCTTAACTGCGAGCCAGCAGCTAGAGAGCCACAGTCCCCCCTCCCTCTAATCTCTGTCTTGATCTGTTTCCAATAAATTAATGTAGTCAACTCTGTACATTGTCTGGGTCTCTGTCAGCACTCTAAGGACCCAGGGTTCAAATCTGCGGCACATGAAATCGAGAGCGGAACTTCTAGGCCCTGCTCTACCCCTGGGCTCCCATCAACCTGTCTGAAGCCCACACTCGGCCCTCATGTGATGCAGTTTTGCCCACACTGCCTTAAAAGTCTATCTTCCGAGATAGAGAAAAACAGCAGGCAGAGATGAGCAATGGCTGGGGCGGGGCCTATCTCTTAGTTGCAGGACGCAGCCGCACTGTGGATCTAGTTGGGGGCGCAGCCGTATTGCGGATCTTGTGTTTTTCTCTACCTCGCATTTCACTGAGCCGCCACTGCCGTCCAGAAGACAGGCAGAGCTCTTTGTAATCACTGGACAATAAGCATCGCGTTCTTCAGTGCCCGAAGCTTGAAGAAACATCACTCATGTCAGTGGGAAAGACTCATGGCTGAGTAATTTACTGGAATCCTAAAGGCTTGAACATACGAACCTGATGTAAAGCTTCCAAACCCTTTTCCTTGGCCACCTTTCCTCACAGAGTCCTTTGGGGTTTGGAGCCCTGCCATAGCGCCTGCCTTGCCTCAAACACAGCAAGCAGCACACAGCAGAGCTGTGGAGGTTGCTCTGCCTCTTCCCAGCTCAACCCTGGGTTGTGTGTTTGCTCTCTCTGTACCTGTTTGCACAACTCTAAGATGAGGTTCACAAGGGGGGCCCCCAGCTTAGTGCCCATGAGAGAGGAAAGCAATTTCAGGACCTGCCATGAGCAAGCACTACCCACATTTCTCAGTGTGTAGAATATAAAGTAAAATGTCTCCAGGAGTCAGGGCCACCAGCAGCCTCTTATCACGTATACACTCATGAACAGAGATTACAAGCATAGAGACAAATGTCTAAATCCCTGGGACCACCAAACTCCCTCATAGATCCTACAAGTAGGAGCTAGAACAGCACGGCTGTCCTACAGCCTTTAAGCTTGTCCCTGAATGTAGATCTTATAGCAGAATGCATCTCTGAACTTCTACTCCCAGGCTCAGAACGTGTAGCAGAAATGGAAGACACACACACACACACACACACACATACAATGAAGACCCTTGAGAGAACAGGTCAGAGGGGCCTGAACAAAGGCTCCCTTCAAACCAGAGCCCGCGGTCCAGACTCTGGTTGTGAAGCCCCAGCCCTCTGTGACTCTTTCAGAAGCTCTAGTCTTGATGGGCCACTTCTCTGCCACCTCCCTGTCAACCTCGCTGCTGTCACCAGCCAAGCCCGGCCTTGAGGGACTACTGGGCTACACTACTATCACTCCACCTGACCAAGCTCTGATCCTCTCTTTCCTCCTTCCCATTCCAGCCACACAGCTTCTACATCCTCCATGCTTCAGGGATTTGTGAGGGCACAGTGAGCCCAGAATAGGGTTGTGACCAGACACCACAAGTGACGGTTAACCTAGATCTTTGTAAAGAATAAATGTAAGCAGTATAAAAGAAACTACAAATGTCACCCAGCCCAGAGTGAGTGTGAAATGTCATAAAGGTAAACACCCTGATCCAGTGAACACCTCAATTTTAATTGACTAAAAAGATACCATGAAGACCAAGTCTGGAGAGTGTGTGTGGAGATTGAAAACTTAGTGTTAGATAAGGTGGTGTTGCAGGCCTGAGCTGAAAGAGACTTAAAAACCCTGGTCCGACAGCTAAGGTCTGGCTCAATCCTGAGCACCCCAATGGAGACTCATTCTCGGAGCCGGCCCACCGATTCCAGGCACCCCAACTCTGGACTGAGGCTCCAGCAGGGATCCAAAGCACGGTGAGGAAACACCACAGGCCTTGCCTGCTCTTCCACAGGAAGCAGACTACAGCACTTACCAGCCCAGAGGTTGAGAGTGTCTGTGTGTGTGTGTGAATGCACGCAGTCTTTTCGCTTTATATTTGTTCATTGTCGCTTATGAATAAATACCAGTGCAGCTCGATCTACCCAGTCCCGGCGCTTTGTCTCTCTCACTCTTGGTTCCATCCCTAAACCTGACTCTCAGCGATCTTCAACTTAATCGCATCAACCAGGAAACTGTTTGTAAGCAGATCTGTGAGGGTGTTTCCTGGAAAGACCAGCTGCGGGGAAAGACTCTCCCCAGAGTGGCCAGCGCTTGCTGGCTGTGGCCCATCTATAAAGGGATCTGAGAGTGAGGTGACCCTGTTCCCACCTGTCTGCTTCTCTGCCCCTTGCTGGCAGGTGCATCTGGTCTGCTGTCTGCACTGCTGCAAACAGCCCCCAGGTCTTCAGCCTTGCATTGTAGGATGGAGACCAATGGTTCTCTGAGACTTCAGGTCCAGATTGGGACAGCTGAGACATGAAGCCTCATGGATTCAGCAATCACCTGGGTCTCAGCTTCTCTAAGTGTACAGCCAGCCATTGTTGGGCTTCCCAGCCATAGATGTAAGCCAGTCCCCTTTGTAATATGTATGTGTTCTCTGGGTTCTGTTCCTTTACAGAAGTCTGGTTGATGTATCAGGTGTCCTGGTCAGGCAGGTGTCACAGGACAACTCTGGGAGTCAAATAGGAGTGGTGGTAGTCTCATACTGCTTGCTGAGCAGTATTCTGGGAAGGGTTCCACTGGACGAGTTGCCTTTGGTGTTCCAACACCTGGGCTTGTGTGCCTGTCCTCCTGTCTGCTGTTGCTCTAACTACAGTGGAGGGAGCTCAGCTAGCCTCAGAGTTTCCACCCCTCTCTTTAAGGATATTCCAATGCTCCCAAAGGGCTGGGCATGCAGACAGGAGCAGAGCCCACTACTTTGTATGCACAAGGCCCTAGCTTCCATCTCCAGCTGCAATAAATACTTTTAAATGGCTTCAAGGGACCATGTAGGTTTGAGACATACCAGTGGGGGGAGAGCACAAAATATTCCTGGGTAGATCAACTTAGACCATAAGGTCTCAATCAACCAAAACTACTTATGCGGTGGGTCCTAAAAACAGGTAAATGAGACAGCCACTGTCCTCAGGGGGCTTAGATAGAGATGTGAACCAAGTTCGGCATCTGGCACATCTGAGCACTATGAAGTGTGAGGCAGGTAGTGAGAGTGTGGAGCCAACAGAAAGCCATCTTCTCTTGTGGGAGCCAAAGAGGTGACCTAACAGCAATTAAGAATACTTTTTGTTCTTCCACAGGGCCTGAGTTCAGTCCTCAGCACCCATGTCAGGGGCCCACAATTGCCTGTGACTCCCATTCTAGGAGATCCAGTGCCATCTTCTGGCCACTTCAGGAACCTGAATGCACACTGCAAACATTCATACAGACATTACACGCATGTGCATGAAACTATAAAACAAATCTTTTAAAAATATGTAAATGAAATTGTAAGATCACTTTTGAGACATTGTACAAGTTTAGATTGAGACAAATTCCCATAAATTCATCTCAAAGTTGCATGCTTGGTCCTTAACAAATACAACCCATTTATTCTTGTAACGCTCAGGTTAGGTTACTCAGGGTTCTTCTCTTTAGAATGTCTTCTCTGATTCAGGCAGTGTGTCAAATTTAGTCAGTCAGTTAATCATATAAGCTAAATCCTAGGGTAAGAGGTTTCCCCCTTCCCATGACCCTTAATGTCATCCTCTCCTGCCTCACCCTTGTAATGAAAAACAATGACTGAATTGGGGACAGCCCTGCTCCCTTCAGAAGTCACCTCAACTCAGAACAAATGACTCCTCATAAAGCCACCAACTGAGTCTCCTCCATCCCATGCTGGAATGTGGCTCACGGCTTGGGGAACCTCTCAGAGCATGTGCCCTAAACCACAGATATTCTGGTGACTCAAATAGTTCCAGCGCAGAAAAATACTCCAACCTGACCCCAGACCTCAGGGTCTCCAGGCAGACTCCATGGGAGCTTGGAAGGGAAAATGTGGCCAGCCAGTCTCCGGGGGGCCAGGATGCAGGATGCTGGGCAGAAATCCTGCCTGCTGTCTGAGACTGTTCTGCTTCACTTCCCTCCGAGCCCTCTCCCTGATATACACACTGAAACTGGAGTGAGAAAAACTGGTCCTGAGCATCATACACTAACATCCCAACAAAAATACAAGGGACATGGAGCCAGACTCTGGAGACTCAGGTAGGGACACACCCTCAGGGTTCCTTGGGCTGGGGGAGTCAGTAAGAATGAGTATTTGGTTAGAGAGAAGGCCAGAGATGATCCAGTGAGGCTGATGAGACATGTGACCACCAGCAAGTCACATTCCCATCCATTCCTTTTCAGTGACACTGTCCTGTTTACCCAAGAAAGGAGTCTTTTGGATACCTGCTCCTCTGGCGCTGGAGCAAGGAAACAGCCGACACTCTAGCACTTAAGCACCTTAAAAGGAGATGCCGAGCCTCTGGCTGATGACGCACCTGAGCCCCACCCAGAGATCTGGAGAGCAGGAACTATTGTTCCCAAGACACACTGATGACCTAATCCTTTTCGCAATGGAAAAGAATGTGAACTCTCCAAACAGACCCTTGCTCTGCAACCCTACACAGTAAACCTTGCTCTCCCCTACCCCACGCCTTCACAAAACTGTCCCTTGTCCAAGTACAGCTTCCTTGTGAAAACTCACACACTAAACTATCCCTCGTATCTGGAGGTAGACATTAGGATGCTTCCCTGTGGCTTAAATGTTTTCCTGGCACACCATCACTTCCTAAATTAGAACACAGGCCTGGATCACCCACGTCTGAGCCTGAGCCTGGCTTTGAGCGTGTATCAAGGCAGCAGAGGTTGGCTTCCCCCCGCCCCCATCCTTCTTTATTCTTGTTTATTTCTGTGCCTGTGTCCTTCCCCCAGAGAACAGGGCCAGAGTGTCTTTCTCACTGTCAAGTCCTCAGGGCTAAGAACCTTATACCACCATTCTAGAGTAGAGTTGGTGCCATGATGCATGTTTGTAACGCAAGCATTTGGCATGCTGAGGCAGGGGAATTTTGAGTTCAGTCCCGGGCTACCAGCTGTACAACGCTTGCCTAGCTTGCCTCAAATGTACAAGGCACTGGGTTCAATCCTCAACTCCAAAACCAGGGCTAACAGAGAGAAGGAACGAATGAGGAACAGAGGAGTCTCCTGCCCCTCTAGTCTCTGCTAGGGTAGTTGACTGTGGACCCAGTCACAGAGTTTGTGGAATTTACCCAGTCTCTCACTTTCCCCACCCATCAATTCACCTGTCCCATCATAAATATCTGAGTCGTACAATAATAATAGCAAGTTACCCAAGACTAAGTCACCTAGCACCCACACCATGTTCCTGCATGGTATTGGCTGGAGCTGTGAGTGACCTAGAAGTCTGGTACAGACAGGCTGGCTGCTTAGCCACTGCAGAATGTTTTATTAAAGGGCAAGCCTGGAAAAAAAAAAAAACGAGAATAGAGCCAGTCAGAGGGACAGGATGCAAGGTTCAAATAAGCCACAG